>NC_142725.1:1520909-1824090 GCF_055471065.1 Atractosteus spatula
TCAGCAGAAATAAACACGTTTTGGCAACGTTGGTCACCCCCATGTAACTTGTAGGGCAGGAACAGCAAACTTTTTAAAACGCGTTTTTCAGCCCGAAATAAACGCGGTTTCTCAGCCCTCTGAATCACAGTGTATCTGCCTGGCTCAGAAGGGCCCACTGAGTCAGCCCTTAACCCCACTGATCAGAAATTGTCAAAACGTGTTTTTCAGCACAAATAAACACGTTTTGGCAACTTTGGTCACCCCCATGTAAGTTATAGGGCAGGAACAGAACAGTTTTCAAAACGTGTTTTCAGCCAGAAATAATCGCGTTTTCTCAGCCCTTAGAATCGCAGTGTAACTGCCTGGGTCAGAAGAGCCCACTGAGTCAGCCCTTAACCCCAGTGATCAGAAATTGTCAAAAGGTGTTTTTCAACTCAAATAAACACGTTTTGGCAACTTTGGTCAACCCCATGTAAGTTATAGGGCAGGAAAGGCACAGTTTTCAAAACGTGTTTTTCAGCCCGAAATAATTGCGTTTTCTCAGCCCTTAGAATCACAGTGTAACTGCCTGGCTCAGAAGAGCCAACTGAGTCAGCCCTTAACCCCAAAGATCAGAATTTGTCAAAACGTGTTTTTCAGCAGAAATAAACACGTTTTGGCAACTTTAGTCACCCCCATGTAAGTTATAGGGCAGGAACAGCACAGTTTTCAAAACGTGTTTTTCAGCCCGAAATAAAAGCGTTTTCTCAGCCCTTAGAATCACAGTGTAACTGCCTGGCTTAGTAGAGCACACTGAGTCAGCCCTTAACCCCAGTGTGCAGAAATTGTCACAACTTGTTTTTCTGCTGAAATAAACACGTTTTGGCAACTTTGGTCACCCCCATGTAAGTTATAGGGCAGGAACAGCACAGTTTTCAAAACGTGTTTTTCAGCCCGAAATAAACGCGTTTTCTCAACCCTTGGAATCGCAGTGTAACTGCCTGGGTCAGAAGAGCCCACTGAGTCAGCCCTTAACCCCAGTGATCAGAAATTGTCAAAACGTATTTTTCAACTCAAATAAACACGTTTTGGCAACTTTGGTCAACCCCATGTAAGTTATAGGGCAGGAACAGCACAGTTTTCAAAACGTGTTTTTCAGCCCGAAATAAACGCGTTTTCTCAGCCCTTAGAATCATAGTGTAACTGCCTGGCTCAGAAGAGCCCACTGAGTCAGCCCTTAACCCCAGTGATTAGAATTTGTCAAAACGTGTTTTTCAGCAGAAATAAACACGTTTTGGCAACTTTGGTCACCCCCATGTAAGTTATAGGGCAGGACCAGCACAGTTTTCAAAACGTGTTTTTCAGCCAGAAATAAACGCGTTTTCTCATCCCTTAGAATCACAGTGTAACTGCCTGGCTCAGAAGAGCCCACTGAGTCAGCCCTTAACCCCAATGATCAGAAATTTTCAAAATGTGTTTTTCAACACAAATAAACACGTTTTGGCAACTTTGGTCAACCCCATGTAAGTTATAGGGCAGGAACAGCACAGTTTTCAAAACGTGTTTTTCAGCCCGAAATAAACGCGTTTTCTCAGCCCTTAGAATCATAGTGTAACTGCCTGGCTTAGTAGAGCACACTGAGTCAGCCCTTAACCCCAGTGGGCAGAAATTGTCACAATGTGCTTTTCAGCAGTAATAACCACGTTTTGGCAACTTTGGTCACCCCCTTGTAAGTTATAGGGCAGGAACAGCACAGTTTTCAAAACGTGTTTTTCAGCACAAATAAACACGTTTTGGCAACTTTGGTCACCCCCATGTAAGTTATAGGGCAGGAACAGCACAGTTTTCAAAACGTGTTTTTCAGCCCGAAATAAACGCGTTTTCTCAACCCTTGGAATCGCAGTGTAACTGCCTGGGTCAGAAGAGCCCACTGAGTCAGCCCTTAACCCCAGTGATCAGAAATTGTCAAAACGTATTTTTCAACTCAAATAAACAAGTTTTGGCAACTTTGGTCAACCCCATGTAAGTTATAGGGCAGGAACAGCACAGTTTTCAAAACGTGTTTTTCAGCCCGAAATAAACGCGTTTTCTCAGCCCTTAGAATCATAGTGTAACTGCCTGGCTCAGAAGAGCACACTGAGTCAGCCCTTAACCCCAGTGTGCAGAAATTGTCACAACTTGTTTTTCTGCTGAAATAAACACGTTTTGGCAACTTTGGTCAACCCCATGTAAGTTATAGGGCAGGAACAGCACAGTTTTCAAAACGTGTTTTTCAGCACAAATAAACACGTTTTGGCAACTTTGGTCACCCCCATGTAAGTTATAGGGCAGGAACAGCACAGTTTTCAAAACGTGTTTTTCAGCCCGAAATAAACGCGTTTTCTCAGCCCTTAGAATCACAGTGTAACTGCCTGGCTTAGTAGAGCACACTGAGTCAGCCCTTAACCCCAGTGGGCAGAAATTGTCACAACGTGTTTTTTAGCAGAAATAAACACGTTTTGGCAACTTTGGTCACCCCCATGTAAGTTATAGGGCAGGAACAGCACAGTTTTCAAAACGTGTTTTTCAGCCCGAAATAAACGCGTTTTCTCAACCCTTGGAATCGCAGTGTAACTGCCTGGGTCAGAAGAGCCCACTGAGTCAGCCCTTAACCCCAGTGATCAGAAATTGTCAAAACGTGTTTTTCAACTCAAATAAACACGTTTTGGCAACTTTGGTCAACCCCATGTAAGTTATAAGGCAGGAACAGCACAGTTTTCAAAACGTGTTTTTCAGCCCAAAATAAACGCGTTTTCTCAGCCCTTAGAATCACAGTGTAACTGCCTGGCTTAGTAGAGCACACTGAGTCAGCCCTTAACCCCAGTGTGCAGAAATTGTCACAACTTGTTTTTCTGCTGAAATAAACACGTTTTGGCAACTTTGGTCACCCCCATGTAAGTTATAGGGCAGGAACAGCACAGTTTTCAAAACGTGTTTTTCAGCCCGAAATAAACGCGTTTTCTCAACCCTTGGAATCGCAGTGTAACTGCCTGGGTCAGAAGAGCCCACTGAGTCAGCCCTTAACCCCAGTGATCAGAAATTGTCAAAACGTGTTTTTCAACACAAATAAACACGTTTTGGCAACTTTGGTCAACCCCATGAAAGTTATAGGGCAGGAACAGCACAGTTTTCAAAACGTGTTTTTCAGCCCGAAATAAACGCGTTTTCTCAGCCCTTAGAATCACAGTGTAACTGCCTGGCTTAGTAGAGCAAACTGAGTCAGACCTTAACCCCAGTGGGCAGAAATTGTCACAACGTGCTTTTCAGCAGAAATAAACACTTTTTGGCAACTTTGGTCACCCCCATGTAAGTTATAGGGCAGGAACAGCACAGTTTTCAAAACGTGTTTTTCAGCCCGAAATAAACGCGTTTTCTCAGCCCTTAGAATCACAGTGTAACTGCCTGGCTCAGAAGAGCACACTGAGTCAGCCCTTAACCCCAGTGTGCAGAAATTGTCACAACTTGTTTTTCTGCTGAAATAAACACGTTTTGGCAACGTTGGTCACCCCCATGTAAGTTATAGGGCAGGAACAGCACAGTTTTCAAAACGTGTTTTTCAGCCCGAAATAAACGCGTTTTCTCAGCCCTTAGAATCACAGTGTAACTGCCTGGCTCAGAAGAGCACACTGAGTCAGCCCTTAACCCCAGTGTGCAGAAATTGTCACAACTTGTTTTTCTGCTGAAATAAACACGTTTTGGCAACGTTGGTCACCCCCATGTAAGTTATAGGGCAGGAACAGCACAGTTTTCAAAACGTGTTTTTCAGCCCGAAATAAACGCGTTTTCTCAACCCTTGGAATCGCAGTGTAACTGCCTGGGTCAGAAGAGCCCACTGAGTCAGCCCTTAACCCCAGTGATCAGAAATTGTCAAAACGTGTTTTTCAACTCAAATAAACACGTTTTGGCAACTTTGGTCAACCCCATGTAAGTTATAGGGCAGGAACAGCACAGTTTTCAAAACGTGTTTTTCAGCACAAATAAACACGTTTTGGCAACTTTGGTCAACCCCATGTAAGTTATAGGCCAGGTACAGCACGGTTTTCAAAACGTGTTTTTCAGCCAGAAATGAACACGTTTTCTCAGCCTTTGGAATCGCAGTGTATCTGCCTGGCTCAGAAGAGCCCACTGAGTCAGCCCTTAACCCCAGTGATCAGAAATTGTCAAAACGTGTTTTTCAGCACAAATAAACACGTTTTGGCAACTTTGGTCAACCCCATGTAAGTTATAGGGCAGGAACAGCACAGTTTTCAAAACGTGTTTTTCAGCCAGAAATAAACGCGTTTTCTCAGCCCTTAGAATCACAGTGTAACTGCCTGGCTTAGTAGAGCACACTGAGTCAGCCCTTCACCCCAGTGTGCAGAAATTGTCACAACTTGTTTTTCTGCTGAAATAAACACGTTTTGGCAACTTTGGTCACCCCCATGTAAGGTATAGGGCAGGAACAGCACAGTTTTCAAAACGTGTTTTTCAGCCAGAAATAAACACGTTTTCTCAGCCCTTGGAATCGCAGTGTATCTGCCTGGCTCAGAAGAGCCCACTGAGTCAGCCCTTAACCCCAGTGTGCCGAAATTGTCAAAACGTGTTTTTCAGCAGAAATAAACACGTTTTGGCAACGTTGGTCACCCCCATGTAACTTGTAGGGCAGGAACAGCAAACTTTTTAAAACGCGTTTTTCAGCCCGAAATAAACGCGGTTTCTCAGCCCTCTGAATCACAGTGTATCTGCCTGGCTCAGAAGGGCCCACTGAGTCAGCCCTTAACCCCACTGATCAGAAATTGTCAAATCGTGTTTTTCAGCACAAATAAACACGTTTTGGCAACTTTGGTCACCCCCATGTAAGTTATAGGGCAGGAACAGAACAGTTTTCAAAACGTGTTTTCAGCCAGAAATAATCGCGTTTTCTCAGCCCTTAGAATCACAGTGTAACTGCCTGGCTCAGAAGAGCCCACTGAGTCAGCCCTTAACCCCAGTGATTAGAATTTGTCAAAACGTGTTTTTCAGCAGAAATAAACACGTTTTGGCAACTTTGGTCACCCCCATGTAAGTTATAGGGCAGGACCAGCACAGTTTTCAAAACGTGTTTTTCAGCCAGAAATAAACGCGTTTTCTCATCCCTTAGAATCACAGTGTAACTGCCTGGCTCAGAAGAGCCCACTGAGTCAGCCCTTAACCCCAATGATCAGAAATTTTCAAAATGTGTTTTTCAACACAAATAAACACGTTTTGGCAACTTTGGTCAACCCCATGTAAGTTATAGGGCAGGAACAGCACAGTTTTCAAAACGTGTTTTTCAGCCCGAAATAATCGCGTTTTCTCAGCCCTTAGAATCACAGTGTAACTGCCTGGCTTAGTAGAGCACACTGAGTCAGCCCTTAACCCCAGTGGGCAGAAATTGTCACAATGTGCTTTTCAGCAGTAATAACCACGTTTTGGCAACTTTGGTCACCCCCTTGTAAGTTATAGGGCAGGAACAGCACAGTTTTCAAAACGTGTTTTTCAGCCCGAAATAAACGCGTTTTCTCAGCCCTTAGAATCGCAGTGTATCTGCCTGGCTCAGAAGAGCCCACTGAGTCAGCCCTTAACCCCAGTGTGCAGAAATTGTCACAACTTGTTTTTCTGCTGAAATAAACACGTTTTGGCAACGTTGGTCACCCCCATGTAAGTTATAGGGCAGGAACAGCACAGTTTTCAAAACGTGTTTTTCAGCCCGAAATAAACGCGTTTTCTCAGCCCTTAGAATCACAGTGTAACTGCCTGGCTCAGAAGAGCCCACTGAGTCAGCCCTTAACCCCAATGATCAGAAATTGTCAAAACGTGCTTTTCAGCAGAAATAAACACGTTTTGGCAACTTTGGTCACCCCCATGTAAGTTATAGGGCAGGAACAGCACAGTTTTCAAAACGTGTTTTTCAGCCCGAAATAAACGCGTTTTCTCAACCCTTGGAATCGCAGTGTAACTGCCTGGGTCAGAAGAGCCCACTGAGTCAGCCCTTAACCCCAGTGATCAGAAATTGTCAAAACGTGTTTTTCAACTCAAATAAACACGTTTTGGCAACTTTGGTCAACCCCATGTAAGTTATAAGGCAGGAACAGCACAGTTTTCAAAACGTGTTTTTCAGCCCAAAATAAACGCGTTTTCTCAGCCCTTAGAATCACAGTGTAACTGCCTGGCTTAGTAGAGCACACTGAGTCAGCCCTTAACCCCAGTGTGCAGAAATTGTCACAACTTGTTTTTCTGCTGAAATAAACACGTTTTGGCAACTTTGGTCACCCCCATGTAAGTTATAGGGCAGGAACAGCACAGTTTTCAAAACGTGTTTTTCAGCCCGAAATAAACGCGTTTTCTCAACCCTTGGAATCGCAGTGTAACTGCCTGGGTCAGAAGAGCCCACTGAGTCAGCCCTTAACCCCAGTGATCAGAAATTGTCAAAACGTGTTTTTCAACACAAATAAACACGTTTTGGCAACTTTGGTCAACCCCATGAAAGTTATAGGGCAGGAACAGCACAGTTTTCAAAACGTGTTTTTCAGCCCGAAATAAACGCGTTTTCTCAGCCCTTAGAATCACAGTGTAACTGCCTGGCTTAGTAGAGCAAACTGAGTCAGACCTTAACCCCAGTGGGCAGAAATTGTCACAACGTGCTTTTCAGCAGAAATAAACACTTTTTGGCAACTTTGGTCACCCCCATGTAAGTTATAGGGCAGGAACAGCACAGTTTTCAAAACGTGTTTTTCAGCCCGAAATAAACGCGTTTTCTCAGCCCTTAGAATCACAGTGTAACTGCCTGGCTCAGAAGAGCACACTGAGTCAGCCCTTAACCCCAGTGTGCAGAAATTGTCACAACTTGTTTTTCTGCTGAAATAAACACGTTTTGGCAACGTTGGTCACCCCCATGTAAGTTATAGGGCAGGAACAGCACAGTTTTCAAAACGTGTTTTTCAGCCCGAAATAAACGCGTTTTCTCAGCCCTTAGAATCACAGTGTAACTGCCTGGCTCAGAAGAGCACACTGAGTCAGCCCTTAACCCCAGTGTGCAGAAATTGTCACAACTTGTTTTTCTGCTGAAATAAACACGTTTTGGCAACGTTGGTCACCCCCATGTAAGTTATAGGGCAGGAACAGCACAGTTTTCAAAACGTGTTTTTCAGCCCGAAATAAACGCGTTTTCTCAACCCTTGGAATCGCAGTGTAACTGCCTGGGTCAGAAGAGCCCACTGAGTCAGCCCTTAACCCCAGTGATCAGAAATTGTCAAAACGTGTTTTTCAACTCAAATAAACACGTTTTGGCAACTTTGGTCAACCCCATGTAAGTTATAGGGCAGGAACAGCACAGTTTTCAAAACGTGTTTTTCAGCACAAATAAACACGTTTTGGCAACTTTGGTCAACCCCATGTAAGTTATAGGCCAGGTACAGCACGGTTTTCAAAACGTGTTTTTCAGCCAGAAATGAACACGTTTTCTCAGCCTTTGGAATCGCAGTGTATCTGCCTGGCTCAGAAGAGCCCACTGAGTCAGCCCTTAACCCCAGTGATCAGAAATTGTCAAAACGTGTTTTTCAGCACAAATAAACACGTTTTGGCAACTTTGGTCAACCCCATGTAAGTTATAGGGCAGGAACAGCACAGTTTTCAAAACGTGTTTTTCAGCCAGAAATAAACGCGTTTTCTCAGCCCTTAGAATCACAGTGTAACTGCCTGGCTTAGTAGAGCACACTGAGTCAGCCCTTCACCCCAGTGTGCAGAAATTGTCACAACTTGTTTTTCTGCTGAAATAAACACGTTTTGGCAACTTTGGTCACCCCCATGTAAGGTATAGGGCAGGAACAGCACAGTTTTCAAAACGTGTTTTTCAGCCCGAAATAAACACGTTTTCTCAGCCCTTGGAATCGCAGTGTATCTGCCTGGCTCAGAAGAGCCCACTGAGTCAGCCCTTAACCCCAGTGTGCCGAAATTGTCAAAACGTGTTTTTCAGCAGAAATAAACACGTTTTGGCAACGTTGGTCACCCCCATGTAACTTGTAGGGCAGGAACAGCAAACTTTTTAAAACGCGTTTTTCAGCCCGAAATAAACGCGGTTTCTCAGCCCTCTGAATCACAGTGTATCTGCCTGGCTCAGAAGGGCCCACTGAGTCAGCCCTTAACCCCACTGATCAGAAATTGTCAAATCGTGTTTTTCAGCACAAATAAACACGTTTTGGCAACTTTGGTCACCCCCATGTAAGTTATAGGGCAGGAACAGAACAGTTTTCAAAACGTGTTTTCAGCCAGAAATAATCGCGTTTTCTCAGCCCTTAGAATCACAGTGTAACTGCCTGGCTCAGAAGAGCCCACTGAGTCAGCCCTTAACCCCAGTGATTAGAATTTGTCAAAACGTGTTTTTCAGCAGAAATAAACACGTTTTGGCAACTTTGGTCACCCCCATGTAAGTTATAGGGCAGGACCAGCACAGTTTTCAAAACGTGTTTTTCAGCCAGAAATAAACGCGTTTTCTCATCCCTTAGAATCACAGTGTAACTGCCTGGCTCAGAAGAGCCCACTGAGTCAGCCCTTAACCCCAATGATCAGAAATTTTCAAAATGTGTTTTTCAACACAAATAAACACGTTTTGGCAACTTTGGTCAACCCCATGTAAGTTATAGGGCAGGAACAGCACAGTTTTCAAAACGTGTTTTTCAGCCCGAAATAATCGCGTTTTCTCAGCCCTTAGAATCACAGTGTAACTGCCTGGCTTAGTAGAGCACACTGAGTCAGCCCTTAACCCCAGTGGGCAGAAATTGTCACAATGTGCTTTTCAGCAGTAATAACCACGTTTTGGCAACTTTGGTCACCCCCTTGTAAGTTATAGGGCAGGAACAGCACAGTTTTCAAAACGTGTTTTTCAGCCCGAAATAAACGCGTTTTCTCAGCCCTTAGAATCGCAGTGTATCTGCCTGGCTCAGAAGAGCCCACTGAGTCAGCCCTTAACCCCAGTGTGCAGAAATTGTCACAACTTGTTTTTCTGCTGAAATAAACACGTTTTGGCAACGTTGGTCACCCCCATGTAAGTTATAGGGCAGGAACAGCACAGTTTTCAAAACGTGTTTTTCAGCCCGAAATAAACGCGTTTTCTCAGCCCTTAGAATCACAGTGTAACTGCCTGGCTCAGAAGAGCCCACTGAGTCAGCCCTTAACCCCAATGATCAGAAATTGTCAAAACGTGCTTTTCAGCAGAAATAAACACGTTTTGGCAACTTTGGTCACCCCCATGTAAGTTATAGGGCAGGAACAGCACAGTTTTCAAAACGTGTTTTTCAGCCCGAAATAAACGCGTTTTCTCAGCCCTTAGAATCACAGTGTATCTGCCTGGCTCAGAAGAGCCCACTGAGTCAGCCCTTAACCCCAGTGTGCAGAAATTGTCACAACTTGTTTTTCTGCTGAAATAAACACGTTTTGGCAACGTTGGTCACCCACATGTAAGTTATAGGGCAGGAACAGCACAGTTTTCAAAACGTGTTTTTCAGCCCGAAATAAACGCGTTTTCTCAGCCCTTAGAATCACAGTGTAACTGCCTGGCTCAGAAGAGCACACTGAGTCAGCCCTTAACCCCAGTGATCAGAAATTGTCAAAAGGTGTTTTTCAACTCAAATAAACACGTTTTGGCAACTTTGGTCAACCCCATGTAAGTTATAGGGCAGGAAAGGCACAGTTTTCAAAACGTGTTTTTCAGCCCGAAATAAACGCGTTTTCTCAGCCCTTAGAATCACAGTGTAACTGCCTGGGTCAGAAGAGCCCACTGAGTCAGCCCTTAACCCCAGTGATCAGAAATTGTCAAAAGGTGTTTTTCAACTCAAATAAACACGTTTTGGCAACTTTGGTCAACCCCATGTAAGTTATAGGGCAGGAAAGGCACAGTTTTCAAAACGTGTTTTTCAGCCCGAAATAATTGCGTTTTCTCAGCCCTTAGAATCACAGTGTAACTGCCTGGCTCAGAAGAGCCAACTGAGTCAGCCCTTAACCCCAAAGATCAGAATTTGTCAAAACGTGTTTTTCAGCAGAAATAAACACGTTTTGGCAACTTTAGTCACCCCCATGTAAGTTATAGGGCAGGAACAGCACAGTTTTCAAAACGTGTTTTTCAGCCCGAAATAAAAGCGTTTTCTCAGCCCTTAGAATCACAGTGTAACTGCCTGGCTTAGTAGAGCACACTGAGTCAGCCCTTAACCCCAGTGTGCAGAAATTGTCACAACTTGTTTTTCTGCTGAAATAAACACGTTTTGGCAACTTTGGTCACCCCCATGTAAGTTATAGGGCAGGAACAGCACAGTTTTCAAAACGTGTTTTTCAGCCCGAAATAAACGCGTTTTCTCAACCCTTGGAATCGCAGTGTAACTGCCTGGGTCAGAAGAGCCCACTGAGTCAGCCCTTAACCCCAGTGATCAGAAATTGTCAAAACGTATTTTTCAACTCAAATAAACACGTTTTGGCAACTTTGGTCAACCCCATGTAAGTTATAGGGCAGGAACAGCACAGTTTTCAAAACGTGTTTTTCAGCCCGAAATAAACGCGTTTTCTCAGCCCTTAGAATCATAGTGTAACTGCCTGGCTCAGAAGAGCCCACTGAGTCAGCCCTTAACCCCAGTGATTAGAATTTGTCAAAACGTGTTTTTCAGCAGAAATAAACACGTTTTGGCAACTTTGGTCACCCCCATGTAAGTTATAGGGCAGGACCAGCACAGTTTTCAAAACGTGTTTTTCAGCCAGAAATAAACGCGTTTTCTCATCCCTTAGAATCACAGTGTAACTGCCTGGCTCAGAAGAGCCCACTGAGTCAGCCCTTAACCCCAATGATCAGAAATTTTCAAAATGTGTTTTTCAACACAAATAAACACGTTTTGGCAACTTTGGTCAACCCCATGTAAGTTATAGGGCAGGAACAGCACAGTTTTCAAAACGTGTTTTTCAGCCCGAAATAAACGCGTTTTCTCAGCCCTTAGAATCATAGTGTAACTGCCTGGCTTAGTAGAGCACACTGAGTCAGCCCTTAACCCCAGTGGGCAGAAATTGTCACAATGTGCTTTTCAGCAGTAATAACCACGTTTTGGCAACTTTGGTCACCCCCTTGTAAGTTATAGGGCAGGAACAGCACAGTTTTCAAAACGTGTTTTTCAGCACAAATAAACACGTTTTGGCAACTTTGGTCACCCCCATGTAAGTTATAGGGCAGGAACAGCACAGTTTTCAAAACGTGTTTTTCAGCCCGAAATAAACGCGTTTTCTCAGCCCTTAGAATCATAGTGTAACTGCCTGGCTCAGAAGAGCACACTGAGTCAGCCCTTAACCCCAGTGTGCAGAAATTGTCACAACTTGTTTTTCTGCTGAAATAAACACGTTTTGGCAACTTTGGTCAACCCCATGTAAGTTATAGGGCAGGAACAGCACAGTTTTCAAAACGTGTTTTTCAGCACAAATAAACACGTTTTGGCAACTTTGGTCACCCCCATGTAAGTTATAGGGCAGGAACAGCACAGTTTTCAAAACGTGTTTTTCAGCCCGAAATAAACGCGTTTTCTCATCCCTTAGAATCACAGTGTAACTGCCTGGCTCAGAAGAGCCCACTGAGTCAGCCCTTAACCCCAATGATCAGAAATTGTCAAAACGTGTTTTTCAACACAAATAAACACGTTTTGGCAACTTTGGTCAACCCCATGTAAGTTATAGGGCAGGAACAGCACAGTTTTCAAAACGTGTTTTTCAGCCCGAAATAAACGCGTTTTCTCAACCCTTGGAATCGCAGTGTAACTGCCTGGGTCAGAAGAGCCCACTGAGTCAGCCCTTAACCCCAGTGATCAGAAATTGTCAAAAGGTGTTTTTCAACTCAAATAAACACGTTTTGGCAACTTTGGTCAACCCCATGTAAGTTATAGGGCAGGAAAGGCACAGTTTTCAAAACGTGTTTTTCAGCCCGAAATAATTGCGTTTTCTCAGCCCTTAGAATCACAGTGTAACTGCCTGGCTCAGAAGAGCCAACTGAGTCAGCCCTTAACCCCAATGATCAGAATTTGTCAAAACGTGTTTTTCAGCAGAAATAAACACGTTTTGGCAACTTTGGTCACCCCCATGTAAGTTATAGGGCAGGAACAGCACAGTTTTCAAAACGTGTTTTTCAGCCCGAAATAAACGCGTTTTCTCAGCCCTTAGAATCACAGTGTAACTGCTTGGCTCAGAAGAGCACACTGAGTCAGCCCTTAACCCCAGTGTGCAGAAATTGTCACAACTTGTTTTTCTGCTGAAATAAACACGTTTTGGCAACGTTGGTCACCCCCATGTAAGTTATAGGGCAGGAACAGCACAGTTTTCAAAACGTGTTTTTCAGCCCGAAATAAACGCGTTTTCTCAACCCTTGGAATCGCAGTGTAACTGCCTGGGTCAGAAGAGCCCACTGAGTCAGCCCTTAACCCCAGTGATCAGAAATTGTCAAAACGTGTTTTTCAACTCAAATAAACACGTTTTGGCAACTTTGGTCAACCCCATGTAAGTTATAGGGCAGGAACAGCACAGTTTTCAAAACGTGTTTTTCAGCCCGAAATAAACGCGTTTTCTCAGCCCTTAGAATCATAGTGTAACTGCCTGGCTCAGAAGAGCACACTGAGTCAGCCCTTAACCCCAGTGTGCAGAAATTGTCACAACTTGTTTTTCTGCTGAAATAAACACGTTTTGGCAACTTTGGTCAACCCCATGTAAGTTATAGGGCAGGAACAGCACAGTTTTCAAAACGTGTTTTTCAGCACAAATAAACACGTTTTGGCAACTTTGGTCACCCCCATGTAAGTTATAGGGCAGGAACAGCACAGTTTTCAAAACGTGTTTTTCAGCCCGAAATAAACGCGTTTTCTCATCCCTTAGAATCACAGTGTAACTGCCTGGCTCAGAAGAGCCCACTGAGTCAGCCCTTAACCCCAATGATCAGAAATTGTCAAAACGTGTTTTTCAACACAAATAAACACGTTTTGGCAACTTTGGTCAACCCCATGAAAGTTATAGGGCAAAAACAGCACAGTTTTCAAAACGTGTTTTTCAGCCCGAAATAAACGCGTTTTCTCAGCCCTTAGAATCACAGTGTAACTGCCTGGCTTAGTAGAGCAAACTGAGTCAGACCTTAACCCCAGTGGGCAGAAATTGTCACAACGTGCTTTTCAGCAGAAATAAACACTTTTTGGCAACTTTGGTCACCCCCATGTAAGTTATAGGGCAGGAACAGCACAGTTTTCAAAACGTGTTTTTCAGCCCGAAATAAACGCGTTTTCTCAGCCCTTAGAATCACAGTGTAACTGCATGGCTCAGAAGAGCACACTGAGTCAGCCCTTAACCCCAGTGTGCAGAAATTGTCACAACTTGTTTTTCTGCTGAAATAAACACGTTTTGGCAACGTTGGTCACCCCCATGTAAGTTATAGGGCAGGAACAGCACAGTTTTCAAAACGTGTTTTTCAGCCCGAAATAAACGCGTTTTCTCAGCCCTTAGAATCACAGTGTAACTGCCTGGCTCAGAAGAGCACACTGAGTCAGCCCTTAACCCCAGTGTGCAGAAATTGTCACAACTTGTTTTTCTGCTGAAATAAACACGTTTTGGCAACGTTGGTCACCCCCATGTAAGTTATAGGGCAGGAACAGCACAGTTTTCAAAACGTGTTTTTCAGCCCGAAATAAACGCGTTTTCTCAACCCTTGGAATCGCAGTGTAACTGCCTGGGTCAGAAGAGCCCACTGAGTCAGCCCTTAACCCCAGTGATCAGAAATTGTCAAAACGTGTTTTTCAACTCAAATAAACACGTTTTGGCAACTTTGGTCAACCCCATGTAAGTTATAGGGCAGGAACAGCACAGTTTTCAAAACGTGTTTTTCAGCACAAATAAACACGTTTTGGCAACTTTGGTCAACCCCATGTAAGTTATAGGCCAGGTACAGCACCGTTTTCAAAACGTGTTTTTCAGCCAGAAATGAACACGTTTTCTCAGCCTTTGGAATCGCAGTGTATCTGCCTGGCTCAGAAGAGCCCACTGAGTCAGCCCTTAACCCCAGTGATCAGAAATTGTCAAAACGTGTTTTTCAGCACAAATAAACACGTTTTGGCAACTTTGGTCAACCCCATGTAAGTTATAGGGCAGGAACAGCACAGTTTTCAAAACGTGTTTTTCAGCCAGAAATAAACGCGTTTTCTCAGCCCTTAGAATCACAGTGTAACTGCCTGGCTTAGTAGAGCACACTGAGTCAGCCCTTCACCCCAGTGTGCAGAAATTGTCACAACTTGTTTTTCTGCTGAAATAAACACGTTTTGGCAACTTTGGTCACCCCCATGTAAGGTATAGGGCAGGAACAGCACAGTTTTCAAAACGTGTTTTTCAGCCAGAAATAAACACGTTTTCTCAGCCCTTGGAATCGCAGTGTATCTGCCTGGCTCAGAAGAGCCCACTGAGTCAGCCCTTAACCCCAGTGTGCCGAAATTGTCAAAACGTGTTTTTCAGCAGAAATAAACACGTTTTGGCGACGTTGGTCACCCCCATGTAACTTGTAGGGCAGGAACAGCAAACTTTTTAAAAGGCGTTTTTCAGCCCGCAATAAACGCGGTTTCTCAGCCCTCTGAATCACAGTGTATCTGCCTGGCTCAGAAGGGCCCACTGAGTCAGCCCTTAACCCCACTGATCAGAAATTGTCAAAACGTGTTTTTCAGCACAAATAAACACGTTTTGGCAACTTTGGTCACCCCCATGTAAGTTATAGGGCAGGAACAGAACAGTTTTCAAAACGTGTTTTCAGCCAGAAATAATCGCGTTTTCTCAGCCCTTAGAATCACAGTGTAACTGCCTGGCTCACTAGAGCCCACTGAGTCAGCCCTTAACCCCAGTGATTAGAATTTGTCAAAACGTGTTTTTCAGCAGAAATAAACACGTTTTGGCAACTTTGGTCACCCCCATGTAAGTTATAGGGCAGGACCAGCACAGTTTTCAAAACGTGTTTTTCAGCCAGAAATAAACGCGTTTTCTCATCCCTTAGAATCACAGTGTAACTGCCTGGCTCAGAAGAGCCCACTGAGTCAGCCCTTAACCCCAATGATCAGAAATTTTCAAAATGTGTTTTTCAACACAAATAAACACGTTTTGGCAACTTTGGTCAACCCCATGTAAGTTATAGGGCAGGAACAGCACAGTTTTCAAAACGTGTTTTTCAGCCCGAAATAAACGCGTTTTCTCAGCCCTTAGAATCACAGTGTAACTGCCTGGCTTAGTAGAGCACACTGAGTCAGCCCTTAACCCCAGTGGGCAGAAATTGTCACAATGTGCTTTTCAGCAGTAATAACCACGTTTTGGCAACTTTGGTCACCCCCTTGTAAGTTATAGGGCAGGAACAGCACAGTTTTCAAAACGTGTTTTTCAGCCCGAAATAATCGCGTTTTCTCAGCCCTTAGAATCGCAGTGTATCTGCCTGGCTCAGAAGAGCCCACTGAGTCAGCCCTTAACCCCAGTGTGCAGAAATTGTCACAACTTGTTTTTCTGCTGAAATAAACACGTTTTGGCAACGTTGGTCACCCCCATGTAAGTTATAGGGCAGGAACAGCACAGTTTTCAAAACGTGTTTTTCAGCCCGAAATAAACGCGTTTTCTCAACCCTTGGAATCGCAGTGTAACTGCCTGGGTCAGAAGAGCCCACTGAGTCAGCCCTTAACCCCAGTGATCAGAAATTGTCAAAACGTGTTTTTCAACTCAAATAAACACGTTTTGGCAACTTTGGTCAACCCCATGTAAGTTATAGGGCAGGAACAGCACAGTTTTCAAAACGTGTTTTTCAGCCCGAAATAAACGCGTTTTCTCAGCCCTTAGAATCACAGTGTAACTGCCTGGCTCAGAAGAGCACACTGAGTCAGCCCTTACCCCAGTGTGCAGAAATTGTCACAACTTGTTTTTCTGCTGAAATAAACACGTTTTGGCAACTTTGGTGAACCCCATGTAAGTTATAGGGCAGGAACAGCACAGTTTTCAAAACGTGTTTTTCAGCACAAATAAACACGTTTTGGCAACTTTGGTCACCCCCATGTAAGTTATAGGGCAGGAACAGCACAGTTTTCAAAACGTGTTTTTCAGCCCGAAATAAACGCGTTTGCTCAGCCCTTAGAATCACAGTGTAACTGCCTGGCTCAGAAGAGCCCACTGAGTCAGCCCTTAACCCCAATGATCAGAAATTGTCAAAACGTGTTTTTCAACACAAATAAACACGTTTTGGCAACTTTGGTCAACCCCATGTAAGTTATAGGGCAGGAACAGCACAGTTTTCAAAACGTGTTTTTCAGCCCGAAATAAACGCGTTTTCTCAGCCCTTAGAATCACAGTGTAACTGCCTGGCTTAGTAGAGCAAACTGAGTCAGACCTTAACCCCAGCGGGCAGAAATTGTCACAACGTGCTTTTCAGCAGAAATAAACACGTTTTGGCAACTTTGGTCACCCCCATGTAAGTTATAGGGCAGGAACAGCACAGTTTTCAAAACGTGTTTTTCAGCCCGAAATAAACGCGTTTTCTCAGCCCTTAGAATCACAGTGTAACTGCCTGGCTCAGAAGAGCACACTGAGTCAGCCCTTAACCCCAGTGTGCAGAAATTGTCACAACTTGTTTTTCTGCTGAAATAAACACGTTTTGGCAACGTTGGTCACCCCCATGTAAGTTATAGGGCAGGAACAGCACAGTTTTCAAAACGTGTTTTTCAGCCCGAAATAAACGCGTTTTCTCAGCCCTTAGAATCACAGTGTAACTGCCTGGCTCAGAAGAGCACACTGAGTCAGCCCTTAACCCCAGTGTGCAGAAATTGTCACAACTTGTTTTTCTGCTGAAATAAACACGTTTTGGCAACGTTGGTCACCCCCATGTAAGTTATAGGGCAGGAACAGCACAGTTTTCAAAACGTGTTTTTCAGCCCGAAATAAACGCGTTTTCTCAACCCTTGGAATCGCAGTGTAACTGCCTGGGTCAGAAGAGCCCACTGAGTCAGCCCTTAACCCCAGTGATCAGAAATTGTCAAAAGGTGTTTTTCAACTCAAATAAACACGTTTTGGCAACTTTGGTCAACCCCATGTAAGTTATAGGGCAGGAAAGGCACAGTTTTCAAAACGTGTTTTTCAGCCCGAAATAATTGCGTTTTCTCAGCCCTTAGAATCACAGTGTAACTGCCTGGCTCAGAAGAGCCAACTGAGTCAGCCCTTAACCCCAAAGATCAGAATTTGTCAAAACGTGTTTTTCAGCAGAAATAAACACGTTTTGGCAACTTTGGTCACCCCCATGTAAGTTATAGGGCAGGAACAGCACAGTTTTCAAAACGTGTTTTTCAGCCCGAAATAAACGCGTTTTCTCAGCCCTTAGAATCACAGTGTAACTGCCTGGCTTAGTAGAGCACACTGAGTCAGCCCTTAACCCCAGTGTGCAGAAATTGTCACAACTTGTTTTTCTGATGAAATAAACACGTTTTGGCAACTTTGGTCACCCCCCATGTAAGTTATAGGGCAGGAACAGCACAGTTTTCAAAACGTGTTTTTCAGCCCGAAATAAACGCGTTTTCTCAACCCTTGGAATCGCAGTGTAACTGCCTGGGTCAGAAGAGCCCACTGAGTCAGCCCTTAACCCCAGTGATCAGAAATTGTCAAAACGTATTTTTCAACTCAAATAAACACGTTTTGGCAACTTTGGTCAACCCCATGTAAGTTATAGGGCAGGAACAGCACAGTTTTCAAAACGTGTTTTTCTGCCCGAAATAAACGCGTTTTCTCATCCCTTAGAATCACAGTGTAACTGCCTGGCTCAGAAGAGCCCACTGAGTCAGCCCTTAACCCCAATGATCAGAAATTGTCAAAACGTGTTTTTCAACACAAATAAACACGTTTTGGCAACTTTGGTCAACCCCATGTAAGTTATAGGGCAGGAACAGCACAGTTTTCAAAACGTGTTTTTCAGCCCGAAATAAACGCGTTTTCTCAACCCTTGGAATCGCAGTGTAACTGCCTGGGTCAGAAGAGCCCACTGAGTCAGCCCTTAACCCCAGTGATCAGAAATTGTCAAAAGGTGTTTTTCAACTCAAATAAACACGTTTTGGCAACTTTGGTCAACCGCATGTAAGTTATAGGGCAGGAAAGGCACAGTTTTCAAAACGTGTTTTTCAGCCCGAAATAATTGCGTTTTCTCAGCCCTTAGAATCACAGTGTAACTGCCTGGCTCAGAAGAGCCAACTGAGTCAGCCCTTAACCCCAATGATCAGAATTTGTCAAAACGTGTTTTTCAGCAGAAATAAACACGTTTTGGCAACTTTGGTCACCCCCATGTAAGTTATAGGGCAGGAACAGCACAGTATTCAAAACGTGTTTTTCAGCCCGAAATAAACGTGTTTTCTCAGCCCTTAGAATCACAGTGTAACTGCTTGGCTCAGAAGAGCACACTGAGTCAGCCCTTAACCCCAGTGTGCAGAAATTGTCACAACTTGTTTTTCTGCTGAAATAAACACGTTTTGGCAACGTTGGTCACCCCCATGTAAGTTATAGGGCAGGAACAGCACAGTTTTCAAAACGTGTTTTTCAGCCCGAAATAAACGCGTTTTCTCAACCCTTGGAATCGCAGTGTAACTGCCTGGGTCAGAAGAGCCCACTGAGTCAGCCCTTAACCCCAGTGATCAGAAATTGTCAAAACGTGTTTTTCAACTCAAATAAACACGTTTTGGCAACTTTGGTCAACCCCATGTAAGTTATAGGGCAGGAACTGCACAGTTTTCAAAACGTGTTTTTCAGCCCGAAATAAACGCGTTTTCTCAGCCCTTAGAATCACAGTGTAACTGCCTGGCTTAGTAGAGCACACTGAGTCAGCCCTTAACCCCAGTGGGCAGAAATTGTCACAACGTGTTTTTTAGCAGAAATAAACACGTTTTGGCAACGTTGGTCACCCCCATGTAAGTTATAGGGCAGGAACAGCACAGTTTTCAAAACGTGTTTTTCAGCCCGAAATAAACGCGTTTTCTCAACCCTTGGAATCGCAGTGTAACTGCCTGGGTCAGAAGAGCCCACTGAGTCAGCCCTTAACCGCAGTGATCAGAAATTGTCAAAACGTGTTTTTCAACTCAAATAAACACGTTTTGGCAACTTTGGTCAACCCCATGTAAGTTATAGGGCAGGAACAGCACAGTTTTCAAAACGTGTTTTTCAGCCCGAAATAAACGCGTTTTCTCAGCCCTTAGAATCACAGTGTAACTACCTGGCTTAGTAGAGCACACTGGGTCAGCCCTTAACCCCAGTGTGCAGAAATTGTCACAACTTGTTTTTCTGCTGAAATAAACACGTTTTGGCAACTTTGGTCACCCCCATGTAAGTTATAGGGCAGGTACAGCACAGTTTTCAAAACGTGTTTTTCAGCCCGAAATAAACGCGTTTTCTCAACCCTTGGAATCGCAGTGTAACTGCCTGGGTCAGAAGAGCCCACTGAGTCAGCCCTTAACCCCAGTGATCAGAAATTGTCAAAACGTATTTTTCAACTCAAATAAACACGTTTTGGCAACTTTGGTCAACCCCATGTAAGTTATAGGGCAGGAACAGCACAGTTTTCAAAACGTGTTTTTCAGCCCGAAATAAACGCGTTTTCTCAGCCCTTAGAATCATAGTGTAACTGCCTGGCTCAGAAGAGCCCACTGAGTCAGCCCTTAACCCCAGTGATTAGAATTTGTCAAAACGTGTTTTTCAGCAGAAATAAACACGTTTTGGCAACTTTGGTCACCCCCATGTAAGTTATAGGGCAGGACCAGCACAGTTTTCAAAACGTGTTTTTCAGCCAGAAATAAACGCGTTTTCTCATCCCTTAGAATCACAGTGTAACTGCCTGGCTCAGAAGAGCCCACTGAGTCAGCCCTTAACCCCAATGATCAGAAATTTTCAAAATGTGTTTTTCAACACAAATAAACACGTTTTGGCAACTTTGGTCAACCCCATGTAAGTTATAGGGCAGGAACAGCACAGTTTTCAAAACGTGTTTTTCAGCCCGAAATAAACGCGTTTTCTCAGCCCTTAGAATCATAGTGTAACTGCCTGGCTTAGTAGAGCACACTGAGTCAGCCCTTAACCCCAGTGGGCAGAAATTGTCACAATGTGCTTTTCAGCAGTAATAACCACGTTTTGGCAACTTTGGTCACCCCCTTGTAAGTTATAGGGCAGGAACAGCACAGTTTTCAAAACGTGTTTTTCAGCACAAATAAACACGTTTTGGCAACTTTGGTCACCCCCATGTAAGTTATAGGGCAGGAACAGCACAGTTTTCAAAACGTGTTTTTCAGCCCGAAATAAACGCGTTTTCTCAACCCTTGGAATCGCAGTGTAACTGCCTGGGTCAGAAGAGCCCACTGAGTCAGCCCTTAACCCCAGTGATCAGAAATTGTCAAAACGTATTTTTCAACTCAAATAAACACGTTTTGGCAACTTTGGTCAACCCCATGTAAGTTATAGGGCAGGAACAGCACAGTTTTCAAAACGTGTTTTTCAGCCCGAAATAAACGCGTTTTCTCAGCCCTTAGAATCATAGTGTAACTGCCTGGCTCAGAAGAGCACACTGAGTCAGCCCTTAACCCCAGTGTGCAGAAATTGTCACAACTTGTTTTTCTGCTGAAATAAACACGTTTTGGCAACTTTGGTCAACCCCATGTAAGTTATAGGGCAGGAACAGCACAGTTTTCAAAACGTGTTTTTCAGCACAAATAAACACGTTTTGGCAACTTTGGTCACCCCCATGTAAGTTATAGGGCAGGAACAGCACAGTTTTCAAAACGTGTTTTTCAGCCCGAAATAAACGCGTTTTCTCATCCCTTAGAATCACAGTGTAACTGCCTGGCTCAGAAGAGCCCACTGAGTCAGCCCTTAACCCCAATGATCAGAAATTGTCAAAACGTGTTTTTCAACACAAATAAACACGTTTTGGCAACTTTGGTCAACCCCATGTAAGTTATAGGGCAGGAACAGCACAGTTTTCAAAACGTGTTTTTCAGCCCGAAATAAACGCGTTTTCTCAACCCTTGGAATCGCAGTGTAACTGCCTGGGTCAGAAGAGCCCACTGAGTCAGCCCTTAACCCCAGTGTGCAGAAATTGTCACAACTTGTTTTTCTGCTGAAATAAACACGTTTTGGCAACGTTGGTCACCCCCATGTAAGTTATAGGGCAGGAACAGCACAGTTTTCAAAACGTGTTTTTCAGCCCGAAATAAACGCGTTTTCTCAGCCCTTAGAATCATAGTGTAACTGCCTGGCTCAGAAGAGCCCACTGAGTCAGCCCTTAACCCCAGTGATTAGAATTTGTCAAAACGTGTTTTTCAGCAGAAATAAACACGTTTTGGCAACTTTGGTCACCCCCATGTAAGTTATAGGGCAGGACCAGCACAGTTTTCAAAACGTGTTTTTCAGCCAGAAATAAACGCGTTTTCTCATCCCTTAGAATCACAGTGTAACTGCCTGGCTCAGAAGAGCCCACTGAGTCAGCCCTTAACCCCAATGATCAGAAATTTTCAAAATGTGTTTTTCAACACAAATAAACACGTTTTGGCAACTTTGGTCAACCCCATGTAAGTTATAGGGCAGGAACAGCACAGTTTTCAAAACGTGTTTTTCAGCCCGAAATAAACGCGTTTTCTCAGCCCTTAGAATCATAGTGTAACTGCCTGGCTTAGTAGAGCACACTGAGTCAGCCCTTAACCCCAGTGGGCAGAAATTGTCACAATGTGCTTTTCAGCAGTAATAACCACGTTTTGGCAACTTTGGTCACCCCCTTGTAAGTTATAGGGCAGGAACAGCACAGTTTTCAAAACGTGTTTTTCAGCACAAATAAACACGTTTTGGCAACTTTGGTCACCCCCATGTAAGTTATAGGGCAGGAACAGCACAGTTTTCAAAACGTGTTTTTCAGCCCGAAATAAACGCGTTTTCTCAACCCTTGGAATCGCAGTGTAACTGCCTGGGTCAGAAGAGCCCACTGAGTCAGCCCTTAACCCCAGTGATCAGAAATTGTCAAAACGTATTTTTCAACTCAAATAAACACGTTTTGGCAACTTTGGTCAACCCCATGTAAGTTATAGGGCAGGAACAGCACAGTTTTCAAAACGTGTTTTTCAGCCCGAAATAAACGCGTTTTCTCAGCCCTTAGAATCATAGTGTAACTGCCTGGCTCAGAAGAGCACACTGAGTCAGCCCTTAACCCCAGTGTGCAGAAATTGTCACAACTTGTTTTTCTGCTGAAATAAACACGTTTTGGCAACTTTGGTCAACCCCATGTAAGTTATAGGGCAGGAACAGCACAGTTTTCAAAACGTGTTTTTCAGCACAAATAAACACGTTTTGGCAACTTTGGTCACCCCCATGTAAGTTATAGGGCAGGAACAGCACAGTTTTCAAAACGTGTTTTTCAGCCCGAAATAAACGCGTTTTCTCATCCCTTAGAATCACAGTGTAACTGCCTGGCTCAGAAGAGCCCACTGAGTCAGCCCTTAACCCCAATGATCAGAAATTGTCAAAACGTGTTTTTCAACACAAATAAACACGTTTTGGCAACTTTGGTCAACCCCATGTAAGTTATAGGGCAGGAACAGCACAGTTTTCAAAACGTGTTTTTCAGCCCGAAATAAACGCGTTTTCTCAACCCTTGGAATCGCAGTGTAACTGCCTGGGTCAGAAGAGCCCACTGAGTCAGCCCTTAACCCCAGTGATCAGAAATTGTCAAAACGTATTTTTCAACTCAAATAAACACGTTTTGGCAACTTTGGTCAACCCCATGTAAGTTATAGGGCAGGAACAGCACAGTTTTCAAAACGTGTTTTTCAGCCCGAAATAAACGCGTTTTCTCAGCCCTTAGAATCATAGTGTAACTGCCTGGCTCAGAAGAGCCCACTGAGTCAGCCCTTAACCCCAGTGATTAGAATTTGTCAAAACGTGTTTTTCAGCAGAAATAAACACGTTTTGGCAACTTTGGTCACCCCCATGTAAGTTATAGGGCAGGACCAGCACAGTTTTCAAAACGTGTTTTTCAGCCAGAAATAAACGCGTTTTCTCATCCCTTAGAATCACAGTGTAACTGCCTGGCTCAGAAGAGCCCACTGAGTCAGCCCTTAACCCCAATGATCAGAAATTTTCAAAATGTGTTTTTCAACACAAATAAACACGTTTTGGCAACTTTGGTCAACCCCATGTAAGTTATAGGGCAGGAACAGCACAGTTTTCAAAACGTGTTTTTCAGCCCGAAATAAACGCGTTTTCTCAGCCCTTAGAATCATAGTGTAACTGCCTGGCTTAGTAGAGCACACTGAGTCAGCCCTTAACCCCAGTGGGCAGAAATTGTCACAATGTGCTTTTCAGCAGTAATAACCACGTTTTGGCAACTTTGGTCACCCCCTTGTAAGTTATAGGGCAGGAACAGCACAGTTTTCAAAACGTGTTTTTCAGCACAAATAAACACGTTTTGGCAACTTTGGTCACCCCCATGTAAGTTATAGGGCAGGAACAGCACAGTTTTCAAAACGTGTTTTTCAGCCCGAAATAAACGCGTTTTCTCAACCCTTGGAATCGCAGTGTAACTGCCTGGGTCAGAAGAGCCCACTGAGTCAGCCCTTAACCCCAGTGATCAGAAATTGTCAAAACGTATTTTTCAACTCAAATAAACACGTTTTGGCAACTTTGGTCAACCCCATGTAAGTTATAGGGCAGGAACAGCACAGTTTTCAAAACGTGTTTTTCAGCCCGAAATAAACGCGTTTTCTCAGCCCTTAGAATCATAGTGTAACTGCCTGGCTCAGAAGAGCACACTGAGTCAGCCCTTAACCCCAGTGTGCAGAAATTGTCACAACTTGTTTTTCTGCTGAAATAAACACGTTTTGGCAACTTTGGTCAACCCCATGTAAGTTATAGGGCAGGAACAGCACAGTTTTCAAAACGTGTTTTTCAGCACAAATAAACACGTTTTGGCAACTTTGGTCACCCCCATGTAAGTTATAGGGCAGGAACAGCACAGTTTTCAAAACGTGTTTTTCAGCCCGAAATAAACGCGTTTTCTCATCCCTTAGAATCACAGTGTAACTGCCTGGCTCAGAAGAGCCCACTGAGTCAGCCCTTAACCCCAATGATCAGAAATTGTCAAAACGTGTTTTTCAACACAAATAAACACGTTTTGGCAACTTTGGTCAACCCCATGTAAGTTATAGGGCAGGAACAGCACAGTTTTCAAAACGTGTTTTTCAGCCCGAAATAAACGCGTTTTCTCAACCCTTGGAATCGCAGTGTAACTGCCTGGGTCAGAAGAGCCCACTGAGTCAGCCCTTAACCCCAGTGATCAGAAATTGTCAAAAGGTGTTTTTCAACTCAAATAAACACGTTTTGGCAACTTTGGTCAACCCCATGTAAGTTATAGGGCAGGAAAGGCACAGTTTTCAAAACGTGTTTTTCAGCCCGAAATAATTGCGTTTTCTCAGCCCTTAGAATCACAGTGTAACTGCCTGGCTCAGAAGAGCCAACTGAGTCAGCCCTTAACCCCAATGATCAGAATTTGTCAAAACGTGTTTTTCAGCAGAAATAAACACGTTTTGGCAACTTTGGTCACCCCCATGTAAGTTATAGGGCAGGAACAGCACAGTTTTCAAAACGTGTTTTTCAGCCCGAAATAAACGCGTTTTCTCAGCCCTTAGAATCACAGTGTAACTGCTTGGCTCAGAAGAGCACACTGAGTCAGCCCTTAACCCCAGTGTGCAGAAATTGTCACAACTTGTTTTTCTGCTGAAATAAACACGTTTTGGCAACGTTGGTCACCCCCATGTAAGTTATAGGGCAGGAACAGCACAGTTTTCAAAACGTGTTTTTCAGCCCGAAATAAACGCGTTTTCTCAACCCTTGGAATCGCAGTGTAACTGCCTGGGTCAGAAGAGCCCACTGAGTCAGCCCTTAACCCCAGTGATCAGAAATTGTCAAAACGTGTTTTTCAACTCAAATAAACACGTTTTGGCAACTTTGGTCAACCCCATGTAAGTTATAGGGCAGGAACAGCACAGTTTTCAAAACGTGTTTTTCAGCCCGAAATAAACGCGTTTTCTCAGCCCTTAGAATCACAGTGTAACTGCCTGGCTTAGTAGAGCACACTGAGTCAGCCCTTAACCCCAGTGGGCAGAAATTGTCACAACGTGTTTTTTAGCAGAAATAAACATGTTTTGGCAACTTTGGTCACCCCCATGTAAGTTATAGGGCAGGAACAGCACAGTTTTCAAAACGTGTTTTTCAGCCCGAAATAAACGCGTTTTCTCAACCCTTGGAATCGCAGTGTAACTGCCTGGGTCAGAAGAGCCCACTGAGTCAGCCCTTAACCCCAGTGATCAGAAATTGTCAAAACGTGTTTTTCAACTCAAATAAACACGTTTTGGCAACTTTGGTCAACCCCATGTAAGTTATAGGGCAGGAACAGCACAGTTTTCAAAACGTGTTTTTCAGCCCGAAATAAACGCGTTTTCTCAGCCCTTAGAATCACAGTGTAACTGCCTGGCTTAGTAGAGCACACTGAGTCAGCCCTTAACCCCAGTGTGCAGAAATTGTCACAACTTGTTTTTCTGCTGAAATAAACACGTTTTGGCAACTTTGGTCATCCCCATGTAAGTTATAGGGCAGGAACAGCACAGTTTTCAAAACGTGTTTTTCAGCCCGAAATAAACGCGTTTTCTCAACCCTTGGAATCGCAGTGTAACTGCCTGGGTCAGAAGAGCCCACTGAGTCAGCCCTTAACCCCAGTGATCAGAAATTGTCAAAACGTGTTTTTCAACTCAAATAAACACGTTTTGGCAACTTTGGTCAACCCCATGTAAGTTATAGGGCAGGAACAGCACAGTTTTCAAAACGTGTTTTTCAGCCCGAAATAAACGCGTTTTCTCAGCCCTTAGAATCATAGTGTAACTGCCTGGCTCAGAAGAGCACACTGAGTCAGCCCTTAACCCCAGTGTGCAGAAATTGTCACAACTTGTTTTTCTGCTGAAATAAACAAGTTTTGGCAACTTTGGTCAACCCCATGTAAGTTATAGGGCAGGAACAGCACAGTTTTCAAAACGTGTTTTTCAGCACAAATAAACACGTTTTGGCAACTTTGGTCACCCCCATGTAAGTTATAGGGCAGGAACAGCACAGTTTTCAAAACGTGTTTTTCAGCCCGAAATAAACGCGTTTTCTCATCCCTTAGAATCACAGTGTAACTGCCTGGCTCAGAAGAGCCCACTGAGTCAGCCCTTAACCCCAATGATCAGAAATTGTCAAAACGTGTTTTTCAACACAAATAAACACGTTTTGGCAACTTTGGTCAACCCCATGAAAGTTATAGGGCAGGAACAGCACAGTTTTCAAAACGTGTTTTTCAGCCCGAAATAAACGCGTTTTCTCAGCCCTTAGAATCACAGTGTAACTGCCTGGCTTAGTAGAGCAAACTGAGTCAGACCTTAACCCCAGTGGGCAGAAATTGTCACAACGTGCTTTTCAGCAGAAATAAACACTTTTTGGCAACTTTGGTCACCCCCATGTAAGTTATAGGGCAGGAACAGCACAGTTTTCAAAACGTGTTTTTCAGCCCGAAATAAACGCGTTTTCTCAGCCCTTAGAATCACAGTGTAACTGCATGGCTCAGAAGAGCACACTGAGTCAGCCCTTAACCCCAGTGTGCAGAAATTGTCACAACTTGTTTTTCTGCTGAAATAAACACGTTTTGGCAACGTTGGTCACCCCCATGTAAGTTATAGGGCAGGAACAGCACAGTTTTCAAAACGTGTTTTTCAGCCCGAAATAAACGCGTTTTCTCAGCCCTTAGAATCACAGTGTAACTGCCTGGCTCAGAAGAGCACACTGAGTCAGCCCTTAACCCCAGTGTGCAGAAATTGTCACAACTTGTTTTTCTGCTGAAATAAACACGTTTTGGCAACGTTGGTCACCCCCATGTAAGTTATAGGGCAGGAACAGCACAGTTTTCAAAACGTGTTTTTCAGCCCGAAATAAACGCGTTTTCTCAACCCTTGGAATCGCAGTGTAACTGCCTGGGTCAGAAGAGCCCACTGAGTCAGCCCTTAACCCCAGTGATCAGAAATTGTCAAAACGTGTTTTTCAACTCAAATAAACACGTTTTGGCAACTTTGGTCAACCCCATGTAAGTTATAGGGCAGGAACAGCACAGTTTTCAAAACGTGTTTTTCAGCACAAATAAACACGTTTTGGCAACTTTGGTCAACCCCATGTAAGTTATAGGCCAGGTACAGCACCGTTTTCAAAACGTGTTTTTCAGCCAGAAATGAACACGTTTTCTCAGCCTTTGGAATCGCAGTGTATCTGCCTGGCTCAGAAGAGCCCACTGAGTCAGCCCTTAACCCC
The DNA here is from genome assembly GCF_055471065.1 of Atractosteus spatula. NCBI lineage: Eukaryota > Metazoa > Chordata > Actinopteri > Semionotiformes > Lepisosteidae > Atractosteus > Atractosteus spatula. Next base: position 1,548,312 of record NC_142725.1, read on the forward strand.
AGTGATCAGAAATTGTCAAAACGTGTTTTTCAGCACAAATAAACACGTTTTGGCAACTTTGGTCAACCCCATGTAAGTTATAGGGCAGGAACAGCACAGTTTTCAAAACGTGTTTTTCAGCCAGAAATAAACGCGTTTTCTCAGCCCTTAGAATCACAGTGTAACTGCCTGGCTTAGTAGAGCACACTGAGTCAGCCCTTCACCCCAGTGTGCAGAAATTGTCACAACTTGTTTTTCTGCTGAAATAAACACGTTTTGGCAACTTTGGTCACCCCCATGTAAGGTATAGGGCAGGAACAGCACAGTTTTCAAAACGTGTTTTTCAGCCAGAAATAAACACGTTTTCTCAGCCCTTGGAATCGCAGTGTATCTGCCTGGCTCAGAAGAGCCCACTGAGTCAGCCCTTAACCCCAGTGTGCCGAAATTGTCAAAACGTGTTTTTCAGCAGAAATAAACACGTTTTGGCGACGTTGGTCACCCCCATGTAACTTGTAGGGCAGGAACAGCAAACTTTTTAAAACGCGTTTTTCAGCCCGCAATAAACGCGGTTTCTCAGCCCTCTGAATCACAGTGTATCTGCCTGGCTCAGAAGGGCCCACTGAGTCAGCCCTTAACCCCACTGATCAGAAATTGTCAAAACGTGTTTTTCAGCACAAATAAACACGTTTTGGCAACTTTGGTCACCCCCATGTAAGTTATAGGGCAGGAACAGAACAGTTTTCAAAACGTGTTTTCAGCCAGAAATAATCGCGTTTTCTCAGCCCTTAGAATCACAGTGTAACTGCCTGGCTCACTAGAGCCCACTGAGTCAGCCCTTAACCCCAGTGATTAGAATTTGTCAAAACGTGTTTTTCAGCAGAAATAAACACGTTTTGGCAACTTTGGTCACCCCCATGTAAGTTATAGGGCAGGACCAGCACAGTTTTCAAAACGTGTTTTTCAGCCAGAAATAAACGCGTTTTCTCATCCCTTAGAATCACAGTGTAACTGCCTGGCTCAGAAGAGCCCACTGAGTCAGCCCTTAACCCCAATGATCAGAAATTTTCAAAATGTGTTTTTCAACACAAATAAACACGTTTTGGCAACTTTGGTCAACCCCATGTAAGTTATAGGGCAGGAACAGCACAGTTTTCAAAACGTGTTTTTCAGCCCGAAATAAACGCGTTTTCTCAGCCCTTAGAATCACAGTGTAACTGCCTGGCTTAGTAGAGCACACTGAGTCAGCCCTTAACCCCAGTGGGCAGAAATTGTCACAATGTGCTTTTCAGCAGTAATAACCACGTTTTGGCAACTTTGGTCACCCCCTTGTAAGTTATAGGGCAGGAACAGCACAGTTTTCAAAACGTGTTTTTCAGCCCGAAATAATCGCGTTTTCTCAGCCCTTAGAATCGCAGTGTATCTGCCTGGCTCAGAAGAGCCCACTGAGTCAGCCCTTAACCCCAGTGTGCAGAAATTGTCACAACTTGTTTTTCTGCTGAAATAAACACGTTTTGGCAACGTTGGTCACCCCCATGTAAGTTATAGGGCAGGAACAGCACAGTTTTCAAAACGTGTTTTTCAGCCCGAAATAAACGCGTTTTCTCAACCCTTGGAATCGCAGTGTAACTGCCTGGGTCAGAAGAGCCCACTGAGTCAGCTCTTAACCCCAGTGATCAGAAATTGTCAAAACGTGTTTTTCAACTCAAATAAACACGTTTTGGCAACTTTGGTCAACCCCATGTAAGTTATAGGGCAGGAACAGCACAGTTTTCAAAACGTGTTTTTCAGCCCGAAATAAACGCGTTTTCTCAGCCCTTAGAATCACAGTGTAACTGCCTGGCTCAGAAGAGCACACTGAGTCAGCCCTTACCCCAGTGTGCAGAAATTGTCACAACTTGTTTTTCTGCTGAAATAAACACGTTTTGGCAACTTTGGTGAACCCCATGTAAGTTATAGGGCAGGAACAGCACAGTTTTCAAAACGTGTTTTTCAGCACAAATAAACACGTTTTGGCAACTTTGGTCACCCCCATGTAAGTTATAGGGCAGGAACAGCACAGTTTTCAAAACGTGTTTTTCAGCCCGAAATAAACGCGTTTGCTCAGCCCTTAGAATCACAGTGTAACTGCCTGGCTCAGAAGAGCCCACTGAGTCAGCCCTTAACCCCAATGATCAGAAATTGTCAAAACGTGTTTTTCAACACAAATAAACACGTTTTGGCAACTTTGGTCAACCCCATGTAAGTTATAGGGCAGGAACAGCACAGTTTTCAAAACGTGTTTTTCAGCCCGAAATAAACGCGTTTTCTCAGCCCTTAGAATCACAGTGTAACTGCCTGGCTTAGTAGAGCAAACTGAGTCAGACCTTAACCCCAGCGGGCAGAAATTGTCACAACGTGCTTTTCAGCAGAAATAAACACGTTTTGGCAACTTTGGTCACCCCCATGTAAGTTATAGGGCAGGAACAGCACAGTTTTCAAAACGTGTTTTTCAGCCCGAAATAAACGCGTTTTCTCAGCCCTTAGAATCACAGTGTAACTGCCTGGCTCAGAAGAGCACACTGAGTCAGCCCTTAACCCCAGTGTGCAGAAATTGTCACAACTTGTTTTTCTGCTGAAATAAACACGTTTTGGCAACGTTGGTCACCCCCATGTAAGTTATAGGGCAGGAACAGCACAGTTTTCAAAACGTGTTTTTCAGCCCGAAATAAACGCGTTTTCTCAACCCTTGGAATCGCAGTGTAACTGCCTGGGTCAGAAGAGCCCACTGAGTCAGCCCTTAACCCCAGTGATCAGAAATTGTCAAAAGGTGTTTTTCAACTCAAATAAACACGTTTTGGCAACTTTGGTCAACCCCATGTAAGTTATAGGGCAGGAAAGGCACAGTTTTCAAAACGTGTTTTTCAGCCCGAAATAATTGCGTTTTCTCAGCCCTTAGAATCACAGTGTAACTGCCTGGCTCAGAAGAGCCAACTGAGTCAGCCCTTAACCCCAAAGATCAGAATTTGTCAAAACGTGTTTTTCAGCAGAAATAAACACGTTTTGGCAACTTTGGTCACCCCCATGTAAGTTATAGGGCAGGAACAGCACAGTTTTCAAAACGTGTTTTTCAGCCCGAAATAAACGCGTTTTCTCAGCCCTTAGAATCACAGTGTAACTGCCTGGCTTAGTAGAGCACACTGAGTCAGCCCTTAACCCCAGTGTGCAGAAATTGTCACAACTTGTTTTTCTGATGAAATAAACACGTTTTGGCAACTTTGGTCACCCCCCATGTAAGTTATAGGGCAGGAACAGCACAGTTTTCAAAACGTGTTTTTCAGCCCGAAATAAACGCGTTTTCTCAACCCTTGGAATCGCAGTGTAACTGCCTGGGTCAGAAGAGCCCACTGAGTCAGCCCTTAACCCCAGTGATCAGAAATTGTCAAAACGTATTTTTCAACTCAAATAAACACGTTTTGGCAACTTTGGTCAACCCCATGTAAGTTATAGGGCAGGAACAGCACAGTTTTCAAAACGTGTTTTTCTGCTCGAAATAAACGCGTTTTCTCAGCCCTTAGAATCATAGTGTAACTGCCTGGCTCAGAAGAGCACACTGAGTCAGCCCTTAACCCCAGTGTGCAGAAATTGTCACAACTTGTTTTTCTGCTGAAATAAACACGTTTTGGCAACTTTGGTCAACCCCATGTAAGTTATAGGGCAGGAACAGCACAGTTTTCAAAACGTGTTTTTCAGCACAAATAAACACGTTTTGGCAACTTTGGTCACCCCCATGTAAGTTATAGGGCAGGAACAGCACAGTTTTCAAAACGTGTTTTTCAGCCCGAAATAAACGCGTTTTCTCATCCCTTAGAATCACAGTGTAACTGCCTGGCTCAGAAGAGCCCACTGAGTCAGCCCTTAACCCCAATGATCAGAAATTGTCAAAACGTGTTTTTCAACACAAATAAACACGTTTTGGCAACTTTGGTCAACCCCATGTAAGTTATAGGGCAGGAACAGCACAGTTTTCAAAACGTGTTTTTCAGCCCGAAATAAACGCGTTTTCTCAACCCTTGGAATCGCAGTGTAACTGCCTGGGTCAGAAGAGCCCACTGAGTCAGCCCTTAACCCCAGTGATCAGAAATTGTCAAAAGGTGTTTTTCAACTCAAATAAACACGTTTTGGCAACTTTGGTCAACCGCATGTAAGTTATAGGGCAGGAAAGGCACAGTTTTCAAAACGTGTTTTTCAGCCCGAAATAATTGCGTTTTCTCAGCCCTTAGAATCACAGTGTAACTGCCTGGCTCAGAAGAGCCAACTGAGTCAGCCCTTAACCCCAATGATCAGAATTTGTCAAAACGTGTTTTTCAGCAGAAATAAACACGTTTTGGCAACTTTGGTCACCCCCATGTAAGTTATAGGGCAGGAACAGCACAGTATTCAAAACGTGTTTTTCAGCCCGAAATAAACGCGTTTTCTCAGCCCTTAGAATCACAGTGTAACTGCTTGGCTCAGAAGAGCACACTGAGTCAGCCCTTAACCCCAGTGTGCAGAAATTGTCACAACTTGTTTTTCTGCTGAAATAAACACGTTTTGGCAACGTTGGTCACCCCCATGTAAGTTATAGGGCAGGAACAGCACAGTTTTCAAAACGTGTTTTTCAGCCCGAAATAAACGCGTTTTCTCAACCCTTGGAATCGCAGTGTAACTGCCTGGGTCAGAAGAGCCCACTGAGTCAGCCCTTAACCCCAGTGATCAGAAATTGTCAAAACGTGTTTTTCAACTCAAATAAACACGTTTTGGCAACTTTGGTCAACCCCATGTAAGTTATAGGGCAGGAACAGCACAGTTTTCAAAACGTGTTTTTCAGCCCGAAATAAACGCGTTTTCTCAGCCCTTAGAATCACAGTGTAACTGCCTGGCTTAGTAGAGCACACTGAGTCAGCCCTTAACCCCAGTGGGCAGAAATTGTCACAACGTGTTTTTTAGCAGAAATAAACACGTTTTGGCAACGTTGGTCACCCCCATGTAAGTTATAGGGCAGGAACAGCACAGTTTTCAAAACGTGTTTTTCAGCCCGAAATAAACGCGTTTTCTCAACCCTTGGAATCGCAGTGTAACTGCCTGGGTCAGAAGAGCCCACTGAGTCAGCCCTTAACCGCAGTGATCAGAAATTGTCAAAACGTGTTTTTCAACTCAAATAAACACGTTTTGGCAACTTTGGTCAACCCCATGTAAGTTATAGGGCAGGAACAGCACAGTTTTCAAAACGTGTTTTTCAGCCCGAAATAAACGCGTTTTCTCAGCCCTTAGAATCACAGTGTAACTACCTGGCTTAGTAGAGCACACTGGGTCAGCCCTTAACCCCAGTGTGCAGAAATTGTCACAACTTGTTTTTCTGCTGAAATAAACACGTTTTGGCAACTTTGGTCACCCCCATGTAAGTTATAGGGCAGGTACAGCACAGTTTTCAAAACGTGTTTTTCAGCCCGAAATAAACGCGTTTTCTCAACCCTTGGAATCGCAGTGTAACTGCCTGGGTCAGAAGAGCCCACTGAGTCAGCCCTTAACCCCAGTGATCAGAAATTGTCAAAACGTGTTTTTCAACTCAAATAAACACGTTTTGGCAACTTTGGTCAACCCCATGTAAGTTATAGGGCAGGAACAGCACAGTTTTCAAAACGTGTTTTTCAGCCCGAAATAAACGCGTTTTCTCAGCCCTTAGAATCATAGTGTAACTGCCTGGCTCAGAAGAGCACATTGAGTCAGCCCTTAACCCCAGTGTGCAGAAATTGTCACAACTTGTTTTTCTGCTGAAATAAACACGTTTTGGCAACGTTGGTCACCTCCATGTAAGTTATAGGGCAGGAACAGCACATTTTTCAAAACGTGTTTTTCAGCCCGAAATAAACGCCTTTTCTCAGCCCTTAGAATAACAGTGTAACTGCCTGGCTCAGAAGAGCACACTGAGTCAGCCCTTAACCCCAGTGTGCAGAAATTGTCACAACTTGTTTTTCTGCTGAAATAAACACGTTTTGGCAACGTTGGTCACCCCCATGTAAGTTATAGGGCAGGAACAGCACAGTTTTCAAAACGTGTTTTTCAGCCCGAAATAAACGCGTTTTCTCAACCCTTGGAATCGCAGTGTAACTGCCTGGGTCAGAAGAGCCCACTGAGTCAGCTCTTAACCCCAGTGATCAGAAATTGTCAAAAGGTGTTTTTCAACTCAAATAAACACGTTTTGGCAACTTTGGTCAACCCCATGTAAGTTATAGGGCAGGAAAGGCACAGTTTTCAAAACGTGTTTTTCAGCCCGAAATAATTGCGTTTTCTCAGCCCTTAGAATCACAGTGTAACTGCCTGGCTCAGAAGAGCCAACTGAGTCAGCCCTTAACCCCAATGATCAGAATTTGTCAAAACGTGTTTTTCAGCAGAAATAAACACGTTTTGGCAACTTTGGTCACCCCCATGTAAGTTATAGGGCAGGAACAGCACAGTTTTCAAAACGTGTTTTTCAGCACAAATAAACACGTTTTGGCAACTTTGGTCACCCCCATGTAAGTTATAGGGCAGGAACAGCACAGTTTTCAAAACGTGTTTTTCAGCCCGAAATAAACGCGTTTTCTCATCCCTTAGAATCACAGTGTAACTGCCTGGCTCAGAAGAGCCCACTGAGTCAGCCCTTAACCCCAATGATCAGAAATTGTCAAAACGTGTTTTTCAACACAAATAAACACGTTTTGGCAACTTTGGTCAACCCCATGAAAGTTATAGGGCAGGAACAGCACAGTTTTCAAAACGTGTTTTTCAGCCCGAAATAAACGCGTTTTCTCAGCCCTTAGAATCACAGTGTAACTGCCTGGCTTAGTAGAGCAAACTGAGTCAGACCTTAACCCCAGTGGGCAGAAATTGTCACAACGTGCTTTTCAGCAGAAATAAACACTTTTTGGCAACTTTGGTCACCCCCATGTAAGTTATAGGGCAGGAACAGCACAGTTTTCAAAACGTGTTTTTCAGCCCGAAATAAACGCGTTTTCTCAGCCCTTAGAATCACAGTGTAACTGCCTGGCTCAGAAGAGCACACTGAGTCAGCCCTTAACCCCAGTGTGCAGAAATTGTCACAACTTGATTTTCTGCTGAAATAAACACGTTTTGGCAACGTTGGTCACCCCCATGTAAGTTATAGGGCAGGAACAGCACAGTTTTCAAAACGTGTTTTTCAGCCCGAAATAAACGCGTTTTCTCAGCCCTTAGAATCACAGTGTAACTGCCTGGCTCAGAAGAGCACACTGAGTCAGCCCTTAACCCCAGTGTGCAGAAATTGTCACAACTTGTTTTTCTGCTGAAATAAACACGTTTTGGCAACGTTGGTCACCCCCATGTAAGTTATAGGGCAGGAACAGCACAGTTTTCAAAACGTGTTTTTCAGCCCGAAATAAACGCGTTTTCTCAACCGTTGGAATCGCAGTGTAACTGCCTGGGTCAGAAGAGCCCACTGAGTCAGCCCTTAACCCCAGTGATCAGAAATTGTCAAAACGTGTTTTTCAACTCAAATAAACACGTTTTGGCAACTTTGGTCAACCCCATGTAAGTTATAGGGCAGGAACAGCACAGTTTTCAAAACGTGTTTTTCAGCACAAATAAACACGTTTTGGCAACTTTGGTCAACCCCATGTAAGTTATAGGCCAGGTACAGCACCGTTTTCAAAACGTGTTTTTAAGCCAGAAATGAACACGTTTTCTCAGCCTTTGGAATCGCAGTGTATCTGCCTGGCTCAGAAGAGCCCACTGAGTCAGCCCTTAACCCCAGTGTGCCGAAATTGTCAAAACGTGTTTTTCAGCACAAATAAACACGTTTTGGCAACTTTGGTCAACCCCATGTAAGTTATAGGGCAGGAACAGCACAGTTTTCAAAACGTGTTTTTCAGCCCGAAATAAACGCGGTTTCTCAGCCCTCTGAATCACAGTGTATCTGCCTGGCTCAGAAGGGCCCACTGAGTCAGCCCTTAACCCCACTGATCAGAAATTGTCAAAACGTGTTTTTCAGCACAAATAAACACGTTTTGGCAACTTTGGTCACCCCCATGTAAGTTATAGGGCAGGAACAGAACAGTTTTCAAAACGTGTTTTCAGCCAGAAATAATCGCGTTTTCTCAGCCCTTAGAATCACAGTGTAACTGCCTGGCTCAGAAGAGCCCACTGAGTCAGCCCTTAACCCCAGTGATTAGAATTTGTCAAAACGTGTTTTTCAGCAGAAATAAACACGTTTTGGCAACTTTGGTCACCCCCATGTAAGTTATAGGGCAGGACCAGCACAGTTTTCAAAACGTGTTTTTCAGCCAGAAATAAACGCGTTTTCTCATCCCTTAGAATCACAGTGTAACTGCCTGGCTCAGAAGAGCCCAATGAGTCAGCCCTTAACCCCAATGATCAGAAATTTTCAAAATGTGTTTTTCAACACAAATAAACACGTTTTGGCAACTTTGGTCAACCCCATGTAAGTTATAGGGCAGGAACAGCACAGTTTTCAAAACGTGTTTTTCAGCCCGAAATAAACGCGTTTTCTCAGCCCTTAGAATCACAGTGTAACTGCCTGGCTTAGTAGAGCACACTGAGTCAGCCCTTAACCCCAGTGGGCAGAAATTGTCACAATGTGCTTTTCAGCAGTAATAACCACGTTTTGGCAACTTTGGTCACCCCCTTGTAAGTTATAGGGCAGGAACAGCACAGTTTTCAAAACGTGTTTTTCAGCCCGAAATAAACGCGTTTTCTCAGCCCTTAGAATCGCAGTGTATCTGCCTGGCTCAGAAGAGCCCACTGAGTCAGCCCTTAACCCCAGTGTGCAGAAATTGTCACAACTTGTTTTTCTGCTGAAATAAACACGTTTTGGCAACGTTGGTCACCCCCATGTAAGTTATAGGGCAGGAACAGCACAGTTTTCAAAACGTGTTTTTCAGCCCGAAATAAACGCGTTTTCTCAACCCTTGGAATCGCAGTGTAACTGCCTGGGTCAGAAGAGCCCACTGAGTCAGCCCTTAACCCCAGTGATCAGAAATTGTCAAAACGTGTTTTTCAACTCAAATAAACACGTTTTGGCAACTTTGGTCAACCCCATGTAAGTTATAGGGCAGGAACAGCACAGTTTTCAAAACGTGTTTTTCAGCCCGAAATAAACGCGTTTTCTCAGCCCTTAGAATCACAGTGTAACTGCCTGGCTCAGAAGAGCACACTGAGTCAGCCCTTACCCCAGTGTGCAGAAATTGTCACAACTTGTTTTTCTGCTGAAATAAACACGTTTTGGCAACTTTGGTGAACCCCATGTAAGTTATAGGGCAGGAACAGCACAGTTTTCAAAACGTGTTTTTCAGCACAAATAAACACGTTTTGGCAACTTTGGTCACCCCCATGTAAGTTATAGGGCAGGAACAGCACAGTTTTCAAAACGTGTTTTTCAGCCCGAAATAAACGCGTTTGCTCAGCCCTTAGAATCACAGTGTAACTGCCTGGCTCAGAAGAGCCCACTGAATCAGCCCTTAACCCCAATGATCAGAAATTGTCAAAACGTGTTTTTCAACACAAATAAACACGTTTTGGCAACTTTGGTCAACCCCATGTAAGTTATAGGGCAGGAACAGCACAGTTTTCAAAACGTGTTTTTCAGCCCGAAATAAACGCGTTTTCTCAGCCCTTAGAATCACAGTGTAACTGCCTGGCTTAGTAGAGCAAACTGAGTCAGACCTTAACCCCAGCGGGCAGAAATTGTCACAACGTGCTTTTCAGCAGAAATAAACACGTTTTGGCAACTTTGGTCACCCCCATGTAAGTTATAGGGCAGGAACAGCACAGTTTTCAAAACGTGTTTTTCAGCCCGAAATAAACGCGTTTTCTCAGCCCTTAGAATCACAGTGTAACTGCCTGGCTCAGAAGAGCACACTGAGTCAGCCCTTAACCCCAGTGTGCAGAAATTGTCACAACTTGTTTTTCTGCTGAAATAAACACGTTTTGGCAACGTTGGTCACCCCCATGTAAGTTATAGGGCAGGAACAGCACAGTTTTCAAAACGTGTTTTTCAGCCCGAAATAAACGCGTTTTCTCAGCCCTTAGAATCACAGTGTAACTGCCTGGCTCAGAAGAGCACACTGAGTCAGCCCTTAACCCCAGTGTGCAGAAATTGTCACAACTTGTTTTTCTGCTGAAATAAACACGTTTTGGCAACGTTGGTCACCCCCATGTAAGTTATAGGGCAGGAACAGCACAGTTTTCAAAACGTGTTTTTCAGCCCGAAATAAACGCGTTTTCTCAACCCTTGGAATCGCAGTGTAACTGCCTGGGTCAGAAGAGCCCACTGAGTCAGCCCTTAACCCCAGTGATCAGAAATTGTCAAAACGTGTTTTTCAACTCAAATAAACACGTTTTGGCAACTTTGGTCAACCCCATGTAAGTTATAGGGCAGGAACAGCACAGTTTTCAAAACGTGTTTTTCAGCCCGAAATAAACGCGTTTTCTCAGCCCTTAGAATCACAGTGTAACTGCCTGGCTTAGTAGAGCACACTGAGTCAGCCCTTAACCCCAGTGGGCAGAAATTGTCACAACGTGTTTTTTAGCAGAAATAAACACGTTTTGGCAACGTTGGTCACCCCCATGTAAGTTATAGGGCAGGAACAGCACAGTTTTCAAAACGTGTTTTTCAGCCCGAAATAAACGCGTTTTCTCAACCCTTGGAATCGCAGTGTAACTGCCTGGGTCAGAAGAGCCCACTGAGTCAGCCCTTAACCGCAGTGATCAGAAATTGTCAAAACGTGTTTTTCAACTCAAATAAACACGTTTTGGCAACTTTGGTCAACCCCATGTAAGTTATAGGGCAGGAACAGCACAGTTTTCAAAACGTGTTTTTCAGCCCGAAATAAACGCGTTTTCTCAGCCCTTAGAATCACAGTGTAACTACCTGGCTTAGTAGAGCACACTGGGTCAGCCCTTAACCCCAGTGTGCAGAAATTGTCACAACTTGTTTTTCTGCTGAAATAAACACGTTTTGGCAACTTTGGTCACCCCCATGTAAGTTATAGGGCAGGTACAGCACAGTTTTCAAAACGTGTTTTTCAGCCCGAAATAAACGCGTTTTCTCAACCCTTGGAATCGCAGTGTAACTGCCTGGGTCAGAAGAGCCCACTGAGTCAGCCCTTAACCCCAGTGATCAGAAATTGTCAAAACGTGTTTTTCAACTCAAATAAACACGTTTTGGCAACTTTGGTCAACCCCATGTAAGTTATAGGGCAGGAACAGCACAGTTTTCAAAACGTGTTTTTCAGCCCGAAATAAACGCGTTTTCTCAGCCCTTAGAATCATAGTGTAACTGCCTGGCTCAGAAGAGCACATTGAGTCAGCCCTTAACCCCAGTGTGCAGAAATTGTCACAACTTGTTTTTCTGCTGAAATAAACACGTTTTGGCAACGTTGGTCACCTCCATGTAAGTTATAGGGCAGGAACAGCACATTTTTCAAAACGTGTTTTTCAGCCCGAAATAAACGCGTTTTCTCAGCCCTTAGAATAACAGTGTAACTGCCTGGCTCAGAAGAGCACACTGAGTCAGCCCTTAACCCCAGTGTGCAGAAATTGTCACAACTTGTTTTTCTGCTGAAATAAACACGTTTTGGCAACGTTGGTCACCCCCATGTAAGTTATAGGGCAGGAACAGCACAGTTTTCAAAACGTGTTTTTCAGCCCGAAATAAACGCGTTTTCTCAACCCTTGGAATCGCAGTGTAACTGCCTGGGTCAGAAGAGCCCACTGAGTCAGCTCTTAACCCCAGTGATCAGAAATTGTCAAAAGGTGTTTTTCAACTCAAATAAACACGTTTTGGCAACTTTGGTCAACCCCATGTAAGTTATAGGGCAGGAAAGGCACAGTTTTCAAAACGTGTTTTTCAGCCCGAAATAATTGCGTTTTCTCAGCCCTTAGAATCACAGTGTAACTGCCTGGCTCAGAAGAGCCAACTGAGTCAGCCCTTAACCCCAATGATCAGAATTTGTCAAAACGTGTTTTTCAGCAGAAATAAACACGTTTTGGCAACTTTGGTCACCCCCATGTAAGTTATAGGGCAGGAACAGCACAGTTTTCAAAACGTGTTTTTCAGCACAAATAAACACGTTTTGGCAACTTTGGTCACCCCCATGTAAGTTATAGGGCAGGAACAGCACAGTTTTCAAAACGTGTTTTTCAGCCCGAAATAAACGCGTTTTCTCATCCCTTAGAATCACAGTGTAACTGCCTGGCTCAGAAGAGCCCACTGAGTCAGCCCTTAACCCCAATGATCAGAAATTGTCAAAACGTGTTTTTCAACACAAATAAACACGTTTTGGCAACTTTGGTCAACCCCATGAAAGTTATAGGGCAGGAACAGCACAGTTTTCAAAACGTGTTTTTCAGCCCGAAATAAACGCGTTTTCTCAGCCCTTAGAATCACAGTGTAACTGCCTGGCTTAGTAGAGCAAACTGAGTCAGACCTTAACCCCAGTGGGCAGAAATTGTCACAACGTGCTTTTCAGCAGAAATAAACACTTTTTGGCAACTTTGGTCACCCCCATGTAAGTTATAGGGCAGGAACAGCACAGTTTTCAAAACGTGTTTTTCAGCCCGAAATAAACGCGTTTTCTCAGCCCTTAGAATCACAGTGTAACTGCCTGGCTCAGAAGAGCACACTGAGTCAGCCCTTAACCCCAGTGTGCAGAAATTGTCACAACTTGATTTTCTGCTGAAATAAACACGTTTTGGCAACGTTGGTCACCCCCATGTAAGTTATAGGGCAGGAACAGCACAGTTTTCAAAACGTGTTTTTCAGCCCGAAATAAACGCGTTTTCTCAGCCCTTAGAATCACAGTGTAACTGCCTGGCTCAGAAGAGCACACTGAGTCAGCCCTTAACCCCAGTGTGCAGAAATTGTCACAACTTGTTTTTCTGCTGAAATAAACACGTTTTGGCAACGTTGGTCACCCCCATGTAAGTTATAGGGCAGGAACAGCACAGTTTTCAAAACGTGTTTTTCAGCCCGAAATAAACGCGTTTTCTCAACCGTTGGAATCGCAGTGTAACTGCCTGGGTCAGAAGAGCCCACTGAGTCAGCCCTTAACCCCAGTGATCAGAAATTGTCAAAACGTGTTTTTCAACTCAAATAAACACGTTTTGGCAACTTTGGTCAACCCCATGTAAGTTATAGGGCAGGAACAGCACAGTTTTCAAAACGTGTTTTTCAGCACAAATAAACACGTTTTGGCAACTTTGGTCAACCCCATGTAAGTTATAGGCCAGGTACAGCACCGTTTTCAAAACGTGTTTTTAAGCCAGAAATGAACACGTTTTCTCAGCCTTTGGAATCGCAGTGTATCTGCCTGGCTCAGAAGAGCCCACTGAGTCAGCCCTTAACCCCAGTGTGCCGAAATTGTCAAAACGTGTTTTTCAGCACAAATAAACACGTTTTGGCAACTTTGGTCAACCCCATGTAAGTTATAGGGCAGGAACAGCACAGTTTTCAAAACGTGTTTTTCAGCCCGAAATAAACGCGGTTTCTCAGCCCTCTGAATCACAGTGTATCTGCCTGGCTCAGAAGGGCCCACTGAGTCAGCCCTTAACCCCACTGATCAGAAATTGTCAAAACGTGTTTTTCAGCACAAATAAACACGTTTTGGCAACTTTGGTCACCCCCATGTAAGTTATAGGGCAGGAACAGAACAGTTTTCAAAACGTGTTTTCAGCCAGAAATAATCGCGTTTTCTCAGCCCTTAGAATCACAGTGTAACTGCCTGGCTCAGAAGAGCCCACTGAGTCAGCCCTTAACCCCAGTGATTAGAATTTGTCAAAACGTGTTTTTCAGCAGAAATAAACACGTTTTGGCAACTTTGGTCACCCCCATGTAAGTTATAGGGCAGGACCAGCACAGTTTTCAAAACGTGTTTTTCAGCCAGAAATAAACGCGTTTTCTCATCCCTTAGAATCACAGTGTAACTGCCTGGCTCAGAAGAGCCCAATGAGTCAGCCCTTAACCCCAATGATCAGAAATTTTCAAAATGTGTTTTTCAACACAAATAAACACGTTTTGGCAACTTTGGTCAACCCCATGTAAGTTATAGGGCAGGAACAGCACAGTTTTCAAAACGTGTTTTTCAGCCCGAAATAAACGCGTTTTCTCAGCCCTTAGAATCACAGTGTAACTGCCTGGCTTAGTAGAGCACACTGAGTCAGCCCTTAACCCCAGTGGGCAGAAATTGTCACAATGTGCTTTTCAGCAGTAATAACCACGTTTTGGCAACTTTGGTCACCCCCTTGTAAGTTATAGGGCAGGAACAGCACAGTTTTCAAAACGTGTTTTTCAGCCCGAAATAAACGCGTTTTCTCAGCCCTTAGAATCGCAGTGTATCTGCCTGGCTCAGAAGAGCCCACTGAGTCAGCCCTTAACCCCAGTGTGCAGAAATTGTCACAACTTGTTTTTCTGCTGAAATAAACACGTTTTGGCAACGTTGGTCACCCCCATGTAAGTTATAGGGCAGGAACAGCACAGTTTTCAAAACGTGTTTTTCAGCCCGAAATAAACGCGTTTTCTCAACCCTTGGAATCGCAGTGTAACTGCCTGGGTCAGAAGAGCCCACTGAGTCAGCCCTTAACCCCAGTGATCAGAAATTGTCAAAACGTGTTTTTCAACTCAAATAAACACGTTTTGGCAACTTTGGTCAACCCCATGTAAGTTATAGGGCAGGAACAGCACAGTTTTCAAAACGTGTTTTTCAGCCCGAAATAAACGCGTTTTCTCAGCCCTTAGAATCACAGTGTAACTGCCTGGCTCAGAAGAGCACACTGAGTCAGCCCTTACCCCAGTGTGCAGAAATTGTCACAACTTGTTTTTCTGCTGAAATAAACACGTTTTGGCAACTTTGGTGAACCCCATGTAAGTTATAGGGCAGGAACAGCACAGTTTTCAAAACGTGTTTTTCAGCACAAATAAACACGTTTTGGCAACTTTGGTCACCCCCATGTAAGTTATAGGGCAGGAACAGCACAGTTTTCAAAACGTGTTTTTCAGCCCGAAATAAACGCGTTTGCTCAGCCCTTAGAATCACAGTGTAACTGCCTGGCTCAGAAGAGCCCACTGAATCAGCCCTTAACCCCAATGATCAGAAATTGTCAAAACGTGTTTTTCAACACAAATAAACACGTTTTGGCAACTTTGGTCAACCCCATGTAAGTTATAGGGCAGGAACAGCACAGTTTTCAAAACGTGTTTTTCAGCCCGAAATAAACGCGTTTTCTCAGCCCTTAGAATCACAGTGTAACTGCCTGGCTTAGTAGAGCAAACTGAGTCAGACCTTAACCCCAGCGGGCAGAAATTGTCACAACGTGCTTTTCAGCAGAAATAAACACGTTTTGGCAACTTTGGTCACCCCCATGTAAGTTATAGGGCAGGAACAGCACAGTTTTCAAAACGTGTTTTTCAGCCCGAAATAAACGCGTTTTCTCAGCCCTTAGAATCACAGTGTAACTGCCTGGCTCAGAAGAGCACACTGAGTCAGCCCTTAACCCCAGTGTGCAGAAATTGTCACAACTTGTTTTTCTGCTGAAATAAACACGTTTTGGCAACGTTGGTCACCCCCATGTAAGTTATAGGGCAGGAACAGCACAGTTTTCAAAACGTGTTTTTCAGCCCGAAATAAACGCGTTTTCTCAGCCCTTAGAATCACAGTGTAACTGCCTGGCTCAGAAGAGCACACTGAGTCAGCCCTTAACCCCAGTGTGCAGAAATTGTCACAACTTGTTTTTCTGCTGAAATAAACACGTTTTGGCAACGTTGGTCACCCCCATGTAAGTTATAGGGCAGGAACAGCACAGTTTTCAAAACGTGTTTTTCAGCCCGAAATAAACGCGTTTTCTCAACCCTTGGAATCGCAGTGTAACTGCCTGGGTCAGAAGAGCCCACTGAGTCAGCCCTTAACCCCAGTGATCAGAAATTGTCAAAAGGTGTTTTTCAACTCAAATAAACACGTTTTGGCAACTTTGGTCAACCCCATGTAAGTTATAGGGCAGGAAAGGCACAGTTTTCAAAACGTGTTTTTCAGCCCGAAATAATTGCGTTTTCTCAGCCCTTAGAATCACAGTGTAACTGCCTGGCTCAGAAGAGCCAACTGAGTCAGCCCTTAACCCCAAAGATCAGAATTTGTCAAAACGTGTTTTTCAGCAGAAATAAACACGTTTTGGCAACTTTGGTCACCCCCATGTAAGTTATAGGGCAGGAACAGCACAGTTTTCAAAACGTGTTTTTCAGCCCGAAATAAACGCGTTTTCTCAGCCCTTAGAATCACAGTGTAACTGCCTGGCTTAGTAGAGCACACTGAGTCAGCCCTTAACCCCAGTGATTAGAATTTGTCAAAACGTGTTTTTCAGCAGAAATAAACACGTTTTGGCAACTTTGGTCACCCCCATGTAAGTTATAGGGCAGGACCAGCACAGTTTTCAAAACGTGTTTTTCAGCCAGAAATAAACGCGTTTTCTCATCCCTTAGAATCACAGTGTAACTGCCTGGCTCAGAAGAGCCCACTGAGTCAGCCCTTAACCCCAATGATCAGAAATTTTCAAAATGTGTTTTTCAACACAAATAAACACGTTTTGGCAACTTTGGTCAACCCCATGTAAGTTATAGGGCAGGAACAGCACAGTTTTCAAAACGTGTTTTTCAGCCCGAAATAAACGCGTTTTCTCAGCCCTTAGAATCACAGTGTAACTGCCTGGCTTAGTAGAGCACACTGAGTCAGCCCTTAACCCCAGTGGGCAGAAATTGTCACAATGTGCTTTTCAGCAGTAATAACCACGTTTTGGCAACTTTGGTCACCCCCTTGTAAGTTATAGGGCAGGAACAGCACAGTTTTCAAAACGTGTTTTTCAGCCCGAAATAAACGCGTTTTCTCAGCCCTTAGAATCGCAGTGTATCTGCCTGGCTCAGAAGAGCCCACTGAGTCAGCCCTTAACCCCAGTGTGCAGAAATTGTCACAACTTGTTTTTCTGCTGAAATAAACACGTTTTGGCAACGTTGGTCACCCCCATGTAAGTTATAGGGCAGGAACAGCACAGTTTTCAAAACGTGTTTTTCAGCCCGAAATAAACGCGTTTTCTCAACCCTTGGAATCGCAGTGTAACTGCCTGGGTCAGAAGAGCCCACTGAGTCAGCCCTTAACCCCAGTGATCAGAAATTGTCAAAACGTGTTTTTCAACTCAAATAAACACGTTTTGGCAACTTTGGTCAACCCCATGTAAGTTATAGGGCAGGAACAGCACAGTTTTCAAAACGTGTTTTTCAGCCCGAAATAAACGCGTTTTCTCAGCCCTTAGAATCACAGTGTAACTGCCTGGCTCAGAAGAGCACACTGAGTCAGCCCTTACCCCAGTGTGCAGAAATTGTCACAACTTGTTTTTCTGCTGAAATAAACACGTTTTGGCAACTTTGGTGAACCCCATGTAAGTTATAGGGCAGGAACAGCACAGTTTTCAAAACGTGTTTTTCAGCACAAATAAACACGTTTTGGCAACTTTGGTCACCCCCATGTAAGTTATAGGGCAGGAACAGCACAGTTTTCAAAACGTGTTTTTCAGCCCGAAATAAACGCGTTTGCTCAGCCCTTAGAATCACAGTGTAACTGCCTGGCTCAGAAGAGCCCACTGAGTCAGCCCTTAACCCCAATGATCAGAAATTGTCAAAACGTGTTTTTCAACACAAATAAACACGTTTTGGCAACTTTGGTCAACCCCATGTAAGTTATAGGGCAGGAACAGCACAGTTTTCAAAACGTGTTTTTCAGCCCGAAATAAACGCGTTTTCTCAGCCCTTAGAATCACAGTGTAACTGCCTGGCTTAGTAGAGCAAACTGAGTCAGACCTTAACCCCAGCGGGCAGAAATTGTCACAACGTGCTTTTCAGCAGAAATAAACACGTTTTGGCAACTTTGGTCACCCCCATGTAAGTTATAGGGCAGGAACAGCACAGTTTTCAAAACGTGTTTTTCAGCCCGAAATAAACGCGTTTTCTCAGCCCTTAGAATCACAGTGTAACTGCCTGGCTCAGAAGAGCACACTGAGTCAGCCCTTAACCCCAGTGTGCAGAAATTGTCACAACTTGTTTTTCTGCTGAAATAAACACGTTTTGGCAACGTTGGTCACCCCCATGTAAGTTATAGGGCAGGAACAGCACAGTTTTCAAAACGTGTTTTTCAGCCCGAAATAAACGCGTTTTCTCAGCCCTTAGAATCACAGTGTAACTGCCTGGCTCAGAAGAGCACACTGAGTCAGCCCTTAACCCCAGTGTGCAGAAATTGTCACAACTTGTTTTTCTGCTGAAATAAACACGTTTTGGCAACGTTGGTCACCCCCATGTAAGTTATAGGGCAGGAACAGCACAGTTTTCAAAACGTGTTTTTCAGCCCGAAATAAACGCGTTTTCTCAACCCTTGGAATCGCAGTGTAACTGCCTGGGTCAGAAGAGCCCACTGAGTCAGCCCTTAACCCCAGTGATCAGAAATTGTCAAAAGGTGTTTTTCAACTCAAATAAACACGTTTTGGCAACTTTGGTCAACCCCATGTAAGTTATAGGGCAGGAAAGGCACAGTTTTCAAAACGTGTTTTTCAGCCCGAAATAATTGCGTTTTCTCAGCCCTTAGAATCACAGTGTAACTGCCTGGCTCAGAAGAGCCAACTGAGTCAGCCCTTAACCCCAAAGATCAGAATTTGTCAAAACGTGTTTTTCAGCAGAAATAAACACGTTTTGGCAACTTTGGTCACCCCCATGTAAGTTATAGGGCAGGAACAGCACAGTTTTCAAAACGTGTTTTTCAGCCCGAAATAAACGCGTTTTCTCAGCCCTTAGAATCACAGTGTAACTGCCTGGCTTAGTAGAGCACACTGAGTCAGCCCTTAACCCCAGTGTGCAGAAATTGTCACAACTTGTTTTTCTGATGAAATAAACACGTTTTGGCAACTTTGGTCACCCCCCATGTAAGTTATAGGGCAGGAACAGCACAGTTTTCAAAACGTGTTTTTCAGCCCGAAATAAACGCGTTTTCTCAACCCTTGGAATCGCAGTGTAACTGCCTGGGTCAGAAGAGCCCACTGAGTCAGCCCTTAACCCCAGTGATCAGAAATTGTCAAAACGTATTTTTCAACTCAAATAAACACGTTTTGGCAACTTTGGTCAACCCCATGTAAGTTATAGGGCAGGAACAGCACAGTTTTCAAAACGTGTTTTTCTGCCCGAAATAAACGCGTTTTCTCAGCCCTTAGAATCATAGTGTAACTGCCTGGCTCAGAAGAGCACACTGAGTCAGCCCTTAACCCCAGTGTGCAGAAATTGTCACAACTTGTTTTTCTGCTGAAATAAACACGTTTTGGCAACTTTGGTCAACCCCATGTAAGTTATAGGGCAGGAACAGCACAGTTTTCAAAACGTGTTTTTCAGCACAAATAAACACGTTTTGGCAACTTTGGTCACCCCCATGTAAGTTATAGGGCAGGAACAGCACAGTTTTCAAAACGTGTTTTTCAGCCCGAAATAAACGCGTTTTCTCATCCCTTAGAATCACAGTGTAACTGCCTGGCTCAGAAGAGCCCACTGAGTCAGCCCTTAACCCCAATGATCAGAAATTGTCAAAACGTGTTTTTCAACACAAATAAACACGTTTTGGCAACTTTGGTCAACCCCATGTAAGTTATAGGGCAGGAACAGCACAGTTTTCAAAACGTGTTTTTCAGCCCGAAATAAACGCGTTTTCTCAACCCTTGGAGTCGCAGTGTAACTGCCTGGGTCAGAAGAGCCCACTGAGTCAGCCCTTAACCCCAGTGATCAGAAATTGTCAAAAGGTGTTTTTCAACTCAAATAAACACGTTTTGGCAACTTTGGTCAACCGCATGTAAGTTATAGGGCAGGAAAGGCACAGTTTTCAAAACGTGTTTTTCAGCCCGAAATAATTGCGTTTTCTCAGCCCTTAGAATCACAGTGTAACTGCCTGGCTCAGAAGAGCCAACTGAGTCAGCCCTTAACCCCAATGATCAGAATTTGTCAAAACGTGTTTTTCAGCAGAAATAAACACGTTTTGGCAACTTTGGTCACCCCCATGTAAGTTATAGGGCAGGAACAGCACAGTATTCAAAACGTGTTTTTCAGCCCGAAATAAACGCGTTTTCTCAGCCCTTAGAATCACAGTGTAACTGCTTGGCTCAGAAGAGCACACTGAGTCAGCCCTTAACCCCAGTGTGCAGAAATTGTCACAACTTGTTTTTCTGCTGAAATAAACACGTTTTGGCAACGTTGGTCACCCCCATGTAAGTTATAGGGCAGGAACAGCACAGTTTTCAAAACGTGTTTTTCAGCCCGAAATAAACGCGTTTTCTCAACCCTTGGAATCGCAGTGTAACTGCCTGGGTCAGAAGAGCCCACTGAGTCAGCCCTTAACCCCAGTGATCAGAAATTGTCAAAACGTGTTTTTCAACTCAAATAAACACGTTTTGGCAACTTTGGTCAACCCCATGTAAGTTATAGGGCAGGAACAGCACAGTTTTCAAAACGTGTTTTTCAGCCCGAAATAAACGCGTTTTCTCAGCCCTTAGAATCACAGTGTAACTGCCTGGCTTAGTAGAGCACACTGAGTCAGCCCTTAACCCCAGTGGGCAGAAATTGTCACAACGTGTTTTTTAGCAGAAATAAACACGTTTTGGCAACGTTGGTCACCCCCATGTAAGTTATAGGGCAGGAACAGCACAGTTTTCAAAACGTGTTTTTCAGCCCGAAATAAACGCGTTTTCTCAACCCTTGGAATCGCAGTGTAACTGCCTGGGTCAGAAGAGCCCACTGAGTCAGCCCTTAACCGCAGTGATCAGAAATTGTCAAAACGTGTTTTTCAACTCAAATAAACACGTTTTGGCAACTTTGGTCAACCCCATGTAAGTTATAGGGCAGGAACAGCACAGTTTTCAAAACGTGTTTTTCAGCCCGAAATAAACGCGTTTTCTCAGCCCTTAGAATCACAGTGTAACTACCTGGCTTAGTAGAGCACACTGGGTCAGCCCTTAACCCCAGTGTGCAGAAATTGTCACAACTTGTTTTTCTGCTGAAATAAACACGTTTTGGCAACTTTGGTCACCCCCATGTAAGTTATAGGGCAGGTACAGCACAGTTTTCAAAACGTGTTTTTCAGCCCGAAATAAACGCGTTTTCTCAACCCTTGGAATCGCAGTGTAACTGCCTGGGTCAGAAGAGCCCACTGAGTCAGCCCTTAACCCCAGTGATCAGAAATTGTCAAAACGTATTTTTCAACTCAAATAAACACGTTTTGGCAACTTTGGTCAACCCCATGTAAGTTATAGGGCAGGAACAGCACAGTTTTCAAAACGTGTTTTTCAGCCCGAAATAAACGCGTTTTCTCAGCCCTTAGAATCATAGTGTAACTGCCTGGCTTAGTAGAGCACACTGAGTCAGCCCTTAACCCCAGTGGGCAGAAATTGTCACAATGTGCTTTTCAGCAGTAATAACCACGTTTTGGCAACTTTGGTCACCCCCTTGTAAGTTATAGGGCAGGAACAGCACAGTTTTCAAAACGTGTTTTTCAGCACAAATAAACACGTTTTGGCAACTTTGGTCACCCCCATGTAAGTTATAGGGCAGGAACAGCACAGTTTTCAAAACGTGTTTTTCAGCCCGAAATAAACGCGTTTTCTCAACCCTTGGAATCGCAGTGTAACTGCCTGGGTCAGAAGAGCCCACTGAGTCAGCCCTTAACCCCAGTGATCAGAAATTGTCAAAACGTATTTTTCAACTCAAATAAACACGTTTTGGCAACTTTGGTCAACCCCATGTAAGTTATAGGGCAGGAACAGCACAGTTTTCAAAACGTGTTTTTCAGCCCGAAATAAACGCGTTTTCTCAGCCCTTAGAATCATAGTGTAACTGCCTGGCTCAGAAGAGCACACTGAGTCAGCCCTTAACCCCAGTGTGCAGAAATTGTCACAACTTGTTTTTCTGCTGAAATAAACACGTTTTGGCAACTTTGGTCAACCCCATGTAAGTTATAGGGCAGGAACAGCACAGTTTTCAAAACGTGTTTTTCAGCACAAATAAACACGTTTTGGCAACTTTGGTCACCCCCATGTAAGTTATAGGGCAGGAACAGCACAGTTTTCAAAACGTGTTTTTCAGCCCGAAATAAACGCGTTTTCTCAGCCCTTAGAATCACAGTGTAACTGCTTGGCTCAGAAGAGCACACTGAGTCAGCCCTTAACCCCAGTGTGCAGAAATTGTCACAACTTGTTTTTCTGCTGAAATAAACACGTTTTGGCAACGTTGGTCACCCCCATGTAAGTTATAGGGCAGGAACAGCACAGTTTTCAAAACGTGTTTTTCAGCCCGAAATAAACGCGTTTTCTCAACCCTTGGAATCGCAGTGTAACTGCCTGGGTCAGAAGAGCCCACTGAGTCAGCCCTTAACCCCAGTGATCAGAAATTGTCAAAACGTGTTTTTCAACTCAAATAAACACGTTTTGGCAACTTTGGTCAACCCCATGTAAGTTATAGGGCAGGAACAGCACAGTTTTCAAAACGTGTTTTTCAGCCCGAAATAAACGCGTTTTCTCAGCCCTTAGAATCACAGTGTAACTGCCTGGCTTAGTAGAGCACACTGAGTCAGCCCTTAACCCCAGTGGGCAGAAATTGTCACAACGTGTTTTTTAGCAGAAATAAACATGTTTTGGCAACTTTGGTCACCCCCATGTAAGTTATAGGGCAGGAACAGCACAGTTTTCAAAACGTGTTTTTCAGCCCGAAATAAACGCGTTTTCTCAACCCTTGGAATCGCAGTGTAACTGCCTGGGTCAGAAGAGCCCACTGAGTCAGCCCTTAACCCCAGTGATCAGAAATTGTCAAAACGTGTTTTTCAACTCAAATAAACACGTTTTGGCAACTTTGGTCAACCCCATGTAAGTTATAGGGCAGGAACAGCACAGTTTTCAAAACGTGTTTTTCAGCCCGAAATAAACGCGTTTTCTCAGCCCTTAGAATCACAGTGTAACTGCCTGGCTTAGTAGAGCACACTGAGTCAGCCCTTAACCCCAGTGTGCAGAAATTGTCACAACTTGTTTTTCTGCTGAAATAAACACGTTTTGGCAACTTTGGTCATCCCCATGTAAGTTATAGGGCAGGAACAGCACAGTTTTCAAAACGTGTTTTTCAGCCCGAAATAAACGCGTTTTCTCAACCCTTGGAATCGCAGTGTAACTGCCTGGGTCAGAAGAGCCCACTGAGTCAGCCCTTAACCCCAGTGATCAGAAATTGTCAAAACGTGTTTTTCAACTCAAATAAACACGTTTTGGCAACTTTGGTCAACCCCATGTAAGTTATAGGGCAGGAACAGCACAGTTTTCAAAACGTGTTTTTCAGCCCGAAATAAACGCGTTTTCTCAGCCCTTAGAATCATAGTGTAACTGCCTGGCTCAGAAGAGCACACTGAGTCAGCCCTTAACCCCAGTGTGCAGAAATTGTCACAACTTGTTTTTCTGCTGAAATAAACACGTTTTGGCAACTTTGGTCAACCCCATGTAAGTTATAGGGCAGGAACAGCACAGTTTTCAAAACGTGTTTTTCAGCACAAATAAACACGTTTTGGCAACTTTGGTCACCCCCATGTAAGTTATAGGGCAGGAACAGCACAGTTTTCAAAACGTGTTTTTCAGCCCGAAATAAACGCGTTTTCTCATCCCTTAGAATCACAGTGTAACTGCCTGGCTCAGAAGAGCCCACTGAGTCAGCCCTTAACCCCAATGATCAGAAATTGTCAAAACGTGTTTTTCAACACAAATAAACACGTTTTGGCAACTTTGGTCAACCCCATGAAAGTTATAGGGCAGGAACAGCACAGTTTTCAAAACGTGTTTTTCAGCCCGAAATAAACGCGTTTTCTCAGCCCTTAGAATCACAGTGTAACTGCCTGGCTTAGTAGAGCAAACTGAGTCAGACCTTAACCCCAGTGGGCAGAAATTGTCACAACGTGCTTTTCAGCAGAAATAAACACTTTTTGGCAACTTTGGTCACCCCCATGTAAGTTATAGGGCAGGAACAGCACAGTTTTCAAAACGTGTTTTTCAGCCCGAAATAAACGCGTTTTCTCAGCCCTTAGAATCACAGTGTAACTGCATGGCTCAGAAGAGCACACTGAGTCAGCCCTTAACCCCAGTGTGCAGAAATTGTCACAACTTGTTTTTCTGCTGAAATAAACACGTTTTGGCAACGTTGGTCACCCCCATGTAAGTTATAGGGCAGGAACAGCACAGTTTTCAAAACGTGTTTTTCAGCCCGAAATAAACGCGTTTTCTCAGCCCTTAGAATCACAGTGTAACTGCCTGGCTCAGAAGAGCACACTGAGTCAGCCCTTAACCCCAGTGTGCAGAAATTGTCACAACTTGTTTTTCTGCTGAAATAAACACGTTTTGGCAACGTTGGTCACCCCCATGTAAGTTATAGGGCAGGAACAGCACAGTTTTCAAAACGTGTTTTTCAGCCCGAAATAAACGCGTTTTCTCAACCCTTGGAATCGCAGTGTAACTGCCTGGGTCAGAAGAGCCCACTGAGTCAGCCCTTAACCCCAGTGATCAGAAATTGTCAAAACGTGTTTTTCAACTCAAATAAACACGTTTTGGCAACTTTGGTCAACCCCATGTAAGTTATAGGGCAGGAACAGCACAGTTTTCAAAACGTGTTTTTCAGCACAAATAAACACGTTTTGGCAACTTTGGTCAACCCCATGTAAGTTATAGGCCAGGTACAGCACCGTTTTCAAAACGTGTTTTTCAGCCAGAAATGAACACGTTTTCTCAGCCTTTGGAATCGCAGTGTATCTGCCTGGCTCAGAAGAGCCCACTGAGTCAGCCCTTAACCCCAGTGATCAGAAATTGTCAAAACGTGTTTTTCAGCACAAATAAACACGTTTTGGCAACTTTGGTCAACCCCATGTAAGTTATAGGGCAGGAACAGCACAGTTTTCAAAACGTGTTTTTCAGCCAGAAATAAACGCGTTTTCTCAGCCCTTAGAATCACAGTGTAACTGCCTGGCTTAGTAGAGCACACTGAGTCAGCCCTTCACCCCAGTGTGCAGAAATTGTCACAACTTGTTTTTCTGCTGAAATAAACACGTTTTGGCAACTTTGGTCACCCCCATGTAAGGTATAGGGCAGGAACAGCACAGTTTTCAAAACGTGTTTTTCAGCCAGAAATAAACACGTTTTCTCAGCCCTTGGAATCGCAGTGTATCTGCCTGGCTCAGAAGAGCCCACTGAGTCAGCCCTTAACCCCAGTGTGCCGAAATTGTCAAAACGTGTTTTTCAGCAGAAATAAACACGTTTTGGCGACGTTGGTCACCCCCATGTAACTTGTAGGGCAGGAACAGCAAACTTTTTAAAACGCGTTTTTCAGCCCGCAATAAACGCGGTTTCTCAGCCCTCTGAATCACAGTGTATCTGCCTGGCTCAGAAGGGCCCACTGAGTCAGCCCTTAACCCCACTGATCAGAAATTGTCAAAACGTGTTTTTCAGCACAAATAAACACGTTTTGGCAACTTTGGTCACCCCCATGTAAGTTATAGGGCAGGAACAGAACAGTTTTCAAAACGTGTTTTCAGCCAGAAATAATCGCGTTTTCTCAGCCCTTAGAATCACAGTGTAACTGCCTGGCTCACTAGAGCCCACTGAGTCAGCCCTTAACCCCAGTGATTAGAATTTGTCAAAACGTGTTTTTCAGCAGAAATAAACACGTTTTGGCAACTTTGGTCACCCCCATGTAAGTTATAGGGCAGGACCAGCACAGTTTTCAAAACGTGTTTTTCAGCCAGAAATAAACGCGTTTTCTCATCCCTTAGAATCACAGTGTAACTGCCTGGCTCAGAAGAGCCCACTGAGTCAGCCCTTAACCCCAATGATCAGAAATTTTCAAAATGTGTTTTTCAACACAAATAAACACGTTTTGGCAACTTTGGTCAACCCCATGTAAGTTATAGGGCAGGAACAGCACAGTTTTCAAAACGTGTTTTTCAGCCCGAAATAAACGCGTTTTCTCAGCCCTTAGAATCACAGTGTAACTGCCTGGCTTAGTAGAGCACACTGAGTCAGCCCTTAACCCCAGTGGGCAGAAATTGTCACAATGTGCTTTTCAGCAGTAATAACCACGTTTTGGCAACTTTGGTCACCCCCTTGTAAGTTATAGGGCAGGAACAGCACAGTTTTCAAAACGTGTTTTTCAGCCCGAAATAATCGCGTTTTCTCAGCCCTTAGAATCGCAGTGTATCTGCCTGGCTCAGAAGAGCCCACTGAGTCAGCCCTTAACCCCAGTGTGCAGAAATTGTCACAACTTGTTTTTCTGCTGAAATAAACACGTTTTGGCAACGTTGGTCACCCCCATGTAAGTTATAGGGCAGGAACAGCACAGTTTTCAAAACGTGTTTTTCAGCCCGAAATAAACGCGTTTTCTCAACCCTTGGAATCGCAGTGTAACTGCCTGGGTCAGAAGAGCCCACTGAGTCAGCCCTTAACCCCAGTGATCAGAAATTGTCAAAACGTGTTTTTCAACTCAAATAAACACGTTTTGGCAACTTTGGTCAACCCCATGTAAGTTATAGGGCAGGAACAGCACAGTTTTCAAAACGTGTTTTTCAGCCCGAAATAAACGCGTTTTCTCAGCCCTTAGAATCACAGTGTAACTGCCTGGCTCAGAAGAGCACACTGAGTCAGCCCTTACCCCAGTGTGCAGAAATTGTCACAACTTGTTTTTCTGCTGAAATAAACACGTTTTGGCAACTTTGGTGAACCCCATGTAAGTTATAGGGCAGGAACAGCACAGTTTTCAAAACGTGTTTTTCAGCACAAATAAACACGTTTTGGCAACTTTGGTCACCCCCATGTAAGTTATAGGGCAGGAACAGCACAGTTTTCAAAACGTGTTTTTCAGCCCGAAATAAACGCGTTTGCTCAGCCCTTAGAATCACAGTGTAACTGCCTGGCTCAGAAGAGCCCACTGAGTCAGCCCTTAACCCCAATGATCAGAAATTGTCAAAACGTGTTTTTCAACACAAATAAACACGTTTTGGCAACTTTGGTCAACCCCATGTAAGTTATAGGGCAGGAACAGCACAGTTTTCAAAACGTGTTTTTCAGCCCGAAATAAACGCGTTTTCTCAGCCCTTAGAATCACAGTGTAACTGCCTGGCTTAGTAGAGCAAACTGAGTCAGACCTTAACCCCAGCGGGCAGAAATTGTCACAACGTGCTTTTCAGCAGAAATAAACACGTTTTGGCAACTTTGGTCACCCCCATGTAAGTTATAGGGCAGGAACAGCACAGTTTTCAAAACGTGTTTTTCAGCCCGAAATAAACGCGTTTTCTCAGCCCTTAGAATCACAGTGTAACTGCCTGGCTCAGAAGAGCACACTGAGTCAGCCCTTAACCCCAGTGTGCAGAAATTGTCACAACTTGTTTTTCTGCTGAAATAAACACGTTTTGGCAACGTTGGTCACCCCCATGTAAGTTATAGGGCAGGAACAGCACAGTTTTCAAAACGTGTTTTTCAGCCCGAAATAAACGCGTTTTCTCAGCCTTTAGAATCACAGTGTAACTGCCTGGCTCAGAAGAGCACACTGAGTCAGCCCTTAACCCCAGTGTGCAGAAATTGTCACAACTTGTTTTTCTGCTGAAATAAACACGTTTTGGCAACGTTGGTCACCCCCATGTAAGTTATAGGGCAGGAACAGCACAGTTTTCAAAACGTGTTTTTCAGCCCGAAATAAACGCGTTTTCTCAACCCTTGGAATCGCAGTGTAACTGCCTGGGTCAGAAGAGCCCACTGAGTCAGCCCTTAACCCCAGTGATCAGAAATTGTCAAAAGGTGTTTTTCAACTCAAATAAACACGTTTTGGCAACTTTGGTCAACCCCATGTAAGTTATAGGGCAGGAAAGGCACAGTTTTCAAAACGTGTTTTTCAGCCCGAAATAATTGCGTTTTCTCAGCCCTTAGAATCACAGTGTAACTGCCTGGCTCAGAAGAGCCAACTGAGTCAGCCCTTAACCCCAAAGATCAGAATTTGTCAAAACGTGTTTTTCAGCAGAAATAAACACGTTTTGGCAACTTTGGTCACCCCCATGTAAGTTATAGGGCAGGAACAGCACAGTTTTCAAAACGTGTTTTTCAGCCCGAAATAAACGCGTTTTCTCAGCCCTTAGAATCACAGTGTAACTGCCTGGCTTAGTAGAGCACACTGAGTCAGCCCTTAACCCCAGTGTGCAGAAATTGTCACAACTTGTTTTTCTGATGAAATAAACACGTTTTGGCAACTTTGGTCACCCCCCATGTAAGTTATAGGGCAGGAACAGCACAGTTTTCAAAACGTGTTTTTCAGCCCGAAATAAACGCGTTTTCTCAACCCTTGGAATCGCAGTGTAACTGCCTGGGTCAGAAGAGCCCACTGAGTCAGCCCTTAACCCCAGTGATCAGAAATTGTCAAAACGTATTTTTCAACTCAAATAAACACGTTTTGGCAACTTTGGTCAACCCAATGTAAGTTATAGGGCAGGAACAGCACAGTTTTCAAAACGTGTTTTTCTGCCCGAAATAAACGCGTTTTCTCAGCCCTTAGAATCATAGTGTAACTGCCTGGCTCAGAAGAGCACACTGAGTCAGCCCTTAACCCCAGTGTGCAGAAATTGTCACAACTTGTTTTTCTGCTGAAATAAACACGTTTTGGCAACTTTGGTCAACCCCATGTAAGTTATAGGGCAGGAACAGCACAGTTTTCAAAACGTGTTTTTCAGCACAAATAAACACGTTTTGGCAACTTTGGTCACCCCCATGTAAGTTATAGGGCAGGAACAGCACAGTTTTCAAAACGTGTTTTTCAGCCCGAAATAAACGCGTTTTCTCAGCCCTTAGAATCACAGTGTAACTGCCTGGCTCAGAAGAGCCCACTGAGTCAGCCCTTAACCCCAATGATCAGAAATTGTCAAAACGTGTTTTTCAACACAAATAAACACGTTTTGGCAACTTTGGTCAACCCCATGTAAGTTATAGGGCAGGAACAGCACAGTTTTCAAAACGTGTTTTTCAGCCCGAAATAAACGCGTTTTCTCAGCCCTTAGAATCACAGTGTAACTGCCTGGCTCAGAAGAGCACACTGAGTCAGCCCTTAACCCCAGTGTGCAGAAATTGTCAAAAGGTGTTTTTCAACTCAAATAAACACGTTTTGGCAACTTTGGTCAACCGCATGTAAGTTATAGGGCAGGAAAGGCACAGTTTTCAAAACGTGTTTTTCAGCCCGAAATAATTGCGTTTTCTCAGCCCTTAGAATCACAGTGTAACTGCCTGGCTCAGAAGAGCCAACTGAGTCAGCCCTTAACCCCAATGATCAGAATTTGTCAAAACGTGTTTTTCAGCAGAAATAAACACGTTTTGGCAACTTTGGTCACCCCCATGTAAGTTATAGGGCAGGAACAGCACAGTATTCAAAACGTGTTTTTCAGCCCGAAATAAACGCGTTTTCTCAGCCCTTAGAATCACAGTGTAACTGCTTGGCTCAGAAGAGCACACTGAGTCAGCCCTTAACCCCAGTGTGCAGAAATTGTCACAACTTGTTTTTCTGCTGAAATAAACACGTTTTGGCAACGTTGGTCACCCCCATGTAAGTTATAGGGCAGGAACAGCACAGTTTTCAAAACGTGTTTTTCAGCCCGAAATAAACGCGTTTTCTCAACCCTTGGAATCGCAGTGTAACTGCCTGGGTCAGAAGAGCCCACTGAGTCAGCCCTTAACCCCAGTGATCAGAAATTGTCAAAACGTGTTTTTCAACTCAAATAAACACGTTTTGGCAACTTTGGTCAACCCCATGTAAGTTATAGGGCAGGAACAGCACAGTTTTCAAAACGTGTTTTTCAGCCCGAAATAAACGCGTTTTCTCAGCCCTTAGAATCACAGTGTAACTGCCTGGCTTAGTAGAGCACACTGAGTCAGCCCTTAACCCCAGTGGGCAGAAATTGTCACAACGTGTTTTTTAGCAGAAATAAACACGTTTTGGCAACGTTGGTCACCCCCATGTAAGTTATAGGGCAGGAACAGCACAGTTTTCAAAACGTGTTTTTCAGCCCGAAATAAACGCGTTTTCTCAACCCTTGGAATCGCAGTGTAACTGCCTGGGTCAGAAGAGCCCACTGAGTCAGCCCTTAACCGCAGTGATCAGAAATTGTCAAAACGTGTTTTTCAACTCAAATAAACACGTTTTGGCAACTTTGGTCAACCCCATGTAAGTTATAGGGCAGGAACAGCACAGTTTTCAAAACGTGTTTTTCAGCCCGAAATAAACGCGTTTTCTCAGCCCTTAGAATCACAGTGTAACTACCTGGCTTAGTAGAGCACACTGGGTCAGCCCTTAACCCCAGTGTGCAGAAATTGTCACAACTTGTTTTTCTGCTGAAATAAACACGTTTTGGCAACGTTGGTCACCCCCATGTAAGTTATAGGGCAGGAACAGCACAGTTTTCAAAACGTGTTTTTCAGCCCGAAATAAACGCGTTTTCTCAACCCTTGGAATCGCAGTGTAACTGCCTGGGTCAGAAGAGCCCACTGAGTCAGCTCTTAACCCCAGTGATCAGAAATTGTCAAAAGGTGTTTTTCAACTCAAATAAACACGTTTTGGCAACTTTGGTCAACCCCATGTAAGTTATAGGGCAGGAAAGGCACAGTTTTCAAAACGTGTTTTTCAGCCCGAAATAATTGCGTTTTCTCAGCCCTTAGAATCACAGTGTAACTGCCTGGCTCAGAAGAGCCAACTGAGTCAGCCCTTAACCCCAATGATCAGAATTTGTCAAAACGTGTTTTTCAGCAGAAATAAACACGTTTTGGCAACTTTGGTCACCCCCATGTAAGTTATAGGGCAGGAACAGCACAGTTTTCAAAACGTGTTTTTCAGCACAAATAAACACGTTTTGGCAACTTTGGTCACCCCCATGTAAGTTATAGGGCAGGAACAGCACAGTTTTCAAAACGTGTTTTTCAGCCCGAAATAAACGCGTTTTCTCATCCCTTAGAATCACAGTGTAACTGCCTGGCTCAGAAGAGCCCACTGAGTCAGCCCTTAACCCCAATGATCAGAAATTGTCAAAACGTGTTTTTCAACACAAATAAACACGTTTTGGCAACTTTGGTCAACCCCATGAAAGTTATAGGGCAGGAACAGCACAGTTTTCAAAACGTGTTTTTCAGCCCGAAATAAACGCGTTTTCTCAGCCCTTAGAATCACAGTGTAACTGCCTGGCTTAGTAGAGCAAACTGAGTCAGACCTTAACCCCAGTGGGCAGAAATTGTCACAACGTGCTTTTCAGCAGAAATAAACACTTTTTGGCAACTTTGGTCACCCCCATGTAAGTTATAGGGCAGGAACAGCACAGTTTTCAAAACGTGTTTTTCAGCCCGAAATAAACGCGTTTTCTCAGCCCTTAGAATCACAGTGTAACTGCCTGGCTCAGAAGAGCACACTGAGTCAGCCCTTAACCCCAGTGTGCAGAAATTGTCACAACTTGATTTTCTGCTGAAATAAACACGTTTTGGCAACGTTGGTCACCCCCATGTAAGTTATAGGGCAGGAACAGCACAGTTTTCAAAACGTGTTTTTCAGCCCGAAATAAACGCGTTTTCTCAGCCCTTAGAATCACAGTGTAACTGCCTGGCTCAGAAGAGCACACTGAGTCAGCCCTTAACCCCAGTGTGCAGAAATTGTCACAACTTGTTTTTCTGCTGAAATAAACACGTTTTGGCAACGTTGGTCACCCCCATGTAAGTTATAGGGCAGGAACAGCACAGTTTTCAAAACGTGTTTTTCAGCCCGAAATAAACGCGTTTTCTCAACCGTTGGAATCGCAGTGTAACTGCCTGGGTCAGAAGAGCCCACTGAGTCAGCCCTTAACCCCAGTGATCAGAAATTGTCAAAACGTGTTTTTCAACTCAAATAAACACGTTTTGGCAACTTTGGTCAACCCCATGTAAGTTATAGGGCAGGAACAGCACAGTTTTCAAAACGTGTTTTTCAGCACAAATAAACACGTTTTGGCAACTTTGGTCAACCCCATGTAAGTTATAGGCCAGGTACAGCACCGTTTTCAAAACGTGTTTTTAAACCAGAAATGAACACGTTTTCTCAGCCTTTGGAATCGCAGTGTATCTGCCTGGCTCAGAAGAGCCCACTGAGTCAGCCCTTAACCCCAGTGATCAGAAATTGTCAAAACGTGTTTTTCAGCACAAATAAACACGTTTTGGCAACTTTGGTCAACCCCATGTAAGTTATAGGGCAGGAACAGCACAGTTTTCAAAACGTGTTTTTCAGCCAGAAATAAACGCGTTTTCTCAGCCCTTAGAATCACAGTGTAACTGCCTGGCTTAGTAGAGCACACTGAGTCAGCCCTTCACCCCAGTGTGCAGAAATTGTCACAACTTGTTTTTCTGCTGAAATAAACACGTTTTGGCAACTTTGGTCACCCCCATGTAAGGTATAGGGCAGGAACAGCACAGTTTTCAAAACGTGTTTTTCAGCCAGAAATAAACACGTTTTCTCAGCCCTTGGAATCGCAGTGTATCTGCCTGGCTCAGAAGAGCCCACTGAGTCAGCCCTTAACCCCAGTGTGCCGAAATTGTCAAAACGTGTTTTTCAGCACAAATAAACACGTTTTGGCAACTTTGGTCAACCCCATGTAAGTTATAGGGCAGGAACAGCACAGTTTTCAAAACGTGTTTTTCAGCCCGAAATAAACGCGGTTTCTCAGCCCTCTGAATCACAGTGTATCTGCCTGGCTCAGAAGGGCCCACTGAGTCAGCCCTTAACCCCACTGATCAGAAATTGTCAAAACGTGTTTTTCAGCACAAATAAACACGTTTTGGCAACTTTGGTCACCCCCATGTAAGTTATAGGGCAGGAACAGAACAGTTTTCAAAACGTGTTTTCAGCCAGAAATAATCGCGTTTTCTCAGCCCTTAGAATCACAGTGTAACTGCCTGGCTCAGAAGAGCCCACTGAGTCAGCCCTTAACCCCAGTGATTAGAATTTGTCAAAACGTGTTTTTCAGCAGAAATAAACACGTTTTGGCAACTTTGGTCACCCCCATGTAAGTTATAGGGCAGGACCAGCACAGTTTTCAAAACGTGTTTTTCAGCCAGAAATAAACGCGTTTTCTCATCCCTTAGAATCACAGTGTAACTGCCTGGCTCAGAAGAGCCCACTGAGTCAGCCCTTAACCCCAATGATCAGAAATTTTCAAAATGTGTTTTTCAACACAAATAAACACGTTTTGGCAACTTTGGTCAACCCCATGTAAGTTATAGGGCAGGAACAGCACAGTTTTCAAAACGTGTTTTTCAGCCCGAAATAAACGCGTTTTCTCAGCCCTTAGAATCACAGTGTAACTGCCTGGCTTAGTAGAGCACACTGAGTCAGCCCTTAACCCCAGTGGGCAGAAATTGTCACAATGTGCTTTTCAGCAGTAATAACCACGTTTTGGCAACTTTGGTCACCCCCTTGTAAGTTATAGGGCAAGAACAGCACAGTTTTCAAAACGTGTTTTTCAGCCCGAAATAAACGCGTTTTCTCAGCCCTTAGAATCGCAGTGTATCTGCCTGGCTCAGAAGAGCCCACTGAGTCAGCCCTTAACCCCAGTGTGCAGAAATTGTCACAACTTGTTTTTCTGCTGAAATAAACACGTTTTGGCAACGTTGGTCACCCCCATGTAAGTTATAGGGCAGGAACAGCACAGTTTTCAAAACGTGTTTTTCAGCCCGAAATAAACGCGTTTTCTCAACCCTTGGAATCGCAGTGTAACTGCCTGGGTCAGAAGAGCCCACTGAGTCAGCCCTTAACCCCAGTGATCAGAAATTGTCAAAACGTGTTTTTCAACTCAAATAAACACGTTTTGGCAACTTTGGTCAACCCCATGTAAGTTATAGGGCAGGAACAGCACAGTTTTCAAAACGTGTTTTTCAGCCCGAAATAAACGCGTTTTCTCAGCCCTTAGAATCACAGTGTAACTGCCTGGCTCAGAAGAGCACACTGAGTCAGCCCTTACCCCAGTGTGCAGAAATTGTCACAACTTGTTTTTCTGCTGAAATAAACACGTTTTGGCAACTTTGGTCAACCCCATGTAAGTTATAGGGCAGGAACAGCACAGTTTTCAAAACGTGTTTTTCAGCACAAATAAACACGTTTTGGCAACTTTGGTCACCCCCATGTAAGTTATAGGGCAGGAACAGCACAGTTTTCAAAACGTGTTTTTCAGCCCGAAATAAACGCGTTTTCTCAGCCCTTAGAATCACAGTGTAACTGCCTGGCTCAGAAGAGCCCACTGAGTCAGCCCTTAACCCCAATGATCAGAAATTGTCAAAACGTGTTTTTCAACACAAATAAACACGTTTTGGCAACTTTGGTCAACCCCATGTAAGTTATAGGGCAGGAACAGCACAGTTTTCAAAACGTGTTTTTCAGCCCGAAATAAACGCGTTTTCTCAGCCCTTAGAATCACAGTGTAACTGCCTGGCTTAGTAGAGCAAACTGAGTCAGACCTTAACCCCAGTGGGCAGAAATTGTCACAACGTGCTTTTCAGCAGAAATAAACACGTTTTGGCAACTTTGGTCACCCCCATGTAAGTTATAGGGCAGGAACAGCACAGTTTTCAAAACGTGTTTTTCAGCCCGAAATAAACGCTTTTTCTCAGCCCTTAGAATCACAGTGTAACTGCCTGGCTCAGAAGAGCACACTGAGTCAGCCCTTAACCCCAGTGTGCAGAAATTGTCACAACTTGTTTTTCTGCTGAAATAAACACGTTTTGGCAACGTTGGTCACCCCCATGTAAGTTATAGGGCAGGAACAGCACAGTTTTCAAAACGTGTTTTTCAGCCCGAAATAAACGCGTTTTCTCAGCCCTTAGAATCACAGTGTAACTGCCTGGCTCAGAAGAGCACACTGAGTCAGCCCTTAACCCCAGTGTGCAGAAATTGTCACAACTTGTTTTTCTGCTGAAATAAACACGTTTTGGCAACGTTGGTCACCCCCATGTAAGTTATAGGGCAGGAACAGCACAGTTTTCAAAACGTGTTTTTCAGCCCGAAATAAACGCGTTTTCTCAACCCTTGGAATCGCAGTGTAACTGCCTGGGTCAGAAGAGCCCACTGAGTCAGCCCTTAACCCCAGTGATCAGAAATTGTCAAAAGGTGTTTTTCAACTCAAATAAACACGTTTTGGCAACTTTGGTCAACCCCATGTAAGTTATAGGGCAGGAAAGGCACAGTTTTCAAAACGTGTTTTTCAGCCCGAAATAATTGCGTTTTCTCAGCCCTTAGAATCACAGTGTAACTGCCTGGCTCAGAAGAGCCAACTGAGTCAGCCCTTAACCCCAATGATCAGAATTTGTCAAAACGTGTTTTTCAGCAGAAATAAACACGTTTTGGCAACTTTGGTCACCCCCATGTAAGTTATAGGGCAGGAACAGCACAGTTTTCAAAACGTGTTTTTCAGCCCGAAATAAACGCGTTTTCTCAGCCCTTAGAATCACAGTGTAACTGCTTGGCTCAGAAGAGCACACTGAGTCAGCCCTTAACCCCAGTGTGCAGAAATTGTCACAACTTGTTTTTCTGCTGAAATAAACACGTTTTGGCAACGTTTGTCACCCCCATGTAAGTTATAGGGCAGGAACAGCACAGTTTTCAAAACGTGTTTTTCAGCCCGAAATAAACGCGTTTTCTCAACCCTTGGAATCGCAGTGTAACTGCCTGGGTCAGAAGAGCCCACTGAGTCAGCCCTTAACCCCAGTGATCAGAAATTGTCAAAACGTGTTTTTCAACTCAAATAAACACGTTTTGGCAACTTTGGTCAACCCCATGTAAGTTATAGGGCAGGAACAGCACAGTTTTCAAAACGTGTTTTTCAGCCCGAAATAAACGCGTTTTCTCAGTCCTTAGAATCACAGTGTAACTGCCTGGCTTAGTAGAGCACACTGAGTCAGCCCTTAACCCCAGTGGGCAGAAA
This sequence comes from Atractosteus spatula, assembly GCF_055471065.1. Lineage (NCBI taxonomy): Eukaryota > Metazoa > Chordata > Actinopteri > Semionotiformes > Lepisosteidae > Atractosteus > Atractosteus spatula. Next base: position 1,584,371 of record NC_142725.1, read on the forward strand.
TTGTCACAACGTGTTTTTCAGCAGAAATAAACACGTTTTGGCAACTTTGGTCACCCCCATGTAAGTTATAGGGCAGGAACAGCACAGTTTTCAAAACGTGTTTTTCAGCCCGAAATAAACGCGTTTTCTCAACCCTTGGAATCGCAGTGTAACTGCCTGGGTCAGAAGAGCCCACTGAGTCAGCCCTTAACCCCAGTGATCAGAAATTGTCAAAACGTATTTTTCAACTCAAATAAACACGTTTTGGCAACTTTGGTCAACCCCATATAAGTTATAGGGCAGGAACAGCACAGTTTTCAAAACGTGTTTTTCAGCCCGAAATAAACGCGTTTTCTCAGCCCTTAGAATCATAGTGTAACTGCCTGGCTCAGAAGAGCACACTGAGTCAGCCCTTAACCCCAGTGTGCAGAAATTGTCACAACTTGTTTTTCTGCTGAAATAAACACGTTTTGGCAACTTTGGTCAACCCCATGTAAGTTATAGGGCAGGAACAGCACAGTTTTCAAAACGTGTTTTTCAGCACAAATAAACACGTTTTGGCAACTTTGGTCACCCCCATGTAAGTTATAGGGCAGGAACAGCACAGTTTTCAAAACGTGTTTTTCAGCCCGAAATAAACGCGTTTTCTCATCCCTTAGAATCACAGTGTAACTGCCTGGCTCAGAAGAGCCCACTGAGTCAGCCCTTAACCCCAGTGATCAGAAATTGTCAAAACATATTTTTCAACTCAAATAAACACGTTTTGGCAACTTTGGTCAACCCCATGTAAGTTATAGGGCAGGAACAGCACAGTTTTCAAAACGTGTTTTTCAGCCCGAAATAAACGCGTTTTCTCAGCCCTTAGAATCACAGTGTAACTGCCTGGCTTAGTAGAGCAAACTGAGTCAGACCTTAACCCCAGTGGGCAGAAATTGTCACAACGTGCTTTTCAGCAGAAATAAACACTTTTTGGCAACTTTGGTCACCCCCATGTAAGTTATAGGGCAGGAACAGCACAGTTTTCAAAACGTGTTTTTCAGCCCGAAATAAACGCATTTTCTCAGCCCTTAGAATCACAGTGTAACTGCCTGGCTCAGAAGAGCACACTGAGTCAGCCCTTAACCCCAGTGTGCAGAAATTGTCACAACTTGTTTTTCTGCTGAAATAAACACGTTTTGGCAACGTTGGTCACCCCCATGTAAGTTATAGGGCAGGAACAGCACAGTTTTCAAAACGTGTTTTTCAGCCCGAAATAAACGCGTTTTCTCAGCCCTTAGAATCACAGTGTAACTGCCTGGCTCAGAAGAGCACACTGAGTCAGCCCTTAACCCCAGTGATCAGAAATTGTCACAACTTGTTTTTCAACTCAAATAAACACGTTTTGGCAACTTTGGTCAACCCCATGTAAGTTATAGGGCAGGAACAGCACAGTTTTCAAAACGTGTTTTTCAGCACAAATAAACACGTTTTGGCAACTTTGGTCAACCCCATGTAAGTTATAGGCCAGGTACAGCACCGTTTTCAAAACGTGTTTTTCAGCCAGAAATGAACACGTTTTCTCAGCCTTTGGAATCGCAGTGTATCTGCCTGGCTCAGAAGAGCCCACTGAGTCAGCCCTTAACCCCAGTGATCAGAAATTGTCAAAACGTGTTTTTCAGCACAAATAAACACGTTTTGGCAACTTTGGTCAACCCCATGTAAGTTATAGGGCAGGAACAGCACAGTTTTCAAAACGTGTTTTTCAGCCAGAAATAAACGCGTTTTCTCAGCCCTTAGAATCACAGTGTAACTGCCTGGCTTAGTAGAGCACACTGAGTCAGCCCTTCACCCCAGTATGCAGAAATTGTCACAACTTGTTTTTCTGCTGAAATAAACACGTTTTGGCAACTTTGGTCACCCCCATGTAAGGTATAGGGCAGGAACAGCACAGTTTTCAAAACGTGTTTTTCAGCCAGAAATAAACACGTTTTCTCAGCCCTTGGAATCGCAGTGTATCTGCCTGGCTCAGAAGAGCCCACTGAGTCAGCCCTTAACCCCAGTGTGCCGAAATTGTCAAAACGTGTTTTTCAGCACAAATAAACACGTTTTGGCAACTTTGGTCAACCCCATGTAAGTTATAGGGCAGGAACAGCACAGTTTTCAAAACGTGTTTTTCAGCCCGAAATAAACGCGGTTTCTCAGCCCTCTGAATCACAGTGTATCTGCCTGGCTCAGAAGGGCCCACTGAGTCAGCCCTTAACCCCACTGATCAGAAATTGTCAAAACGTGTTTTTCAGCACAAATAAACACGTTTTGGCAACTTTGGTCACCCCCATGTAAGTTATAGGGCAGGAACAGAACAGTTTTCAAAACGTGTTTTCAGCCAGAAATAATCGCGTTTTCTCAGCCCTTAGAATCACAGTGTAACTGCCTGGCTCAGAAGAGCCCACTGAGTCAGCCCTTAACCCCAGTGATTAGAATTTGTCAAAACGTGTTTTTCAGCAGAAATAAACACGTTTTGGCAACTTTGGTCACCCCCATGTAAGTTATAGGGCAGGACCAGCACAGTTTTCAAAACGTGTTTTTCAGCCAGAAATAAACACGTTTTCTCAGCCCTTGGAATCGCAGTGTATCTGCCTGGCTCAGAAGAGCCCACTGAGTCAGCCCTTAACCCCAGTGTGCCGAAATTGTCAAAACGTGTTTTTCAGCAGAAATAAACACGTTTTGGCAACGTTGGTCACCCCCATGTAACTTGTAGGGCAGGAACAGCAAACTTTTTAAAACGCGTTTTTCAGCCCGAAATAAACGCGGTTTCTCAGCCCTCTGAATCACAGTGTATCTGCCTGGCTCAGAAGGGCCCACTGAGTCAGCCCTTAACCCCACTGATCAGAAATTGTCAAAACGTGTTTTTCAGCACAAATAAACACGTTTTGGCAACTTTGGTCACCCCCATGTAAGTTATAGGGCAGGAACAGAACAGTTTTCAAAACGTGTTTTCAGCCAGAAATAATCGCGTTTTCTCAGCCCTTAGAATCACAGTGTAACTGCCTGGCTCAGAAGAGCCCACTGAGTCAGCCCTTAACCCCAGTGATTAGAATTTGTCAAAACGTGTTTTTCAGCAGAAATAAACACGTTTTGGCAACTTTGGTCACCCCCATGTAAGTTATAGGGCAGGACCAGCACAGTTTTCAAAACGTGTTTTTCAGCCAGAAATTAACGCGTTTTCTCATCCCTTAGAATCACAGTGTAACTGCCTGGCTCAGAAGAGCCCACTGAGTCAGCCCTTAACCCCAATGATCAGAAATTTTCAAAATGTGTTTTTCAACACAAATAAACACGTTTTGGCAACTTTGGTCAACCCCATGTAAGTTATAGGGCAGGAACAGCACAGTTTTCAAAACGTGTTTTTCAGCCCGAAATAATCGCGTTTTCTCAGCCCTTAGAATCACAGTGTAACTGCCTGGCTTAGTAGAGCACACTGAGTCAGCCCTTAACCCCAGTGGGCAGAAATTGTCACAATGTGCTTTTCAGCAGTAATAACCACGTTTTGGCAACTTTGGTCACCCCCTTGTAAGTTATAGGGCAGGAACAGCACAGTTTTCAAAACGTGTTTTTCAGCCCGAAATAAACGCGTTTTCTCAGCCCTTAGAATCGCAGTGTATCTGCCTGGCTCAGAAGAGCCCACTGAGTCAGCCCTTAACCCCAGTGTGCAGAAATTGTCACAACTTGTTTTTCTGCTGAAATAAACACGTTTTGGCAACGTTGGTCACCCCTATGTAAGTTATAGGGCAGGAACAGCACAGTTTTCAAAACGTGTTTTTCAGCCCGAAATAAACGCGTTTTCTCAGCCCTTAGAATCACAGTGTAACTGCCTGGCTCAGAAGAGCCCACTGAGTCAGCCCTTAACCCCAATGATCAGAAATTGTCAAAACGTGCTTTTCAGCAGAAATAAACACGTTTTGGCAACTTTGGTCACCCCCATGTAAGTTATAGGGCAGGAACAGCACAGTTTTCAAAACGTGTTTTTCAGCCCGAAATAAACGCGTTTTCTCAGCCCTTAGAATCACAGTGTAACTGCCTGGCTCAGAAGAGCACACTGAGTCAGCCCTTAACCCCAGTGTGCAGAAATTGTCACAACTTGTTTTTCTGCTGAAATAAACACGTTTTGGCAACGTTGGTCACCCACATGTAAGTTATAGGGCAGGAACAGCACAGTTTTCAAAACGTGTTTTTCAGCCCGAAATAAACGCGTTTTCTCAGCCCTTAGAATCACAGTGTAACTGCCTGGCTCAGAAGAGCCCACTGAGTCAGCCCTTAACCCCAGTGTGCAGAAATTGTCACAACTTGTTTTTCTGCTGAAATAAACACGTTTTGGCAACGTTGGTCACCCCCATGTAAGTTATAGGGCAGGAACAGCACAGTTTTCAAAACGTGTTTTTCAGCCCGAAATAAACGCGTTTTCTCAGCCCTTAGAATCATAGTGTAACTGCCTGGCTTAGTAGAGCACACTGAGTCAGCCCTTAACCCCAGTGGGCAGAAATTGTCACAATGTGCTTTTCAGCAGTAATAACCACGTTTTGGCAACTTTGGTCACCCCCTTGTAAGTTATAGGGCAGGAACAGCACAGTTTTCAAAACGTGTTTTTCAGCACAAATAAACACGTTTTGGCAACTTTGGTCACCCCCATGTAAGTTATAGGGCAGGAACAGCACAGTTTTCAAAACGTGTTTTTCAGCCCGAAATAAACGCGTTTTCTCAACCCTTGGAATCGCAGTGTAACTGCCTGGGTCAGAAGAGCCCACTGAGTCAGCCCTTAACCCCAGTGATCAGAAATTGTCAAAACGTATTTTTCAACTCAAATAAACACGTTTTGGCAACTTTGGTCAACCCCATGTAAGTTATAGGGCAGGAACAGCACAGTTTTCAAAACGTGTTTTTCAGCCCGAAATAAACGCGTTTTCTCAGCCCTTAGAATCATAGTGTAACTGCCTGGCTCAGAAGAGCACACTGAGTCAGCCCTTAACCCCAGTGTGCAGAAATTGTCACAACTTGTTTTTCTGCTGAAATAAACACGTTTTGGCAACTTTGGTCAACCCCATGTAAGTTATAGGGCAGGAACAGCACAGTTTTCAAAACGTGTTTTTCAGCACAAATAAACACGTTTTGGCAACTTTGGTCACCCCCATGTAAGTTATAGGGCAGGAACAGCACAGTTTTCAAAACGTGTTTTTCAGCCCGAAATAAACGCGTTTTCTCATCCCTTAGAATCACAGTGTAACTGCCTGGCTCAGAAGAGCCCACTGAGTCAGCCCTTAACCCCAATGATCAGAAATTGTCAAAACGTGTTTTTCAACACAAATAAACACGTTTTGGCAACTTTGGTCAACCCCATGTAAGTTATAGGGCAGGAACAGCACAGTTTTCAAAACGTGTTTTTCAGCCCGAAATAAACGCGTTTTCTCAACCCTTGGAATCGCAGTGTAACTGCCTGGGTCAGAAGAGCCCACTGAGTCAGCCCTTAACCCCAGTGATCAGAAATTGTCAAAAGGTGTTTTTCAACTCAAATAAACACGTTTTGGCAACTTTGGTCAACCCCATGTAAGTTATAGGGCAGGAAAGGCACAGTTTTCAAAACGTGTTTTTCAGCCCGAAATAATTGCGTTTTCTCAGCCCTTAGAATCACAGTGTAACTGCCTGGCTCAGAAGAGCCAACTGAGTCAGCCCTTAACCCCAATGATCAGAATTTGTCAAAACGTGTTTTTCAGCAGAAATAAACACGTTTTGGCAACTTTGGTCACCCCCATGTAAGTTATAGGGCAGGAACAGCACAGTTTTCAAAACGTGTTTTTCAGCCCGAAATAAACGCGTTTTCTCAGCCCTTAGAATCACAGTGTAACTGCTTGGCTCAGAAGAGCACACTGAGTCAGCCCTTAACCCCAGTGTGCAGAAATTGTCACAACTTGTTTTTCTGCTGAAATAAACACGTTTTGGCAACGTTGGTCACCCCCATGTAAGTTATAGGGCAGGAACAGCACAGTTTTCAAAACGTGTTTTTCAGCCCGAAATAAACGCGTTTTCTCAACCCTTGGAATCGCAGTGTAACTGCCTGGGTCAGAAGAGCCCACTGAGTCAGCCCTTAACCCCAGTGATCAGAAATTGTCAAAACGTGTTTTTCAACTCAAATAAACACGTTTTGGCAACTTTGGTCAACCCCATGTAAGTTATAGGGCAGGAACAGCACAGTTTTCAAAACGTGTTTTTCAGCCCGAAATAAACGCGTTTTCTCAGCCCTTAGAATCACAGTGTAACTGCCTGGCTTAGTAGAGCACACTGAGTCAGCCCTTAACCCCAGTGGGCAGAAATTGTCACAACGTGTTTTTTAGCAGAAATAAACATGTTTTGGCAACTTTGGTCACCCCCATGTAAGTTATAGGGCAGGAACAGCACAGTTTTCAAAACGTGTTTTTCAGCCCGAAATAAACGCGTTTTCTCAACCCTTGGAATCGCAGTGTAACTGCCTGGGTCAGAAGAGCCCACTGAGTCAGCCCTTAACCCCAGTGATCAGAAATTGTCAAAACGTGTTTTTCAACTCAAATAAACACGTTTTGGCAACTTTGGTCAACCCCATGTAAGTTATAGGGCAGGAACAGCACAGTTTTCAAAACGTGTTTTTCAGCCCGAAATAAACGCGTTTTCTCAGCCCTTAGAATCACAGTGTAACTGCCTGGCTTAGTAGAGCACACTGAGTCAGCCCTTAACCCCAGTGTGCAGAAATTGTCACAACTTGTTTTTCTGCTGAAATAAACACGTTTTGGCAACTTTGGTCATCCCCATGTAAGTTATAGGGCAGGAACAGCACAGTTTTCAAAACGTGTTTTTCAGCCCGAAATAAACGCGTTTTCTCAACCCTTGGAATCGCAGTGTAACTGCCTGGGTCAGAAGAGCCCACTGAGTCAGCCCTTAACCCCAGTGATCAGAAATTGTCAAAACGTGTTTTTCAACTCAAATAAACACGTTTTGGCAACTTTGGTCAACCCCATGTAAGTTATAGGGCAGGAACAGCACAGTTTTCAAAACGTGTTTTTCAGCCCGAAATAAACGCGTTTTCTCAGCCCTTAGAATCATAGTGTAACTGCCTGGCTCAGAAGAGCACACTGAGTCAGCCCTTAACCCCAGTGTGCAGAAATTGTCACAACTTGTTTTTCTGCTGAAATAAACACGTTTTGGCAACTTTGGTCAACCCCATGTAAGTTATAGGGCAGGAACAGCACAGTTTTCAAAACGTGTTTTTCAGCACAAATAAACACGTTTTGGCAACTTTGGTCACCCCCATGTAAGTTATAGGGCAGGAACAGCACAGTTTTCAAAACGTGTTTTTCAGCCCGAAATAAACGCGTTTTCTCATCCCTTAGAATCACAGTGTAACTGCCTGGCTCAGAAGAGCCCACTGAGTCAGCCCTTAACCCCAATGATCAGAAATTGTCAAAACGTGTTTTTCAACACAAATAAACACGTTTTGGCAACTTTGGTCAACCCCATGAAAGTTAAAGGGCAGGAACAGCACAGTTTTCAAAACGTGTTTTTCAGCCCGAAATAAACGCGTTTTCTCAGCCCTTAGAATCACAGTGTAACTGCCTGGCTTAGTAGAGCAAACTGAGTCAGACCTTAACCCCAGTGGGCAGAAATTGTCACAACGTGCTTTTCAGCAGAAATAAACACTTTTTGGCAACTTTGGTCACCCCCATGTAAGTTATAGGGCAGGAACAGCACAGTTTTCAAAACGTGTTTTTCAGCCCGAAATAAACGCGTTTTCTCAGCCCTTAGAATCACAGTGTAACTGCATGGCTCAGAAGAGCACACTGAGTCAGCCCTTAACCCCAGTGTGCAGAAATTGTCACAACTTGTTTTTCTGCTGAAATAAACACGTTTTGGCAACGTTGGTCACCCCCATGTAAGTTATAGGGCAGGAACAGCACAGTTTTCAAAACGTGTTTTTCAGCCCGAAATAAACGCGTTTTCTCAGCCCTTAGAATCACAGTGTAACTGCCTGGCTCAGAAGAGCACACTGAGTCAGCCCTTAACCCCAGTGTGCAGAAATTGTCACAACTTGTTTTTCTGCTGAAATAAACACGTTTTGGCAACGTTGGTCACCCCCATGTAAGTTATAGGGCAGGAACAGCACAGTTTTCAAAACGTGTTTTTCAGCCCGAAATAAACGCGTTTTCTCAACCCTTGGAATCGCAGTGTAACTGCCTGGGTCAGAAGAGCCCACTGAGTCAGCCCTTAACCCCAGTGATCAGAAATTGTCAAAACGTGTTTTTCAACTCAAATAAACACGTTTTGGCAACTTTGGTCAACCCCATGTAAGTTATAGGGCAGGAACAGCACAGTTTTCAAAACGTGTTTTTCAGCACAAATAAACACGTTTTGGCAACTTTGGTCAACCCCATGTAAGTTATAGGCCAGGTACAGCACCGTTTTCAAAACGTGTTTTTCAGCCAGAAATGAACACGTTTTCTCAGCCTTTGGAATCGCAGTGTATCTGCCTGGCTCAGAAGAGCCCACTGAGTCAGCCCTTAACCCCAGTGATCAGAAATTGTCAAAACGTGTTTTTCAGCACAAATAAACACGTTTTGGCAACTTTGGTCAACCCCATGTAAGTTATAGGGCAGGAACAGCACAGTTTTCAAAACGTGTTTTTCAGCCAGAAATAAACGCGTTTTCTCAGCCCTTAGAATCACAGTGTAACTGCCTGGCTTAGTAGAGCACACTGAGTCAGCCCTTCACCCCAGTGTGCAGAAATTGTCACAACTTGTTTTTCTGCTGAAATAAACACGTTTTGGCAACTTTGGTCACCCCCATGTAAGGTATAGGGCAGGAACAGCACAGTTTTCAAAACGTGTTTTTCAGCCAGAAATAAACACGTTTTCTCAGCCCTTGGAATCGCAGTGTATCTGCCTGGCTCAGAAGAGCCCACTGAGTCAGCCCTTAACCCCAGTGTGCCGAAATTGTCAAAACGTGTTTTTCAGCACAAATAAACACGTTTTGGCAACTTTGGTCAACCCCATGTAAGTTATAGGGCAGGAACAGCACAGTTTTCAAAACGTGTTTTTCAGCCCGAAATAAACGCGGTTTCTCAGCCCTCTGAATCACAGTGTATCTGCCTGGCTCAGAAGGGCCCACTGAGTCAGCCCTTAACCCCACTGATCAGAAATTGTCAAAACGTGTTTTTCAGCACAAATAAACACGTTTTGGCAACTTTGGTCACCCCCATGTAAGTTATAGGGCAGGAACAGAACAGTTTTCAAAACGTGTTTTCAGCCAGAAATAATCGCGTTTTCTCAGCCCTTAGAATCACAGTGTAACTGCCTGGCTCAGAAGAGCCCACTGAGTCAGCCCTTAACCCCAGTGATTAGAATTTGTCAAAACGTGTTTTTCAGCAGAAATAAACACGTTTTGGCAACTTTGGTCACCCCCATGTAAGTTATAGGGCAGGACCAGCACAGTTTTCAAAACGTGTTTTTCAGCCAGAAATAAACACGTTTTCTCAGCCCTTGGAATCGCAGTGTATCTGCCTGGCTCAGAAGAGCCCACTGAGTCAGCCCTTAACCCCAGTGTGCCGAAATTGTCAAAACGTGTTTTTCAGCAGAAATAAACACGTTTTGGCAACGTTGGTCACCCCCATGTAACTTGTAGGGCAGGAACAGCAAACTTTTTAAAACGCGTTTTTCAGCCCGAAATAAACGCGGTTTCTCAGCCCTCTGAATCACAGTGTATCTGCCTGGCTCAGAAGGGCCCACTGAGTCAGCCCTTAACCCCACTGATCAGAAATTGTCAAAACGTGTTTTTCAGCACAAATAAACACGTTTTGGCAACTTTGGTCACCCCCATGTAAGTTATAGGGCAGGAACAGAACAGTTTTCAAAACGTGTTTTCAGCCAGAAATAATCGCGTTTTCTCAGCCCTTAGAATCACAGTGTAACTGCCTGGCTCAGAAGAGCCCACTGAGTCAGCCCTTAACCCCAGTGATTAGAATTTGTCAAAACGTGTTTTTCAGCAGAAATAAACACGTTTTGGCAACTTTGGTCACCCCCATGTAAGTTATAGGGCAGGACCAGCACAGTTTTCAAAACGTGTTTTTCAGCCAGAAATTAACGCGTTTTCTCATCCCTTAGAATCACAGTGTAACTGCCTGGCTCAGAAGAGCCCACTGAGTCAGCCCTTAACCCCAATGATCAGAAATTTTCAAAATGTGTTTTTCAACACAAATAAACACGTTTTGGCAACTTTGGTCAACCCCATGTAAGTTATAGGGCAGGAACAGCACAGTTTTCAAAACGTGTTTTTCAGCCCGAAATAATCGCGTTTTCTCAGCCCTTAGAATCACAGTGTAACTGCCTGGCTTAGTAGAGCACACTGAGTCAGCCCTTAACCCCAGTGGGCAGAAATTGTCACAATGTGCTTTTCAGCAGTAATAACCACGTTTTGGCAACTTTGGTCACCCCCTTGTAAGTTATAGGGCAGGAACAGCACAGTTTTCAAAACGTGTTTTTCAGCCCGAAATAAACGCGTTTTCTCAGCCCTTAGAATCGCAGTGTATCTGCCTGGCTCAGAAGAGCCCACTGAGTCAGCCCTTAACCCCAGTGTGCAGAAATTGTCACAACTTGTTTTTCTGCTGAAATAAACACGTTTTGGCAACGTTGGTCACCCCCATGTAAGTTATAGGGCAGGAACAGCACAGTTTTCAAAACGTGTTTTTCAGCCCGAAATAAACGCGTTTTCTCAGCCCTTAGAATCACAGTGTAACTGCCTGGCTCAGAAGAGCCCACTGAGTCAGCCCTTAACCCCAATGATCAGAAATTGTCAAAACGTGCTTTTCAGCAGAAATAAACACGTTTTGGCAACTTTGGTCACCCCCATGTAAGTTATAGGGCAGGAACAGCACAGTTTTCAAAACGTGTTTTTCAGCCCGAAATAAACGCGTTTTCTCAGCCCTTAGAATCACAGTGTAACTGCCTGGCTCAGAAGAGCACACTGAGTCAGCCCTTAACCCCAGTGTGCAGAAATTGTCACAACTTGTTTTTCTGCTGAAATAAACACGTTTTGGCAACGTTGGTCACCCACATGTAAGTTATAGGGCAGGAACAGCACAGTTTTCAAAACGTGTTTTTCAGCCCGAAATAAACGCGTTTTCTCAGCCCTTAGAATCACAGTGTAACTGCCTGGCTCAGAAGAGCACACTGAGTCAGCCCTTAACCCCAGTGTGCAGAAATTGTCACAACTTGTTTTTCTGCTGAAATAAACACGTTTTGGCAACGTTGGTCACCCCCATGTAAGTTATAGGGCAGGAACAGCACAGTTTTCAAAACGTGTTTTTCAGCCCGAAATAAACGCGTTTTCTCAACCCTTGGAATCGCAGTGTAACTGCCTGGGTCAGAAGAGCCCACTGAGTCAGCCCTTAACCCCAGTGATCAGAAATTGTCAAAAGGTGTTTTTCAACTCAAATAAACACGTTTTGGCAACTTTGGTCAACCCCATGTAAGTTATAGGGCAGGAAAGGCACAGTTTTCAAAACGTGTTTTTCAGCCCGAAATAATTGCGTTTTCTCAGCCCTTAGAATCACAGTGTAACTGCCTGGCTCAGAAGAGCCAACTGAGTCAGCCCTTAACCCCAAAGATCAGAATTTGTCAAAACGTGTTTTTCAGCAGAAATAAACACGTTTTGGCAACTTTAGTCACCCCCATGTAAGTTATAGGGCAGGAACAGCACAGTTTTCAAAACGTGTTTTTCAGCCCGAAATAAAAGCGTTTTCTCAGCCCTTAGAATCACAGTGTAACTGCCTGGCTTAGTAGAGCACACTGAGTCAGCCCTTAACCCCAGTGTGCAGAAATTGTCACAACTTGTTTTTCTGCTGAAATAAACACGTTTTGGCAACTTTGGTCACCCCCATGTAAGTTATAGGGCAGGAACAGCACAGTTTTCAAAACGTGTTTTTCAGCCCGAAATAAACGCGTTTTCTCAACCCTTGGAATCGCAGTGTAACTGCCTGGGTCAGAAGAGCCCACTGAGTCAGCCCTTAACCCCAGTGATCAGAAATTGTCAAAACGTATTTTTCAACTCAAATAAACACGTTTTGGCAACTTTGGTCAACCCCATGTAAGTTATAGGGCAGGAACAGCACAGTTTTCAAAACGTGTTTTTCAGCCCGAAATAAACGCGTTTTCTCAGCCCTTAGAATCATAGTGTAACTGCCTGGCTCAGAAGAGCCCACTGAGTCAGCCCTTAACCCCAGTGATTAGAATTTGTCAAAACGTGTTTTTCAGCAGAAATAAACACGTTTTGGCAACTTTGGTCACCCCCATGTAAGTTATAGGGCAGGACCAGCACAGTTTTCAAAACGTGTTTTTCAGCCAGAAATAAACGCGTTTTCTCATCCCTTAGAATCACAGTGTAACTGCCTGGCTCAGAAGAGCCCACTGAGTCAGCCCTTAACCCCAATGATCAGAAATTTTCAAAATGTGTTTTTCAACACAAATAAACACGTTTTGGCAACTTTGGTCAACCCCATGTAAGTTATAGGGCAGGAACAGCACAGTTTTCAAAACGTGTTTTTCAGCCCGAAATAAACGCGTTTTCTCAGCCCTTAGAATCATAGTGTAACTGCCTGGCTTAGTAGAGCACACTGAGTCAGCCCTTAACCCCAGTGGGCAGAAATTGTCACAATGTGCTTTTCAGCAGTAATAACCACGTTTTGGCAACTTTGGTCACCCCCTTGTAAGTTATAGGGCAGGAACAGCACAGTTTTCAAAACGTGTTTTTCAGCACAAATAAACACGTTTTGGCAACTTTGGTCACCCCCATGTAAGTTATAGGGCAGGAACAGCACAGTTTTCAAAACGTGTTTTTCAGCCCGAAATAAACGCGTTTTCTCAACCCTTGGAATCGCAGTGTAACTGCCTGGGTCAGAAGAGCCCACTGAGTCAGCCCTTAACCCCAGTGATCAGAAATTGTCAAAACGTATTTTTCAACTCAAATAAACACGTTTTGGCAACTTTGGTCAACCCCATGTAAGTTATAGGGCAGGAACAGCACAGTTTTCAAAACGTGTTTTTCAGCCCGAAATAAACGCGTTTTCTCAGCCCTTAGAATCATAGTGTAACTGCCTGGCTCAGAAGAGCACACTGAGTCAGCCCTTAACCCCAGTGTGCAGAAATTGTCACAACTTGTTTTTCTGCTGAAATAAACACGTTTTGGCAACTTTGGTCAACCCCATGTAAGTTATAGGGCAGGAACAGCACAGTTTTCAAAACGTGTTTTTCAGCACAAATAAACACGTTTTGGCAACTTTGGTCACCCCCATGTAAGTTATAGGGCAGGAACAGCACAGTTTTCAAAACGTGTTTTTCAGCCCGAAATAAACGCGTTTTCTCATCCCTTAGAATCACAGTGTAACTGCCTGGCTCAGAAGAGCCCACTGAGTCAGCCCTTAACCCCAATGATCAGAAATTGTCAAAACGTGTTTTTCAACACAAATAAACACGTTTTGGCAACTTTGGTCAACCCCATGTAAGTTATAGGGCAGGAACAGCACAGTTTTCAAAACGTGTTTTTCAGCCCGAAATAAACGCGTTTTCTCAACCCTTGGAATCGCAGTGTAACTGCCTGGGTCAGAAGAGCCCACTGAGTCAGCCCTTAACCCCAGTGATCAGAAATTGTCAAAAGGTGTTTTTCAACTCAAATAAACACGTTTTGGCAACTTTGGTCAACCCCATGTAAGTTATAGGGCAGGAAAGGCACAGTTTTCAAAACGTGTTTTTCAGCCCGAAATAATTGCGTTTTCTCAGCCCTTAGAATCACAGTGTAACTGCCTGGCTCAGAAGAGCCAACTGAGTCAGCCCTTAACCCCAATGATCAGAATTTGTCAAAACGTGTTTTTCAGCAGAAATAAACACGTTTTGGCAACTTTGGTCACCCCCATGTAAGTTATAGGGCAGGAACAGCACAGTTTTCAAAACGTGTTTTTCAGCCCGAAATAAACGCGTTTTCTCAGCCCTTAGAATCACAGTGTAACTGCTTGGCTCAGAAGAGCACACTGAGTCAGCCCTTAACCCCAGTGTGCAGAAATTGTCACAACTTGTTTTTCTGCTGAAATAAACACGTTTTGGCAACGTTGGTCACCCCCATGTAAGTTATAGGGCAGGAACAGCACAGTTTTCAAAACGTGTTTTTCAGCCCGAAATAAACGCGTTTTCTCAACCCTTGGAATCGCAGTGTAACTGCCTGGGTCAGAAGAGCCCACTGAGTCAGCCCTTAACCCCAGTGATCAGAAATTGTCAAAACGTGTTTTTCAACTCAAATAAACACGTTTTGGCAACTTTGGTCAACCCCATGTAAGTTATAGGGCAGGAACAGCACAGTTTTCAAAACGTGTTTTTCAGCCCGAAATAAACGCGTTTTCTCAGCCCTTAGAATCACAGTGTAACTGCCTGGCTTAGTAGAGCACACTGAGTCAGCCCTTAACCCCAGTGGGCAGAAATTGTCACAACGTGTTTTTTAGCAGAAATAAACATGTTTTGGCAACTTTGGTCACCCCCATGTAAGTTATAGGGCAGGAACAGCACAGTTTTCAAAACGTGTTTTTCAGCCCGAAATAAACGCGTTTTCTCAACCCTTGGAATCGCAGTGTAACTGCCTGGGTCAGAAGAGCCCACTGAGTCAGCCCTTAACCCCAGTGATCAGAAATTGTCAAAACGTGTTTTTCAACTCAAATAAACACGTTTTGGCAACGTTGGTCACCCCCATGTAAGTTATAGGGCAGGAACAGCACAGTTTTCAAAACGTGTTTTTCAGCCCGAAATAAACGCGTTTTCTCAGCCCTTAGAATCACAGTGTAACTGCCTGGCTCAGAAGAGCACACTGAGTCAGCCCTTAACCCCAGTGTGCAGAAATTGTCACAACTTGTTTTTCTGCTGAAATAAACACGTTTTGGCAACTTTGGTCATCCCCATGTAAGTTATAGGGCAGGAACAGCACAGTTTTCAAAACGTGTTTTTCAGCCCGAAATAAACGCGTTTTCTCAACCCTTGGAATCGCAGTGTAACTGCCTGGGTCAGAAGAGCCCACTGAGTCAGCCCTTAACCCCAGTGATCAGAAATTGTCAAAACGTGTTTTTCAACTCAAATAAACACGTTTTGGCAACTTTGGTCAACCCCATGTAAGTTATAGGGCAGGAACAGCACAGTTTTCAAAACGTGTTTTTCAGCCCGAAATAAACGCGTTTTCTCAGCCCTTAGAATCATAGTGTAACTGCCTGGCTCAGAAGAGCACACTGAGTCAGCCCTTAACCCCAGTGTGCAGAAATTGTCACAACTTGTTTTTCTGCTGAAATAAACACGTTTTGGCAACTTTGGTCAACCCCATGTAAGTTATAGGGCAGGAACAGCACAGTTTTCAAAACGTGTTTTTCAGCACAAATAAACACGTTTTGGCAACTTTGGTCACCCCCATGTAAGTTATAGGGCAGGAACAGCACAGTTTTCAAAACGTGTTTTTCAGCCCGAAATAAACGCGTTTTCTCATCCCTTAGAATCACAGTGTAACTGCCTGGCTCAGAAGAGCCCACTGAGTCAGCCCTTAACCCCAATGATCAGAAATTGTCAAAACGTGTTTTTCAACACAAATAAACACGTTTTGGCAACTTTGGTCAACCCCATGAAAGTTATAGGGCAGGAACAGCACAGTTTTCAAAACGTGTTTTTCAGCCCGAAATAAACGCGTTTTCTCAGCCCTTAGAATCACAGTGTAACTGCCTGGCTTAGTAGAGCAAACTGAGTCAGACCTTAACCCCAGTGGGCAGAAATTGTCACAACGTGCTTTTCAGCAGAAATAAACACTTTTTGGCAACTTTGGTCACCCCCATGTAAGTTATAGGGCAGGAACAGCACAGTTTTCAAAACGTGTTTTTCAGCCCGAAATAAACGCGTTTTCTCAGCCCTTAGAATCACAGTGTAACTGCATGGCTCAGAAGAGCACACTGAGTCAGCCCTTAACCCCAGTGTGCAGAAATTGTCACAACTTGTTTTTCTGCTGAAATAAACACGTTTTGGCAACGTTGGTCACCCCCATGTAAGTTATAGGGCAGGAACAGCACAGTTTTCAAAACGTGTTTTTCAGCCCGAAATAAACGCGTTTTCTCAGCCCTTAGAATCACAGTGTAACTGCCTGGCTCAGAAGAGCACACTGAGTCAGCCCTTAACCCCAGTGTGCAGAAATTGTCACAACTTGTTTTTCTGCTGAAATAAACACGTTTTGGCAACGTTGGTCACCCCCATGTAAGTTATAGGGCAGGAACAGCACAGTTTTCAAAACGTGTTTTTCAGCCCGAAATAAACGCGTTTTCTCAACCCTTGGAATCGCAGTGTAACTGCCTGGGTCAGAAGAGCCCACTGAGTCAGCCCTTAACCCCAGTGATCAGAAATTGTCAAAACGTGTTTTTCAACTCAAATAAACACGTTTTGGCAACTTTGGTCAACCCCATGTAAGTTATAGGGCAGGAACAGCACAGTTTTCAAAACGTGTTTTTCAGCACAAATAAACACGTTTTGGCAACTTTGGTCAACCCCATGTAAGTTATAGGCCAGGTACAGCACCGTTTTCAAAACGTGTTTTTCAGCCAGAAATGAACACGTTTTCTCAGCCTTTGAAATCGCAGTGTATCTGCCTGGCTCAGAAGAGCCCACTGAGTCAGCCCTTAACCCCAGTGATCAGAAATTGTCAAAACGTGTTTTTCAGCACAAATAAACACGTTTTGGCAACTTTGGTCAACCCCATGTAAGTTATAGGGCAGGAACAGCACAGTTTTCAAAACGTGTTTTTCAGCCAGAAATAAACGCGTTTTCTCAGCCCTTAGAATCACAGTGTAACTGCCTGGCTTAGTAGAGCACACTGAGTCAGCCCTTCACCCCAGTGTGCAGAAATTGTCACAACTTGTTTTTCTGCTGAAATAAACACGTTTTGGCAACTTTGGTCACCCCCATGTAAGGTATAGGGCAGGAACAGCACAGTTTTCAAAACGTGTTTTTCAGCCAGAAATAAACACGTTTTCTCAGCCCTTGGAATCGCAGTGTATCTGCCTGGCTCAGAAGAGCCCACTGAGTCAGCCCTTAACCCCAGTGTGCCGAAATTGTCAAAACGTGTTTTTCAGCAGAAATAAACACGTTTTGGCGACGTTGGTCACCCCCATGTAACTTGTAGGGCAGGAACAGCAAACTTTTTAAAACGCGTTTTTCAGCCCGCAATAAACGCGGTTTCTCAGCCCTCTGAATCACAGTGTATCTGCCTGGCTCAGAAGGGCCCACTGAGTCAGCCCTTAACCCCACTGATCAGAAATTGTCAAAACGTGTTTTTCAGCACAAATAAACACGTTTTGGCAACTTTGGTCACCCCCATGTAAGTTATAGGGCAGGAACAGAACAGTTTTCAAAACGTGTTTTCAGCCAGAAATAATCGCGTTTTCTCAGCCCTTAGAATCACAGTGTAACTGCCTGGCTCACTAGAGCCCACTGAGTCAGCCCTTAACCCCAGTGATTAGAATTTGTCAAAACGTGTTTTTCAGCAGAAATAAACACGTTTTGGCAACTTTGGTCACCCCCATGTAAGTTATAGGGCAGGACCAGCACAGTTTTCAAAACGTGTTTTTCAGCCAGAAATAAACGCGTTTTCTCATCCCTTAGAATCACAGTGTAACTGCCTGGCTCAGAAGAGCCCACTGAGTCAGCCCTTAACCCCAATGATCAGAAATTTTCAAAATGTGTTTTTCAACACAAATAAACACGTTTTGGCAACTTTGGTCAACCCCATGTAAGTTATAGGGCAGGAACAGCACAGTTTTCAAAACGTGTTTTTCAGCCCGAAATAAACGCGTTTTCTCAGCCCTTAGAATCACAGTGTAACTGCCTGGCTTAGTAGAGCACACTGAGTCAGCCCTTAACCCCAGTGGGCAGAAATTGTCACAATGTGCTTTTCAGCAGTAATAACCACGTTTTGGCAACTTTGGTCACCCCCTTGTAAGTTATAGGGCAGGAACAGCACAGTTTTCAAAACGTGTTTTTCAGCCCGAAATAATCGCGTTTTCTCAGCCCTTAGAATCGCAGTGTATCTGCCTGGCTCAGAAGAGCCCACTGAGTCAGCCCTTAACCCCAGTGTGCAGAAATTGTCACAACTTGTTTTTCTGCTGAAATAAACACGTTTTGGCAACGTTGGTCACCCCAATGTAAGTTATAGGGCAGGAACAGCACAGTTTTCAAAACGTGTTTTTCAGCCCGAAATAAACGCGTTTTCTCAACCCTTGGAATCGCAGTGTAACTGCCTGGGTCAGAAGAGCCCACTGAGTCAGCCCTTAACCCCAGTGATCAGAAATTGTCAAAACGTGTTTTTCAACTCAAATAAACACGTTTTGGCAACTTTGGTCAACCCCATGTAAGTTATAGGGCAGGAACAGCACAGTTTTCAAAACGTGTTTTTCAGCCCGAAATAAACGCGTTTTCTCAGCCCTTAAAATCACAGTGTAACTGCCTGGCTCAGAAGAGCACACTGAGTCAGCCCTTACCCCAGTGTGCAGAAATTGTCACAACTTGTTTTTCTGCTGAAATAAACACGTTTTGGCAACTTTGGTGAACCCCATGTAAGTTATAGGGCAGGAACAGCACAGTTTTCAAAACGTGTTTTTCAGCACAAATAAACACGTTTTGGCAACTTTGGTCACCCCCATGTAAGTTATAGGGCAGGAACAGCACAGTTTTCAAAACGTGTTTTTCAGCCCGAAATAAACGCGTTTGCTCAGCCCTTAGAATCACAGTGTAACTGCCTGGCTCAGAAGAGCCCACTGAGTCAGCCCTTAACCCCAATGATCAGAAATTGTCAAAACGTGTTTTTCAACACAAATAAACACGTTTTGGCAACTTTGGTCAACCCCATGTAAGTTATAGGGCAGGAACAGCACAGTTTTCAAAACGTGTTTTTCAGCCCGAAATAAACGCGTTTTCTCAGCCCTTAGAATCACAGTGTAACTGCCTGGCTTAGTAGAGCAAACTGAGTCAGACCTTAACCCCAGCGGGCAGAAATTGTCACAACGTGCTTTTCAGCAGAAATAAACACGTTTTGGCAACTTTGGTCACCCCCATGTAAGTTATAGGGCAGGAACAGCACAGTTTTCAAAACGTGTTTTTCAGCCCGAAATAAACGCGTTTTCTCAGCCCTTAGAATCACAGTGTAACTGCCTGGCTCAGAAGAGCACACTGAGTCAGCCCTTAACCCCAGTGTGCAGAAATTGTCACAACTTGTTTTTCTGCTGAAGTAAACACGTTTTGGCAACGTTGGTCACCCCCATGTAAGTTATAGGGCAGGAACAGCACAGTTTTCAAAACGTGTTTTTCAGCCCGAAATAAACGCGTTTTCTCAGCCCTTAGAATCACAGTGTAACTGCCTGGCTCAGAAGAGCACACTGAGTCAGCCCTTAACCCCAGTGTGCAGAAATTGTCACAACTTGTTTTTCTGCTGAAATAAACACGTTTTGGCAACGTTGGTCACCCCCATGTAAGTTATAGGGCAGGAACAGCACAGTTTTCAAAACGTGTTTTTCAGCCCGAAATAAACGCATTTTCTCAACCCTTGGAATCGCAGTGTAACTGCCTGGGTCAGAAGAGCCCACTGAGTCAGCCCTTAACCCCAGTGATCAGAAATTGTCAAAAGGTGTTTTTCAACTCAAATAAACACGTTTTGGCAACTTTGGTCAACCCCATGTAAGTTATAGGGCAGGAAAGGCACAGTTTTCAAAACGTGTTTTTCAGCCCGAAATAATTGCGTTTTCTCAGCCCTTAGAATCACAGTGTAACTGCCTGGCTCAGAAGAGCCAACTGAGTCAGCCCTTAACCCCAAAGATCAGAATTTGTCAAAACGTGTTTTTCAGCAGAAATAAACACGTTTTGGCAACTTTGGTCACCCCCATGTAAGTTATAGGGCAGGAACAGCACAGTTTTCAAAACGTGTTTTTCAGCCCGAAATAAACGCGTTTTCTCAGCCCTTAGAATCACAGTGTAACTGCCTGGCTTAGTAGAGCACACTGAGTCAGCCCTTAACCCCAGTGTGCAGAAATTGTCACAACTTGTTTTTCTGATGAAATAAACACGTTTTGGCAACTTTGGTCACCCCCCATGTAAGTTATAGGGCAGGAACAGCACAGTTTTCAAAACGTGTTTTTCAGCCCGAAATAAACGCGTTTTCTCAACCCTTGGAATCGCAGTGTAACTGCCTGGGTCAGAAGAGCCCACTGAGTCAGCCCTTAACCCCAGTGATCAGAAATTGTCAAAACGTATTTTTCAACTCAAATAAACACGTTTTGGCAACTTTGGTCAACCCCATGTAAGTTATAGGGCAGGAACAGCACAGTTTTCAAAACGTGTTTTTCAGCCCGAAATAAACGCGTTTTCTCAGCCCTTAGAATCATAGTGTAACTGCCTGGCTCAGAAGAGCACACTGAGTCAGCCCTTAACCCCAGTGTGCAGAAATTGTCACAACTTGTTTTTCTGCTGAAATAAACACGTTTTGGCAACTTTGGTCAACCCCATGTAAGTTATAGGGCAGGAACAGCACAGTTTTCAAAACGTGTTTTTCAGCACAAATAAACACGTTTTGGCAACTTTGGTCACCCCCATGTAAGTTATAGGGCAGGAACAGCACAGTTTTCAAAACGTGTTTTTCAGCCCGAAATAAACGCGTTTTCTCATCCCTTAGAATCACAGTGTAACTGCCTGGCTCAGAAGAGCCCACTGAGTCAGCCCTTAACCCCAATGATCAGAAATTGTCAAAACGTGTTTTTCAACACAAATAAACACGTTTTGGCAACTTTGGTCAACCCCATGTAAGTTATAGGGCAGGAACAGCACAGTTTTCAAAACGTGTTTTTCAGCCCGAAATAAACGCGTTTTCTCAACCCTTGGAATCGCAGTGTAACTGCCTGGGTCAGAAGAGCCCACTGAGTCAGCCCTTAACCCCAGTGATCAGAAATTGTCAAAAGGTGTTTTTCAACTCAAATAAACACGTTTTGGCAACTTTGGTCAACCGCATGTAAGTTATAGGGCAGGAAAGGCACAGTTTTCAAAACGTGTTTTTCAGCCCGAAATAATTGCGTTTTCTCAGCCCTTAGAATCACAGTGTAACTGCCTGGCTCAGAAGAGCCAACTGAGTCAGCCCTTAACCCCAATGATCAGAATTTGTCAAAACGTGTTTTTCAGCAGAAATAAACACGTTTTGGCAACTTTGGTCACCCCCATGTAAGTTATAGGGCAGGAACAGCACAGTTTTCAAAACGTGTTTTTCAGCCCGAAATAAACGCGTTTTCTCAGCCCTTAGAATCACAGTGTAACTGCTTGGCTCAGAAGAGCACACTGAGTCAGCCCTTAACCCCAGTGTGCAGAAATTGTCACAACTTGTTTTTCTGCTGAAATAAACACGTTTTGGCAACGTTGGTCACCCCCATGTAAGTTATAGGGCAGGAACAGCACAGTTTTCAAAACGTGTTTTTCAGCCCGAAATAAACGCGTTTTCTCAACCCTTGGAATCGCAGTGTAACTGCCTGGGTCAGAAGAGCCCACTGAGTCAGCCCTTAACCCCAGTGATCAGAAATTGTCAAAACGTGTTTTTCAACTCAAATAAACACGTTTTGGCAACTTTGGTCAACCCCATGTAAGTTATAGGGCAGGAACAGCACAGTTTTCAAAACGTGTTTTTCAGCCCGAAATAAACGCGTTTTCTCAGCCCTTAGAATCACAGTGTAACTGCCTGGCTTAGTAGAGCACACTGAGTCAGCCCTTAACCCCAGTGGGCAGAAATTGTCACAACGTGTTTTTTAGCAGAAATAAACACGTTTTGGCAACGTTGGTCACCCCCATGTAAGTTATAGGGCAGGAACAGCACAGTTTTCAAAACGTGTTTTTCAGCCCGAAATAAACGCGTTTTCTCAACCCTTGGAATCGCAGTGTAACTGCCTGGGTCAGAAGAGCCCACTGAGTCAGCCCTTAACCCCAGTGATCAGAAATTGTCAAAACGTGTTTTTCAACTCAAATAAACACGTTTTGGCAACTTTGGTCAACCCCATGTAAGTTATAGGGCAGGAACAGCACAGTTTTCAAAACGTGTTTTTCAGCCCGAAATAAACGCGTTTTCTCAGCCCTTAGAATCACAGTGTAACTACCTGGCTTAGTAGAGCACACTGGGTCAGCCCTTAACCCCAGTGTGCAGAAATTGTCACAACTTGTTTTGCTGCTGAAATAAACACGTTTTGGCAACTTTGGTCACCCCCATGTAAGTTATAGGGCAGGTACAGCACAGTTTTCAAAACGTGTTTTTCAGCCCGAAATAAACGCGTTTTCTCAACCCTTGGAATCGCAGTGTAACTGCCTGGGTCAGAAGAGCCCACTGAGTCAGCCCTTAACCCCAGTGATCAGAAATTGTCAAAACGTGTTTTTCAACTCAAATAAACACGTTTTGGCAACTTTGGTCAACCCCATGTAAGTTATAGGGCAGGAACAGCACAGTTTTCAAAACGTGTTTTTCAGCCCGAAATAAACGCGTTTTCTCAGCCCTTAGAATCATAGTGTAACTGCCTGGCTCAGAAGAGCACATTGAGTCAGCCCTTAACCCCAGTGTGCAGAAATTGTCACAACTTGTTTTTCTGCTGAAATAAACACGTTTTGGCAACGTTGGTCACCTCCATGTAAGTTATAGGGCAGGAACAGCACATTTTTCAAAACGTGTTTTTCAGCCCGAAATAAACGCGTTTTCTCAGCCCTTAGAATAACAGTGTAACTGCCTGGCTCAGAAGAGCACACTGAGTCAGCCCTTAACCCCAGTGTGCAGAAATTGTCACAACTTGTTTTTCTGCTGAAATAAACACGTTTTGGCAACGTTGGTCACCCCCATGTAAGTTATAGGGCAGGAACAGCACAGTTTTCAAAACGTGTTTTTCAGCCCGAAATAAACGCGTTTTCTCAACCCTTGGAATCGCAGTGTAACTGCCTGGGTCAGAAGAGCCCACTGAGTCAGCTCTTAACCCCAGTGATCAGAAATTGTCAAAAGGTGTTTTTCAACTCAAATAAACACGTTTTGGCAACTTTGGTCAACCCCATGTAAGTTATAGGGCAGGAAAGGCACAGTTTTCAAAACGTGTTTTTCAGCCCGAAATAATTGCGTTTTCTCAGCCCTTAGAATCACAGTGTAACTGCCTGGCTCAGAAGAGCCAACTGAGTCAGCCCTTAACCCCAATGATCAGAATTTGTCAAAACGTGTTTTTCAGCAGAAATAAACACGTTTTGGCAACTTTGGTCACCCCCATGTAAGTTATAGGGCAGGAACAGCACAGTTTTCAAAACGTGTTTTTCAGCACAAATAAACACGTTTTGGCAACTTTGGTCACCCCCATGTAAGTTATAGGGCAGGAACAGCACAGTTTTCAAAACGTGTTTTTCAGCCCGAAATAAACGCGTTTTCTCATCCCTTAGAATCACAGTGTAACTGCCTGGCTCAGAAGAGCCCACTGAGTCAGCCCTTAACCCCAATGATCAGAAATTGTCAAAACGTGTTTTTCAACACAAATAAACACGTTTTGGCAACTTTGGTCAACCCCATGAAAGTTATAGGGCAGGAACAGCACAGTTTTCAAAACGTGTTTTTCAGCCCGAAATAAACGCGTTTTCTCAGCCCTTAGAATCACAGTGTAACTGCCTGGCTTAGTAGAGCAAACTGAGTCAGACCTTAACCCCAGTGGGCAGAAATTGTCACAACGTGCTTTTCAGCAGAAATAAACACTTTTTGGCAACTTTGGTCACCCCCATGTAAGTTATAGGGCAGGAACAGCACAGTTTTCAAAACGTGTTTTTCAGCCCGAAATAAACGCGTTTTCTCAGCCCTTAGAATCACAGTGTAACTGCCTGGCTCAGAAGAGCACACTGAGTCAGCCCTTAACCCCAGTGTGCAGAAATTGTCACAACTTGATTTTCTGCTGAAATAAACACGTTTTGGCAACGTTGGTCACCCCCATGTAAGTTATAGGGCAGGAACAGCACAGTTTTCAAAACGTGTTTTTCAGCCCGAAATAAACGCGTTTTCTCAGCCCTTAGAATCACAGTGTAACTGCCTGGCTCAGAAGAGCACACTGAGTCAGCCCTTAACCCCAGTGTGCAGAAATTGTCACAACTTGTTTTTCTGCTGAAATAAACACGTTTTGGCAACGTTGGTCACCCCCATGTAAGTTATAGGGCAGGAACAGCACAGTTTTCAAAACGTGTTTTTCAGCCCGAAATAAACGCGTTTTCTCAACCGTTGGAATCGCAGTGTAACTGCCTGGGTCAGAAGAGCCCACTGAGTCAGCCCTTAACCCCAGTGATCAGAAATTGTCAAAACGTGTTTTTCAACTCAAATAAACACGTTTTGGCAACTTTGGTCAACCCCATGTAAGTTATAGGGCAGGAACAGCACAGTTTTCAAAACGTGTTTTTCAGCACAAATAAACACGTTTTGGCAACTTTGGTCAACCCCATGTAAGTTATAGGCCAGGTACAGCACCGTTTTCAAAACGTGTTTTTAAGCCAGAAATGAACACGTTTTCTCAGCCTTTGGAATCGCAGTGTATCTGCCTGGCTCAGAAGAGCCCACTGAGTCAGCCCTTAACCCCAGTGATCAGAAATTGTCAAAACGTGTTTTTCAGCACAAATAAACACGTTTTGGCAACTTTGGTCAACCCCATGTAAGTTATAGGGCAGGAACAGCACAGTTTTCAAAACGTGTTTTTCAGCCAGAAATAAACGCGTTTTCTCAGCCCTTAGAATCACAGTGTAACTGCCTGGCTTAGTAGAGCACACTGAGTCAGCCCTTCACCCCAGTGTGCAGAAATTGTCACAACTTGTTTTTCTGCTGAAATAAACACGTTTTGGCAACTTTGGTCACCCCCATGTAAGGTATAGGGCAGGAACAGCACAGTTTTCAAAACGTGTTTTTCAGCCAGAAATAAACACGTTTTCTCAGCCCTTGGAATCGCAGTGTATCTGCCTGGCTCAGAAGAGCCCACTGAGTCAGCCCTTAACCCCAGTGTGCCGAAATTGTCAAAACGTGTTTTTCAGCACAAATAAACAGGTTTTGGCAACTTTGGTCAACCCCATGTAAGTTATAGGGCAGGAACAGCACAGTTTTCAAAACGTGTTTTTCAGCCCGAAATAAACGCGGTTTCTCAGCCCTCTGAATCACAGTGTATCTGCCTGGCTCAGAAGGGCCCACTGAGTCAGCCCTTAACCCCACTGATCAGAAATTGTCAAAACGTGTTTTTCAGCACAAATAAACACGTTTTGGCAACTTTGGTCACCCCCATGTAAGTTATAGGGCAGGAACAGAACAGTTTTCAAAACGTGTTTTCAGCCAGAAATAATCGCGTTTTCTCAGCCCTTAGAATCACAGTGTAACTGCCTGGCTCAGAAGAGCCCACTGAGTCAGCCCTTAACCCCAGTGATTAGAATTTGTCAAAACGTGTTTTTCAGCAGAAATAAACACGTTTTGGCAACTTTGGTCACCCCCATGTAAGTTATAGGGCAGGACCAGCACAGTTTTCAAAACGTGTTTTTCAGCCAGAAATAAACGCGTTTTCTCATCCCTTAGAATCACAGTGTAACTGCCTGGCTCAGAAGAGCCCACTGAGTCAGCCCTTAACCCCAATGATCAGAAATTTTCAAAATGTGTTTTTCAACACAAATAAACACGTTTTGGCAACTTTGGTCAACCCCATGTAAGTTATAGGGCAGGAACAGCACAGTTTTCAAAACGTGTTTTTCAGCCCGAAATAAACGCGTTTTCTCAGCCCTTAGAATCACAGTGTAACTGCCTGGCTTAGTAGAGCACACTGAGTCAGCCCTTAACCCCAGTGGGCAGAAATTGTCACAATGTGCTTTTCAGCAGTAATAACCACGTTTTGGCAACTTTGGTCACCCCCTTGTAAGTTATAGGGCAGGAACAGCACAGTTTTCAAAACGTGTTTTTCAGCCCGAAATAAACGCGTTTTCTCAGCCCTTAGAATCGCAGTGTATCTGCCTGGCTCAGAAGAGCCCACTGAGTCAGCCCTTAACCCCAGTGTGCAGAAATTGTCACAACTTGTTTTTCTGCTGAAATAAACACGTTTTGGCAACGTTGGTCACCCCCATGTAAGTTATAGGGCAGGAACAGCACAGTTTTCAAAACGTGTTTTTCAGCCCGAAATAAACGCGTTTTCTCAACCCTTGGAATCGCAGTGTAACTGCCTGGGTCAGAAGAGCCCACTGAGTCAGCCCTTAACCCCAGTGATCAGAAATTGTCAAAACGTGTTTTTCAACTCAAATAAACACGTTTTGGCAACTTTGGTCAACCCCATGTAAGTTATAGGGCAGGAACAGCACAGTTTTCAAAACGTGTTTTTCAGCCCGAAATAAACGCGTTTTCTCAGCCCTTAGAATCACAGTGTAACTGCCTGGCTCAGAAGAGCACACTGAGTCAGCCCTTACCCCAGTGTGCAGAAATTGTCACAACTTGTTTTTCTGCTGAAATAAACACGTTTTGGCAACTTTGGTCAACCCCATGTAAGTTATAGGGCAGGAACAGCACAGTTTTCAAAACGTGTTTTTCAGCACAAATAAACACGTTTTGGCAACTTTGGTCACCCCCATGTAAGTTATAGGGCAGGAACAGCACAGTTTTCAAAACGTGTTTTTCAGCCCGAAATAAACGCGTTTTCTCAGCCCTTAGAATCACAGTGTAACTGCCTGGCTCAGAAGAGCCCACTGAGTCAGCCCTTAACCCCAATGATCAGAAATTGTCAAAACGTGTTTTTCAACACAAATAAACACGTTTTGGCAACTTTGGTCAACCCCATGTAAGTTATAGGGCAGGAACAGCACAGTTTTCAAAACGTGTTTTTCAGCCCGAAATAAACGCGTTTTCTCAGCCCTTAGAATCACAGTGTAACTGCCTGGCTTAGTAGAGCAAACTGAGTCAGACCTTAACCCCAGTGGGCAGAAATTGTCACAACGTGCTTTTCAGCAGAAATAAACACGTTTTGGCAACTTTGGTCACCCCCATGTAAGTTATAGGGCAGGAACAGCACAGTTTTCAAAACGTGTTTTTCAGCCCGAAATAAACGCTTTTTCTCAGCCCTTAGAATCACAGTGTAACTGCCTGGCTCAGAAGAGCACACTGAGTCAGCCCTTAACCCCAGTGTGCAGAAATTGTCACAACTTGTTTTTCTGCTGAAATAAACACGTTTTGGCAACGTTGGTCACCCCCATGTAAGTTATAGGGCAGGAACAGCACAGTTTTCAAAACGTGTTTTTCAGCCCGAAATAAACGCGTTTTCTCAGCCCTTAGAATCACAGTGTAACTGCCTGGCTCAGAAGAGCACACTGAGTCAGCCCTTAACCCCAGTGTGCAGAAATTGTCACAACTTGTTTTTCTGCTGAAATAAACACGTTTTGGCAACGTTGGTCACCCCCATGTAAGTTATAGGGCAGGAACAGCACAGTTTTCAAAACGTGTTTTTCAGCCCGAAATAAACGCGTTTTCTCAACCCTTGGAATCGCAGTGTAACTGCCTGGGTCAGAAGAGCCCACTGAGTCAGCCCTTAACCCCAGTGATCAGAAATTGTCAAAAGGTGTTTTTCAACTCAAATAAACACGTTTTGGCAACTTTGGTCAACCCCATGTAAGTTATAGGGCAGGAAAGGCACACTTTTCAAAACGTGTTTTTCAGCCCGAAATAATTGCGTTTTCTCAGCCCTTAGAATCACAGTGTAACTGCCTGGCTCAGAAGAGCCAACTGAGTCAGCCCTTAACCCCAATGATCAGAATTTGTCAAAACGTGTTTTTCAGCAGAAATAAACACGTTTTGGCAACTTTGGTCACCCCCATGTAAGTTATAGGGCAGGAACAGCACAGTTTTCAAAACGTGTTTTTCAGCCCGAAATAAACGCGTTTTCTCAGCCCTTAGAATCACAGTGTAACTGCTTGGCTCAGAAGAGCACACTGAGTCAGCCCTTAACCCCAGTGTGCAGAAATTGTCACAACTTGTTTTTCTGCTGAAATAAACACGTTTTGGCAACGTTGGTCACCCCCATGTAAGTTATAGGGCAGGAACAGCACAGTTTTCAAAACGTGTTTTTCAGCCCGAAATAAACGCGTTTTCTCAACCCTTGGAATCGCAGTGTAACTGCCTGGGTCAGAAGAGCCCACTGAGTCAGCCCTTAACCCCAGTGATCAGAAATTGTCAAAACGTGTTTTTCAACTCAAATAAACACGTTTTGGCAACTTTGGTCAACCCCATGTAAGTTATAGGGCAGGAACAGCACAGTTTTCAAAACGTGTTTTTCAGCCCGAAATAAACGCGTTTTCTCAGTCCTTAGAATCACAGTGTAACTGCCTGGCTTAGTAGAGCACACTGAGTCAGCCCTTAACCCCAGTGGGCAGAAATTGTCACAACGTGTTTTTCAGCAGAAATAAACACGTTTTGGCAACTTTGGTCACCCCCATGTAAGTTATAGGGCAGGAACAGCACAGTTTTCAAAACATGTTTTTCAGCCCGAAATAAACGCGTTTTCTCAACCCTTGGAATCGCAGTGTAACTGCCTGGGTCAGAAGAGCCCACTGAGTCAGCCCTTAACCCCAGTGATCAGAAATTGTCAAAACGTATTTTTCAACTCAAATAAACACGTTTTGGCAACTTTGGTCAACCCCATGTAAGTTATAGGGCAGGAACAGCACAGTTTTCAAAACGTGTTTTTCAGCCCGAAATAAACGCGTTTTCTCAGCCCTTAGAATCATAGTGTAACTGCCTGGCTCAGAAGAGCACACTGAGTCAGCCCTTAACCCCAGTGTGCAGAAATTGTCACAACTTGTTTTTCTGCTGAAATAAACACGTTTTGGCAACTTTGGTCAACCCCATGTAAGTTATAGGGCAGGAACAGCACAGTTTTCAAAACGTGTTTTTCAGCACAAATAAACACGTTTTGGCAACTTTGGTCACCCCCATGTAAGTTATAGGGCAGGAACAGCACAGTTTTCAAAACGTGTTTTTCAGCCCGAAATAAACGCGTTTTCTCATCCCTTAGAATCACAGTGTAACTGCCTGGCTCAGAAGAGCCCACTGAGTCAGCCCTTAACCCCAGTGATCAGAAATTGTCAAAACATATTTTTCAACTCAAATAAACACGTTTTGGCAACTTTGGTCAACCCCATGTAAGTTATAGGGCAGGAACAGCACAGTTTTCAAAACGTGTTTTTCAGCCCGAAATAAACGCGTTTTCTCAGCCCTTAGAATCACAGTGTAACTGCCTGGCTTAGTAGAGCAAACTGAGTCAGACCTTAACCCCAGTGGGCAGAAATTGTCACAACGTGCTTTTCAGCAGAAATAAACACTTTTTGGCAACTTTGGTCACCCCCATGTAAGTTATAGGGCAGGAACAGCACAGTTTTCAAAACGTGTTTTTCAGCCCGAAAAAAACGCATTTTCTCAGCCCTTAGAATCACAGTGTAACTGCCTGGCTCAGAAGAGCACACTGAGTCAGCCCTTAACCCCAGTGTGCAGAAATTGTCACAACTTGTTTTTCTGCTGAAATAAACACGTTTTGGCAACGTTGGTCACCCCCATGTAAGTTATAGGGCAGGAACAGCACAGTTTTCAAAACGTGTTTTTCAGCCCGAAATAAACGCGTTTTCTCAGCCCTTAGAATCACAGTGTAACTGCCTGGCTCAGAAGAGCACACTGAGTCAGCCCTTAACCCCAGTGTGCAGAAATTGTCACAACTTGTTTTTCTGCTGAAATAAACACGTTTTGGCAACGTTGGTCACCCACATGTAAGTTATAGGGCAGAAACAGCACAGTTTTCAAAACGTGTTTTTCAGCCCGAAATAAACGCGTTTTCTCAACCCTTGGAATCGCAGTGTAACTGCCTGGGTCAGAAGAGCCCACTGAGTCAGCCCTTAACCCCAGTGATCAGAAATTGTCAAAACGTGTTTTTCAACTCAAATAAACACGTTTTGGCAACTTTGGTCAACCCCATGTAAGTTATAGGGCAGGAACAGCACAGTTTTCAAAACGTGTTTTTCAGCACAAATAAACACGTTTTGGCAACTTTGGTCAACCCCATGTAAGTTATAGGCCAGGTACAGCACCGTTTTCAAAACGTGTTTTTCAGCCAGAAATGAACACGTTTTCTCAGCCTTTGGAATCGCAGTGTATCTGCCTGGCTCAGAAGAGCCCACTGAGTCAGCCCTTAACCCCAGTGATCAGAAATTGTCAAAACGTGTTTTTCAGCACAAATAAACACGTTTTGGCAACTTTGGTCAACCCCATGTAAGTTATAGGGCAGGAACAGCACAGTTTTCAAAACGTGTTTTTCAGCCAGAAATAAACGCGTTTTCTCAGCCCTTAGAATCACAGTGTAACTGCCTGGCTTAGTAGAGCACACTGAGTCAGCCCTTCACCCCAGTATGCAGAAATTGTCACAACTTGTTTTTCTGCTGAAATAAACACGTTTTGGCAACTTTGGTCACCCCCATGTAAGGTATAGGGCAGGAACAGCACAGTTTTCAAAACGTGTTTTTCAGCCAGAAATAAACACGTTTTCTCAGCCCTTGGAATCGCAGTGTATCTGCCTGGCTCAGAAGAGCCCACTGAGTCAGCCCTTAACCCCAGTGTGCCGAAATTGTCAAAACGTGTTTTTCAGCACAAATAAACACGTTTTGGCAACTTTGGTCAACCCCATGTAAGTTATAGGGCAGGAACAGCACAGTTTTCAAAACGTGTTTTTCAGCCCGAAATAAACGCGGTTTCTCAGCCCTCTGAATCACAGTGTATCTGCCTGGCTCAGAAGGGCCCACTGAGTCAGCCCTTAACCCCAGTGATCAGAAATTGTCAAAAGGTGTTTTTCAACTCAAATAAACACGTTTTGGCAACTTTGGTCAACCGCATGTAAGTTATAGGGCAGGAAAGGCACAGTTTTCAAAACGTGTTTTTCAGCCCGAAATAATTGCGTTTTCTCAGCCCTTAGAATCACAGTGTAACTGCCTGGCTCAGAAGAGCCAACTGAGTCAGCCCTTAACCCCAATGATCAGAATTTGTCAAAACGTGTTTTTCAGCAGAAATAAACACGTTTTGGCAACTTGGGTCACCCCCATGTAAGTTATAGGGCAGGAACAGCACAGTTTTCAAAACGTGTTTTTCAGCCCGAAATAAACGCGTTTTCTCAGCCCTTAGAATCACAGTGTAACTGCTTGGCTCAGAAGAGCACACTGAGTCAGCCCTTAACCCCAGTGTGCAGAAATTGTCACAACTTGTTTTTCTGCTGAAATAAACACGTTTTGGCAACGTTGGTCACCCCCATGTAAGTTATAGGGCAGGAACAGCACAGTTTTCAAAACGTGTTTTTCAGCCCGAAATAAACGCGTTTTCTCAACCCTTGGAATCGCAGTGTAACTGCCTGGGTCAGAAGAGCCCACTGAGTCAGCCCTTAACCCCAGTGATCAGAAATTGTCAAAACGTGTTTTTCAACTCAAATAAACACGTTTTGGCAACTTTGGTCAACCCCATGTAAGTTATAGGGCAGGAACAGCACAGTTTTCAAAACGTGTTTTTCAGCCCGAAATAAACGCGTTTTCTCAGCCCTTAGAATCACAGTGTAACTGCCTGGCTTAGTAGAGCACACTGAGTCAGCCCTTAACCCCAGTGGGCAGAAATTGTCACAACGTGTTTTTTAGCAGAAATAAACACGTTTTGGCAACGTTGGTCACCCCCATGTAAGTTATAGGGCAGGAACAGCACAGTTTTCAAAACGTGTTTTTCAGCCCGAAATAAACGCGTTTTCTCAACCCTTGGAATCGCAGTGTAACTGCCTGGGTCAGAAGAGCCCACTGAGTCAGCCCTTAACCCCAGTGATCAGAAATTGTCAAAACGTGTTTTTCAACTCAAATAAACACGTTTTGGCAACTTTGGTCAACCCCATGTAAGTTATAGGGCAGGAACAGCACAGTTTTCAAAACGTGTTTTTCAGCCCGAAATAAACGCGTTTTCTCAGCCCTTAGAATCACAGTGTAACTACCTGGCTTAGTAGAGCACACTGGGTCAGCCCTTAACCCCAGTGTGCAGAAATTGTCACAACTTGTTTTTCTGCTGAAATAAACACGTTTTGGCAACTTTGGTCACCCCCATGTAAGTTATAGGGCAGGTACAGCACAGTTTTCAAAACGTGTTTTTCAGCCCGAAATAAACGCGTTTTCTCAACCCTTGGAATCGCAGTGTAACTGCCTGGGTCAGAATAGCCCACTGAGTCAGCCCTTAACCCCAGTGATCAGAAATTGTCAAAACGTGTTTTTCAACTCAAATAAACACGTTTTGGCAACTTTGGTCAACCCCATGTAAGTTATAGGGCAGGAACAGCACAGTTTTCAAAACGTGTTTTTCAGCCCGAAATAAACGCGTTTTCTCAGCCCTTAGAATCATAGTGTAACTGCCTGGCTCAGAAGAGCACATTGAGTCAGCCCTTAACCCCAGTGTGCAGAAATTGTCACAACTTGTTTTTCTGCTGAAATAAACACGTTTTGGCAACGTTGGTCACCTCCATGTAAGTTATAGGGCAGGAACAGCACATTTTTCAAAACGTGTTTTTCAGCCCGAAATAAACGCGTTTTCTCAGCCCTTAGAATAACAGTGTAACTGCCTGGCTCAGAAGAGCACACTGAGTCAGCCCTTAACCCCAGTGTGCAGAAATTGTCACAACTTGTTTTTCTGCTGAAATAAACACGTTTTGGCAACGTTGGTCACCCCCATGTAAGTTATAGGGCAGGAACAGCACAGTTTTCAAAACGTGTTTTTCAGCCCGAAATAAACGCGTTTTCTCAACCCTTGGAATCGCAGTGTAACTGCCTGGGTCAGAAGAGCCCACTGAGTCAGCTCTTAACCCCAGTGATCAGAAATTGTCAAAAGGTGTTTTTCAACTCAAATAAACACGTTTTGGCAACTTTGGTCAACCCCATGTAAGTTATAGGGCAGGAAAGGCACAGTTTTCAAAACGTGTTTTTCAGCCCGAAATAATTGCGTTTTCTCAGCCCTTAGAATCACAGTGTAACTGCCTGGCTCAGAAGAGCCAACTGAGTCAGCCCTTAACCCCAATGATCAGAATTTGTCAAAACGTGTTTTTCAGCAGAAATAAACACGTTTTGGCAGCTTTGGTCACCCCCATGTAAGTTATAGGGCAGGAACAGCACAGTTTTCAAAACGTGTTTTTCAGCCCGAAATAAACGCGTTTTCTCATCCCTTAGAATCACAGTGTAACTGCCTGGCTCAGAAGAGCCCACTGAGTCAGCCCTTAACCCCAATGATCAGAAATTGTCAAAACGTGTTTTTCAACACAAATAAACACGTTTTGGCAACTTTGGTCAACCCCATGAAAGTTATAGGGCAGGAACAGCACAGTTTTCAAAACGTGTTTTTCAGCCCGAAATAAACGCGTTTTCTCAGCCCTTAGAATCACAGTGTAACTGCCTGGCTTAGTAGAGCAAACTGAGTCAGACCTTAACCCCAGTGGGCAGAAATTGTCACAACGTGCTTTTCAGCAGAAATAAACACTTTTTGGCAACTTTGGTCACCCCCATGTAAGTTATAGGGCAGGAACAGCACAGTTTTCAAAACGTGTTTTTCAGCCCGAAATAAACGCGTTTTCTCAGCCCTTAGAATCACAGTGTAACTGCCTGGCTCAGAAGAGCACACTGAGTCAGCCCTTAACCCCAGTGTGCAGAAATTGTCACAACTTGATTTTCTGCTGAAATAAACACGTTTTGGCAACGTTGGTCACCCCCATGTAAGTTATAGGGCAGGAACAGCACAGTTTTCAAAACGTGTTTTTCAGCCCGAAATAAACGCGTTTTCTCAGCCCTTAGAATCACAGTGTAACTGCCTGGCTCAGAAGAGCACACTGAGTCAGCCCTTAACCCCAGTGTGCAGAAATTGTCAAAACGTGTTTTTCAGCCCGAAATAAACGCGTTTTCTCAACCGTTGGAATCGCAGTGTAACTGCCTGGGTCAGAAGAGCCCACTGAGTCAGCCCTTAACCCCAGTGATCAGAAATTGTCAAAACGTGTTTTTCAACTCAAATAAACACGTTTTGGCAACTTTGGTCAACCCCATGTAAGTTATAGGGCAGGAACAGCACAGTTTTCAAAACGTGTTTTTCAGCACAAATAAACACGTTTTGGCAACTTTGGTCAACCCCATGTAAGTTATAGGCCAGGTACAGCACCGTTTTCAAAACGTGTTTTTAAGCCAGAAATGAACACGTTTTCTCAGCCTTTGGAATCGCAGTGTATCTGCCTGGCTCAGAAGAGCCCACTGAGTCAGCCCTTAACCCCAGTGATCAGAAATTGTCAAAACGTGTTTTTCAGCACAAATAAACACGTTTTGGCAACTTTGGTCAACCCCATGTAAGTTATAGGGCAGGAACAGCACAGTTTTCAAAACGTGTTTTTCAGCCAGAAATAAACGCGTTTTCTCAGCCCTTAGAATCACAGTGTAACTGCCTGGCTTAGTAGAGCACACTGAGTCAGCCCTTCACCCCAGTGTGCAGAAATTGTCACAACTTGTTTTTCTGCTGAAATAAACACGTTTTGGCAACTTTGGTCACCCCCATGTAAGGTATAGGGCAGGAACAGCACAGTTTTCAAAACGTGTTTTTCAGCCAGAAATAAACACGTTTTCTCAGCCCTTGGAATCGCAGTGTATCTGCCTGGCTCAGAAGAGCCCACTGAGTCAGCCCTTAACCCCAGTGTGCCGAAATTGTCAAAACGTGTTTTTCAGCACAAATAAACACGTTTTGGCAACTTTGGTCAACCCCATGTAAGTTATAGGGCAGGAACAGCACAGTTTTCAAAACGTGTTTTTCAGCCCGAAATAAACGCGGTTTCTCAGCCCTCTGAATCACAGTGTATCTGCCTGGCTCAGAAGGGCCCACTGAGTCAGCCCTTAACCCCACTGATCAGAAATTGTCAAAACGTGTTTTTCAGCACAAATAAACACGTTTTGGCAACTTTGGTCACCCCCATGTAAGTTATAGGGCAGGAACAGAACAGTTTTCAAAACGTGTTTTCAGCCAGAAATAATCGCGTTTTCTCAGCCCTTAGAATCACAGTGTAACTGCCTGGCTCAGAAGAGCCCACTGAGTCAGCCCTTAACCCCAGTGATTAGAATTTGTCAAAACGTGTTTTTCAGCAGAAATAAACACGTTTTGGCAACTTTGGTCACCCCCATGTAAGTTATAGGGCAGGACCAGCACAGTTTTCAAAACGTGTTTTTCAGCCAGAAATAAACGCGTTTTCTCATCCCTTAGAATCACAGTGTAACTGCCTGGCTCAGAAGAGCCCACTGAGTCAGCCCTTAACCCCAATGATCAGAAATTTTCAAAATGTGTTTTTCAACACAAATAAACACGTTTTGGCAACTTTGGTCAACCCCATGTAAGTTATAGGGCAGGAACAGCACAGTTTTCAAAACGTGTTTTTCAGCCCGAAATAAACGCGTTTTCTCAGCCCTTAGAATCACAGTGTAACTGCCTGGCTTAGTAGAGCACACTGAGTCAGCCCTTAACCCCAGTGGGCAGAAATTGTCACAATGTGCTTTTCAGCAGTAATAACCACGTTTTGGCAACTTTGGTCACCCCCTTGTAAGTTATAGGGCAGGAACAGCACAGTTTTCAAAACGTGTTTTTCAGCCCGAAATAAACGCGTTTTCTCAGCCCTTAGAATCGCAGTGTATCTGCCTGGCTCAGAAGAGCCCACTGAGTCAGCCCTTAACCCCAGTGTGCAGAAATTGTCACAACTTGTTTTTCTGCTGAAATAAACACGTTTTGGCAACGTTGGTCACCCCCATGTAAGTTATAGGGCAGGAACAGCACAGTTTTCAAAACGTGTTTTTCAGCCCGAAATAAACGCGTTTTCTCAACCCTTGGAATCGCAGTGTAACTGCCTGGGTCAGAAGAGCCCACTGAGTCAGCCCTTAACCCCAGTGATCAGAAATTGTCAAAACGTGTTTTTCAACTCAAATAAACACGTTTTGGCAACTTTGGTCAACCCCATGTAAGTTATAGGGCAGGAACAGCACAGTTTTCAAAACGTGTTTTTCAGCCCGAAATAAACGCGTTTTCTCAGCCCTTAGAATCACAGTGTAACTGCCTGGCTCAGAAGAGCACACTGAGTCAGCCCTTACCCCAGTGTGCAGAAATTGTCACAACTTGTTTTTCTGCTGAAATAAACACGTTTTGGCAACTTTGGTCAACCCCATGTAAGTTATAGGGCAGGAACAGCACAGTTTTCAAAACGTGTTTTTCAGCACAAATAAACACGTTTTGGCAACTTTGGTCACCCCCATGTAAGTTATAGGGCAGGAACAGCACAGTTTTCAAAACGTGTTTTTCAGCCCGAAATAAACGCGTTTTCTCAGCCCTTAGAATCACAGTGTAACTGCCTGGCTCAGAAGAGCCCACTGAGTCAGCCCTTAACCCCAATGATCAGAAATTGTCAAAACGTGTTTTTCAACACAAATAAACACGTTTTGGCAACTTTGGTCAACCCCATGTAAGTTATAGGGCAGGAACAGCACAGTTTTCAAAACGTGTTTTTCAGCCCGAAATAAACGCGTTTTCTCAGCCCTTAGAATCACAGTGTAACTGCCTGGCTTAGTAGAGCAAACTGAGTCAGACCTTAACCCCAGTGGGCAGAAATTGTCACAACGTGCTTTTCAGCAGAAATAAACACGTTTTGGCAACTTTGGTCACCCCCATGTAAGTTATAGGGCAGGAACAGCACAGTTTTCAAAACGTGTTTTTCAGCCCGAAATAAACGCTTTTTCTCAGCCCTTAGAATCACAGTGTAACTGCCTGGCTCAGAAGAGCACACTGAGTCAGCCCTTAACCCCAGTGTGCAGAAATTGTCACAACTTGTTTTTCTGCTGAAATAAACACGTTTTGGCAACGTTGGTCACCCCCATGTAAGTTATAGGGCAGGAACAGCACAGTTTTCAAAACGTGTTTTTCAGCCCGAAATAAACGCGTTTTCTCAGCCCTTAGAATCACAGTGTAACTGCCTGGCTCAGAAGAGCACACTGAGTCAGCCCTTAACCCCAGTGTGCAGAAATTGTCACAACTTGTTTTTCTGCTGAAATAAACACGTTTTGGCAACGTTGGTCACCCCCATGTAAGTTATAGGGCAGGAACAGCACAGTTTTCAAAACGTGTTTTTCAGCCCGAAATAAACGCGTTTTCTCAACCCTTGGAATCGCAGTGTAACTGCCTGGGTCAGAAGAGCCCACTGAGTCAGCCCTTAACCCCAGTGATCAGAAATTGTCAAAAGGTGTTTTTCAACTTAAATAAACACGTTTTGGCAACTTTGGTCAACCCCATGTAAGTTATAGGGCAGGAAAGGCACACTTTTCAAAACGTGTTTTTCAGCCCGAAATAATTGCGTTTTCTCAGCCCTTAGAATCACAGTGTAACTGCCTGGCTCAGAAGAGCCAACTGAGTCAGCCCTTAACCCCAATGATCAGAATTTGTCAAAACGTGTTTTTCAGCAGAAATAAACACGTTTTGGCAACTTTGGTCACCCCCATGTAAGTTATAGGGCAGGAACAGCACAGTTTTCAAAACGTGTTTTTCAGCCCGACATAAACGCGTTTTCTCAACCCTTAGAATCACAGTGTAACTGCTTGGCTCAGAAGAGCACACTGAGTCAGCCCTTAACCCCAGTGTGCAGAAATTGTCACAACTTGTTTTTCTGCTGAAATAAACACGTTTTGGCAACGTTGGTCACCCCCATGTAAGTTATAGGGCAGGAACAGCACAGTTTTCAAAACGTGTTTTTCAGCCCGAAATAAACGCGTTTTCTCAACCCTTGGAATCGCAGTGTAACTGCCTGGGTCAGAAGAGCCCACTGAGTCAGCCCTTAACCCCAGTGATCAGAAATTGTCAAAACGTGTTTTTCAACTCAAATAAACACGTTTTGGCAACTTTGGTCAACCCCATGTAAGTTATAGGGCAGGAACAGCACAGTTTTCAAAACGTGTTTTTCAGCCCGAAATAAACGCGTTTTCTCAGTCCTTAGAATCACAGTGTAACTGCCTGGCTTAGTAGAGCACACTGAGTCAGCCCTTAACCCCAGTGGGCAGAAATTGTCACAACGTGTTTTTCAGCAGAAATAAACACGTTTTGGCAACTTTGGTCACCCCCATGTAAGTTATAGGGCAGGAACAGCACAGTTTTCAAAACGTGTTTTTCAGCCCGAAATAAACGCGTTTTCTCAACCCTTGGAATCGCAGTGTAACTGCCTGGGTCAGAAGAGCCCACTGAGTCAGCCCTTAACCCCAGTGATCAGAAATTGTCAAAACGTATTTTTCAACTCAAATAAACACGTTTTGGCAACTTTGGTCAACCCCATGTAAGTTATAGGGCAGGAACAGCACAGTTTTCAAAACGTGTTTTTCAGCCCGAAATAAACGCGTTTTCTCAGCCCTTAGAATCATAGTGTAACTGCCTGGCTCAGAAGAGCACACTGAGTCAGCCCTTAACCCCAGTGTGCAGAAATTGTCACAACTTGTTTTTCTGCTGAAATAAACACGTTTTGGCAACTTTGGTCAACCCCATGTAAGTTATAGGGCAGGAACAGCACAGTTTTCAAAACGTGTTTTTCAGCACAAATAAACACGTTTTGGCAACTTTGGTCACCCCCATGTAAGTTATAGGGCAGTAACAGCACAGTTTTCAAAACCTGTTTTTCAGCCCGAAATAAACGCGTTTTCTCATCCCTTAGAATCACAGTGTAACTGCCTGGCTCAGAAGAGCCCACTGAGTCAGCCCTTAACCCCAGTGATCAGAAATTGTCAAAACATATTTTTCAACTCAAATAAACACGTTTTGGCAACTTTGGTCAACCCCATGTAAGTTATAGGGCAGGAACAGCACAGTTTTCAAAACGTGTTTTTCAGCCCGAAATAAACGCGTTTTCTCAGCCCTTAGAATCACAGTGTAACTGCCTGGCTTAGTAGAGCAAACTGAGTCAGACCTTAACCCCAGTGGGCAGAAAT
Source organism: Atractosteus spatula (assembly GCF_055471065.1). Taxonomy (NCBI): domain Eukaryota; kingdom Metazoa; phylum Chordata; class Actinopteri; order Semionotiformes; family Lepisosteidae; genus Atractosteus; species Atractosteus spatula. Next base: position 1,623,508 of record NC_142725.1, read on the forward strand.
TGTCACAACGTGCTTTTCAGCAGAAATAAACACTTTTTGGCAACTTTGGTCACCCCCATGTAAGTTATAGGGCAGGAACAGCACAGTTTTCAAAACGTGTTTTTCAGCCCGAAAAAAACGCATTTTCTCAGCCCTTAGAATCACAGTGTAACTGCCTGGCTCAGAAGAGCACACTGAGTCAGCCCTTAACCCCAGTGTGCAGAAATTGTCACAACTTGTTTTTCTGCTGAAATAAACACGTTTTGGCAACGTTGGTCACCCCCATGTAAGTTATAGGGCAGGAACAGCACAGTTTTCAAAACGTGTTTTTCAGCCCGAAATAAACGCGTTTTCTCAGCCCTTAGAATCACAGTGTAACTGCCTGGCTCAGAAGAGCACACTGAGTCAGCCCTTAACCCCAGTGTGCAGAAATTGTCACAACTTGTTTTTCTGCTGAAATAAACACGTTTTGGCAACGTTGGTCACCCACATGTAAGTTATAGGGCAGAAACAGCACAGTTTTCAAAACGTGTTTTTCAGCCCGAAATAAACGCGTTTTCTCAACCCTTGGAATCGCAGTGTAACTGCCTGGGTCAGAAGAGCCCACTGAGTCAGCCCTTAACCCCAGTGATCAGAAATTGTCAAAACGTGTTTTTCAACTCAAATAAACACGTTTTGGCAACTTTGGTCAACCCCATGTAAGTTATAGGGCAGGAACAGCACAGTTTTCAAAACGTGTTTTTCAGCACAAATAAACACGTTTTGGCAACTTTGGTCAACCCCATGTAAGTTATAGGCCAGGTACAGCACTGTTTTCAAAACGTGTTTTTCAGCCAGAAATGAACACGTTTTCTCAGCCTTTGGAATCGCAGTGTATCTGCCTGGCTCAGAAGAGCCCACTGAGTCAGCCCTTAACCCCAGTGATCAGAAATTGTCAAAACGTGTTTTTCAGCACAAATAAACACGTTTTGGCAACTTTGGTCAACCCCATGTAAGTTATAGGGCAGGAACAGCACAGTTTTCAAAACGTGTTTTTCAGCCAGAAATAAACGCGTTTTCTCAGCCCTTAGAATCACAGTGTAACTGCCTGGCTTAGTAGAGCACACTGAGTCAGCCCTTCACCCCAGTATGCAGAAATTGTCACAACTTGTTTTTCTGCTGAAATAAACACGTTTTGGCAACTTTGGTCACCCCCATGTAAGGTATAGGGCAGGAACAGCACAGTTTTCAAAACGTGTTTTTCAGCCAGAAATAAACACGTTTTCTCAGCCCTTGGAATCGCAGTGTATCTGCCTGGCTCAGAAGAGCCCACTGAGTCAGCCCTTAACCCCAGTGTGCCGAAATTGTCAAAACGTGTTTTTCAGCACAAATAAACACGTTTTGGCAACTTTGGTCAACCCCATGTAAGTTATAGGGCAGGAACAGCACAGTTTTCAAAACGTGTTTTTCAGCCCGAAATAAACGCGGTTTCTCAGCCCTCTGAATCACAGTGTATCTGCCTGGCTCAGAAGGGCCCACTGAGTCAGCCCTTAACCCCACTGATCAGAAATTGTCAAAACGTGTTTTTCAGCACAAATAAACACGTTTTGGCAACTTTGGTCACCCCCATGTAAGTTATAGGGCAGGAACAGAACAGTTTTCAAAACGTGTTTTCAGCCAGAAATAATCGCGTTTTCTCAGCCCTTAGAATCACAGTGTAACTGCCTGGCTCAGAAGAGCCCACTGAGTCAGCCCTTAACCCCAGTGATTAGAATTTGTCAAAACGTGTTTTTCAGCAGAAATAAACACGTTTTGGCAACTTTGGTCACCCCCATGTAAGTTATAGGGCAGGACCAGCACAGTTTTCAAAACGTGTTTTTCAGCCAGAAATAAACGCGTTTTCTCATCCCTTAGAATCACAGTGTAACTGCCTGGCTCAGAAGAGCCCACTGAGTCAGCCCTTAACCCCAATGATCAGAAATTTTCAAAATGTGTTTTTCAACACAAATAAACACGTTTTGGCAACTTTGGTCAACCCCATGTAAGTTATAGGGCAGGAACAGCACAGTTTTCAAAACGTGTTTTTCAGCCCGAAATAAACGCGTTTTCTCAGCCCTTAGAATCACAGTGTAACTGCCTGGCTTAGTAGAGCACACTGAGTCAGCCCTTAACCCCAGTGGGCAGAAATTGTCACAATGTGCTTTTCAGCAGTAATAACCACGTTTTGGCAACTTTGGTCACCCCCTTGTAAGTTATAGGGCAGGAACAGCACAGTTTTCAAAACGTGTTTTTCAGCACGAAATAAACGCGTTTTCTCAGCCCTTAGAATCGCAGTGTATCTGCCTGGCTCAGAAGAGCCCACTGAGTCAGCCCTTAACCCCAGTGTGCAGAAATTGTCAAAACTTGTTTTTCTGCTGAAATAAACACGTTTTGGCAACGTTGGTCACCCCCATGTAAGTTATAGGGCAGGAACAGCACAGTTTTCAAAACGTGTTTTTCAGCCCGAAATAAACGCGTTTTCTCAACCCTTGGAATCGCAGTGTAACTGCCTGGGTCAGAAGAGCCCACTGAGTCAGCCCTTAACCCCAGTGATCAGAAATTGTCAAAACGTGTTTTTCAACTCAAATAAACACGTTTTGGCAACTTTGGTCAACCCCATGTAAGTTATAGGGCAGGAACAGCACAGTTTTCAAAACGTGTTTTTCAGCCCGAAATAAACGCGTTTTCTCAGCCCTTAGAATCACAGTGTAACTGCCTGGCTCAGAAGAGCACACTGAGTCAGCCCTTACCCCAGTGTGCAGAAATTGTCACAACTTGTTTTTCTGCTGAAATAAACACGTTTTGGCAACTTTGGTCAACCCCATGTAAGTTATAGGGCAGGAACAGCACAGTTTTCAAAACGTGTTTTTCAGCACAAATAAACACGTTTTGGCAACTTTGGTCACCCCCATGTAAGTTATAGGGCAGGAACAGCACAGTTTTCAAAACGTGTTTTTCAGCCCGAAATAAACGCGTTTTCTCAGCCCTTAGAATCACAGTGTAACTGCCTGGCTCAGAAGAGCCCACTGAGTCAGCCCTTAACCCCAGTGGGCAGAAATTGTCACAACGTGCTTTTCAGCAGAAATAAACACGTTTTGGCAACTTTGGTCACCCCCATGTAAGTTATAGGGCAGGAACAGCACAGTTTTCAAAACGTGTTTTTCAGCCCGAAATAAACGCGTTTTCTCAGCCCTTAGAATCACAGTGTAACTGCCTGGCTCAGAAGAGCACACTGAGTCAGCCCTTAACCCCAGTGTGCAGAAATTGTCACAACTTGTTTTTCTGCTGAAATAAACACGTTTTGGCAACGTTGGTCACCCCCATGTAAGTTATAGGGCAGGAACAGCACAGTTTTCAAAACGTGTTTTTCAGCCCGAAATAAACGCGTTTTCTCAGCCCTTAGAATCACAGTGTAACTGCCTGGCTCAGAAGAGCACACTGAGTCAGCCCTTAACCCCAGTGTGCAGAAATTGTCACAACTTGTTTTTCTGCTGAAATAAACACGTTTTGGCAACGTTGGTCACACCTCATGTAAGTTATAGGGCAGGAACAGCACAGTTTTCAAAACGTGTTTTTCAGCCCGAAATAAACGCGTTTTCTCAACCCTTGGAATCGCAGTGTAACTGCCTGGGTCAGAAGAGCCCACTGAGTCAGCCCTTAACCCCAGTGATCAGAAATTGTCAAAAGGTGTTTTTCAACTCAAATAAACACGTTTTGGCAACTTTGGTCAACCCCATGTAAGTTATAGGGCAGGAAAGGCACAGTTTTCAAAACGTGTTTTTCAGCCCGAAATAATTGCGTTTTCTCAGCCCTTAGAATCACAGTGTAACTGCCTGGCTCAGAAGAGCCAACTGAGTCAGCCCTTAACCCCAATGATCAGAATTTGTCAAAACGTGTTTTTCAGCAGAAATAAACACGTTTTGGCAACTTTGGTCACCCCCATGTAAGTTATAGGGCAGGAACAGCACAGTTTTCAAAACGTGTTTTTCAGCCCGAAATAAACGCGTTTTCTCAGCCCTTAGAATCACAGTGTAACTGCTTGGCTCAGAAGAGCACACTGAGTCAGCCCTTAACCCCAGTGTGCAGAAATTGTCACAACTTGTTTTTCTGCTGAAATAAACACGTTTTGGCAACTTTGGTCACCCCCATGTAAGGTATAGGGCAGGAACAGCACAGTTTTCAAAACGTGTTTTTCAGCCAGAAATAAACACGTTTTCTCAGCCCTTGGAATCGCAGTGTATCTGCCTGGCTCAGAAGAGCCCACTGAGTCAGCCCTTAACCCCAGTGTGCCGAAATTGTCAAAACGTGTTTTTCAGCACAAATAAACACGTTTTGGCAACTTTGGTCAACCCCATGTAAGTTATAGGGCAGGAACAGCACAGTTTTCAAAACGTGTTTTTCAGCCCGAAATAAACGCGGTTTCTCAGCCCTCTGAATCACAGTGTATCTGCCTGGCTCAGAAGGGCCCACTGAGTCAGCCCTTAACCCCACTGATCAGAAATTGTCAAAACGTGTTTTTCAGCACAAATAAACACGTTTTGGCAACTTTGGTCACCCCCATGTAAGTTATAGGGCAGGAACAGAACAGTTTTCAAAACGTGTTTTCAGCCAGAAATAATCGCGTTTTCTCAGCCCTTAGAATCACAGTGTAACTGCCTGGCTCAGAAGAGCCCACTGAGTCAGCCCTTAACCCCAGTGATTAGAATTTGTCAAAACGTGTTTTTCAGCAGAAATAAACACGTTTTGGCAACTTTGGTCACCCCCATGTAAGTTATAGGGCAGGACCAGCACAGTTTTCAAAACGTGTTTTTCAGCCAGAAATAAACGCGTTTTCTCATCCCTTAGAATCACAGTGTAACTGCCTGGCTCAGAAGAGCCCACTGAGTCAGCCCTTAACCCCAATGATCAGAAATTTTCAAAATGTGTTTTTCAACACAAATAAACACGTTTTGGCAACTTTGGTCAACCCCATGTAAGTTATAGGGCAGGAACAGCACAGTTTTCAAAACGTGTTTTTCAGCCCGAAATAAACGCGTTTTCTCAGCCCTTAGAATCACAGTGTAACTGCCTGGCTCAGAAGAGCACACTGAGTCAGCCCTTACCCCAGTGTGCAGAAATTGTCACAACTTGTTTTTCTGCTGAAATAAACACGTTTTGGCAACTTTGGTCAACCCCATGTAAGTTATAGGGCAGGAACAGCACAGTTTTCAAAACGTGTTTTTCAGCACAAATAAACACGTTTTGGCAACTTTGGTCACCCCCATGTAAGTTATAGGGCAGGAACAGCACAGTTTTCAAAACGTGTTTTTCAGCCCGAAATAAACGCGTTTTCTCAGCCCTTAGAATCACAGTGTAACTGCCTGGCTCAGAAGAGCCCACTGAGTCAGCCCTTAACCCCAGTGGGCAGAAATTGTCACAACGTGCTTTTCAGCAGAAATAAACACGTTTTGGCAACTTTGGTCACCCCCATGTAAGTTATAGGGCAGGAACAGCACAGTTTTCAAAACGTGTTTTTCAGCCCGAAATAAACGCGTTTTCTCAGCCCTTAGAATCACAGTGTAACTGCCTGGCTCAGAAGAGCACACTGAGTCAGCCCTTAACCCCAGTGTGCAGAAATTGTCACAACTTGTTTTTCTGCTGAAATAAACACGTTTTGGCAACGTTGGTCACCCCCATGTAAGTTATAGGGCAGGAACAGCACAGTTTTCAAAACGTGTTTTTCAGCCCGAAATAAACGCGTTTTCTCAGCCCTTAGAATCACAGTGTAACTGCCTGGCTCAGAAGAGCACACTGAGTCAGCCCTTAACCCCAGTGTGCAGAAATTGTCACAACTTGTTTTTCTGCTGAAATAAACACGTTTTGGCAACGTTGGTCACACCTCATGTAAGTTATAGGGCAGGAACAGCACAGTTTTCAAAACGTGTTTTTCAGCCCGAAATAAACGCGTTTTCTCAACCCTTGGAATCGCAGTGTAACTGCCTGGGTCAGAAGAGCCCACTGAGTCAGCCCTTAACCCCAGTGATCAGAAATTGTCAAAAGGTGTTTTTCAACTCAAATAAACACGTTTTGGCAACTTTGGTCAACCCCATGTAAGTTATAGGGCAGGAAAGGCACAGTTTTCAAAACGTGTTTTTCAGCCCGAAATAATTGCGTTTTCTCAGCCCTTAGAATCACAGTGTAACTGCCTGGCTCAGAAGAGCCAACTGAGTCAGCCCTTAACCCCAATGATCAGAATTTGTCAAAACGTGTTTTTCAGCAGAAATAAACACGTTTTGGCAACTTTGGTCACCCCCATGTAAGTTATAGGGCAGGAACAGCACAGTTTTCAAAACGTGTTTTTCAGCCCGAAATAAACGCGTTTTCTCAGCCCTTAGAATCACAGTGTAACTGCTTGGCTCAGAAGAGCACACTGAGTCAGCCCTTAACCCCAGTGTGCAGAAATTGTCACAACTTGTTTTTCTGCTGAAATAAACACGTTTTGGCAACTTTGGTCACCCCCATGTAAGGTATAGGGCAGGAACAGCACAGTTTTCAAAACGTGTTTTTCAGCCAGAAATAAACACGTTTTCTCAGCCCTTGGAATCGCAGTGTATCTGCCTGGCTCAGAAGAGCCCACTGAGTCAGCCCTTAACCCCAGTGTGCCGAAATTGTCAAAACGTGTTTTTCAGCACAAATAAACACGTTTTGGCAACTTTGGTCAACCCCATGTAAGTTATAGGGCAGGAACAGCACAGTTTTCAAAACGTGTTTTTCAGCCCGAAATAAACGCGGTTTCTCAGCCCTCTGAATCACAGTGTATCTGCCTGGCTCAGAAGGGCCCACTGAGTCAGCCCTTAACCCCACTGATCAGAAATTGTCAAAACGTGTTTTTCAGCACAAATAAACACGTTTTGGCAACTTTGGTCACCCCCATGTAAGTTATAGGGCAGGAACAGAACAGTTTTCAAAACGTGTTTTCAGCCAGAAATAATCGCGTTTTCTCAGCCCTTAGAATCACAGTGTAACTGCCTGGCTCAGAAGAGCCCACTGAGTCAGCCCTTAACCCCAGTGATTAGAATTTGTCAAAACGTGTTTTTCAGCAGAAATAAACACGTTTTGGCAACTTTGGTCACCCCCATGTAAGTTATAGGGCAGGACCAGCACAGTTTTCAAAACGTGTTTTTCAGCCAGAAATAAACGCGTTTTCTCATCCCTTAGAATCACAGTGTAACTGCCTGGCTCAGAAGAGCCCACTGAGTCAGCCCTTAACCCCAGTGATCAGAAATTGTCAAAACGTGTTTTTCAACTCAAATAAACACGTTTTGGCAACTTTGGTCAACCCCATGTAAGTTATAGGGCAGGAACAGCACAGTTTTCAAAACGTGTTTTTCAGCCCGAAATAAACGCGTTTTCTCAGCCCTTAGAATCACAGTGTAACTGCCTGGCTCAGAAGAGCACACTGAGTCAGCCCTTACCCCAGTGTGCAGAAATTGTCACAACTTGTTTTTCTGCTGAAATAAACACGTTTTGGCAACTTTGGTCAACCCCATGTAAGTTATAGGGCAGGAACAGCACAGTTTTCAAAACGTGTTTTTCAGCACAAATAAACACGTTTTGGCAACTTTGGTCACCCCCATGTAAGTTATAGGGCAGGAACAGCACAGTTTTCAAAACGTGTTTTTCAGCCCGAAATAAACGCGTTTTCTCAGCCCTTAGAATCACAGTGTAACTGCCTGGCTCAGAAGAGCCCACTGAGTCAGCCCTTAACCCCAATGATCAGAAATTGTCAAAACGTGTTTTTCAACACAAATAAACACGTTTTGGCAACTTTGGTCAACCCCATGTAAGTTATAGGGCAGGAACAGCACAGTTTTCAAAACGTGTTTTTCAGCCCGAAATAAACGCGTTTTCTCAGCCCTTAGAATCACAGTGTAACTGCCTGGCTTAGTAGAGCAAACTGAGTCAGACCTTAACCCCAGTGGGCAGAAATTGTCACAACGTGCTTTTCAGCAGAAATAAACACGTTTTGGCAACTTTGGTCACCCCCATGTAAGTTATAGGGCAGGAACAGCACAGTTTTCAAAACGTGTTTTTCAGCCCGAAATAAACGCTTTTTCTCAGCCCTTAGAATCACAGTGTAACTGCCTGGCTCAGAAGAGCACACTGAGTCAGCCCTTAACCCCAGTGTGCAGAAATTGTCACAACTTGTTTTTCTGCTGAAATAAACACGTTTTGGCAACGTTGGTCACCCCCATGTAAGTTTAGGGCAGGAACAGCACAGTTTTCAAAACGTGTTTTTCAGCCCGAAATAAACGCGTTTTCTCAGCCCTTAGAATCACAGTGTAACTGCCTGGCTCAGAAGAGCACACTGAGTCAGCCCTTAACCCCAGTGTGCAGAAATTGTCACAACTTGTTTTTCTGCTGAAATAAACACGTTTTGGCAACGTTGGTCACCCCCATGTAAGTTATAGGGCAGGAACAGCACAGTTTTCAAAACGTGTTTTTCAGCCCGAAATAAACGCGTTTTCTCAACCCTTGGAATCGCAGTGTAACTGCCTGGGTCAGAAGAGCCCACTGAGTCAGCCCTTAACCCCAGTGATCAGAAATTGTCAAAACGTGTTTTTCAACTCAAATAAACACGTTTTGGCAACTTTGGTCAACCCCATGTAAGTTATAGGGCAGGAACAGCACAGTTTTCAAAACGTGTTTTTCAGCCCGAAATAAACGCGTTTTCTCAGTCCTTAGAATCACAGTGTAACTGCCTGGCTTAGTAGAGCACACTGAGTCAGCCCTTAACCCCAGTGGGCAGAAATTGTCACAACGTGTTTTTCAGCAGAAATAAACACGTTTTGGCAACTTTGGTCACCCCCATGTAAGTTATAGGGCAGGAACAGCACAGTTTTCAAAACGTGTTTTTCAGCCCGAAATAAACGCGTTTTCTCAACCCTTGGAATCGCAGTGTAACTGCCTGGGTCAGAAGAGCCCACTGAGTCAGCCCTTAACCCCAGTGATCAGAAATTGTCAAAACGTATTTTTCAACTCAAATAAACACGTTTTGGCAACTTTGGTCAACCCCATGTAAGTTATAGGGCAGGAACAGCACAGTTTTCAAAACGTGTTTTTCAGCCCGAAATAAACGCGTTTTCTCAGCCCTTAGAATCATAGTGTAACTGCCTGGCTCAGAAGAGCACACTGAGTCAGCCCTTAACCCCAGTGAGCAGAAATTGTCACAACTTGTTTTTCTGCTGAAATAAACACGTTTTGGCAACTTTGGTCAACCCCATGTAAGTTATAGGGCAGGAACAGCACAGTTTTCAAAACGTGTTTTTCAGCACAAATAAACACGTTTTGGCAACTTTGGTCATCCCCATGTAAGTTATAGGGCAGGAACAGCACAGTTTTCAAAACGTGTTTTTCAGCCCGAAATAAACGCGTTTTCTCATCCCTTAGAATCACAGTGTAACTGCCTGGCTCAGAAGAGCCCACTGAGTCAGCCCTTAACCCCAGTGATCAGAAATTGTCAAAACATATTTTTCAACTCAAATAAACACGTTTTGGCAACTTTGGTCAACCCCATGTAAGTTATAGGGCAGGAACAGCACAGTTTTCAAAACGTGTTTTTCAGCCCGAAATAAACGCGTTTTCTCAGCCCTTAGAATCACAGTGTAACTGCCTGGCTTAGTAGAGCAAACTGAGTCAGACCTTAACCCCAGTGGGCAGAAATTGTCACAACGTGCTTTTCAGCAGAAATAAACACTTTTTGGCAACTTTGGTCACCCCCATGTAAGTTATAGGGCAGGAACAGCACAGTTTTCAAAACGTGTTTTTCAGCCCGAAATAAACGCGTTTTCTCAGCCCTTAGAATCACAGTGTAACTGCCTGGCTCAGAAGAGCACACTGAGTCAGCCCTTAACCCCAGTGTGCAGAAATTGTCACAACTTGTTTTTCTGCTGAAATAAACACGTTTTGGCAACGTTGGTCACCCCCATGTAAGTTATAGGGCAGGAACAGCACAGTTTTCAAAACGTGTTTTTCAGCCCGAAATAAACGCGTTTTCTCAGCCCTTAGAATCACAGTGTAACTGCCTGGCTCAGAAGAGCACACTGAGTCAGCCCTTAACCCCAGTGTGCAGAAATTGTCACAACTTGTTTTTCTGCTGAAATAAACACGTTTTGGCAACGTTGGTCACCCACATGTAAGTTATAGGGCAGGAACAGCACAGTTTTCAAAACGTGTTTTTCAGCCCGAAATAAACGCGTTTTCTCAACCCTTGGAATCGCAGTGTAACTGCCTGGGTCAGAAGAGCCCACTGAGTCAGCCCTTAACCCCAGTGATCAGAAATTGTCAAAACGTGTTTTTCAACTCAAATAAACACGTTTTGGCAACTTTGGTCAACCCCATGTAAGTTATAGGGCAGGAACAGCACAGTTTTCAAAACGTGTTTTTCAGCACAAATAAACACGTTTTGGCAACTTTGGTCAACCCCATGTAAGTTATAGGCCAGGTACAGCACCGTTTTCAAAACGTGTTTTTCAGCCAGAAATGAACACGTTTTCTCAGCCTTTGGAATCGCAGTGTATCTGCCTGGCTCAGAAGAGCCCACTGAGTCAGCCCTTAACCCCAGTGATCAGAAATTGTCAAAACGTGTTTTTCAGCACAAATAAACACGTTTTGGCAACTTTGGTCAACCCCATGTAAGTTATAGGGCAGGAACAGCACAGTTTTCAAAACGTGTTTTTCAGCCAGAAATAAATGCGTTTTCTCAGCCCTTAGAATCACAGTGTAACTGCCTGGCTTAGTAGAGCACACTGAGTCAGCCCTTCACCCCAGTATGCAGAAATTGTCACAACTTGTTTTTCTGCTGAAATAAACACGTTTTGGCAACTTTGGTCACCCCCATGTAAGGTATAGGGCAGGAACAGCACAGTTTTCAAAACGTGTTTTTCAGCCAGAAATAAACACGTTTTCTCAGCCCTTGGAATCGCAGTGTATCTGCCTGGCTCAGAAGAGCCCACTGAGTCAGCCCTTAACCCCAGTGTGCCGAAATTGTCAAAACGTGTTTTTCAGCACAAATAAACACGTTTTGGCAACTTTGGTCAACCCCATGTAAGTTATAGGGCAGGAACAGCACAGTTTTCAAAACGTGTTTTTCAGCCCGAAATAAACGCGGTTTCTCAGCCCTCTGAATCACAGTGTATCTGCCTGGCTCAGAAGGGCCCACTGAGTCAGCCCTTAACCCCACTGATCAGAAATTGTCAAAACGTGTTTTTCAGCACAAATAAACACGTTTTGGCAACTTTGGTCACCCCCATGTAAGTTATAGGGCAGGAACAGAACAGTTTTCAAAACGTGTTTTCAGCCAGAAATAATCGCGTTTTCTCAGCCCTTAGAATCACAGTGTAACTGCCTGGCTCAGAAGAGCCCACTGAGTCAGCCCTTAACCCCAGTGATTAGAATTTGTCAAAACGTGTTTTTCAGCAGAAATAAACACGTTTTGGCAACTTTGGTCACCCCCATGTAAGTTATAGGGCAGGACCAGCACAGTTTTCAAAACGTGTTTTTCAGCCAGAAATAAACGCGTTTTCTCATCCCTTAGAATCACAGTGTAACTGCCTGGCTCAGAAGAGCCCACTGAGTCAGCCCTTAACCCCAATGATCAGAAATTTTCAAAATGTGTTTTTCAACACAAATAAACACGTTTTGGCAACTTTGGTCAACCCCATGTAAGTTATAGGGCAGGAACAGCACAGTTTTCAAAACGTGTTTTTCAGCCCGAAATAAACGCGTTTTCTCAGCCCTTAGAATCACAGTGTAACTGCCTGGCTTAGTAGAGCACACTGAGTCAGCCCTTAACCCCAGTGGGCAGAAATTGTCACAATGTGCTTTTCAGCAGTAATAACCACGTTTTGGCAACTTTGGTCACCCCCTTGTAAGTTATAGGGCAGGAACAGCACAGTTTTCAAAACGTGTTTTTCAGCACGAAATAAACGCGTTTTCTCAGCCCTTAGAATCGCAGTGTATCTGCCTGGCTCAGAAGAGCCCACTGAGTCAGCCCTTAACCCCAGTGTGCAGAAATTGTCAAAACTTGTTTTTCTGCTGAAATAAACACGTTTTGGCAACGTTGGTCACCCCCATGTAAGTTATAGGGCAGGAACAGCACAGTTTTCAAAACGTGTTTTTCAGCCCGAAATAAACGCGTTTTCTCAACCCTTGGAATCGCAGTGTAACTGCCTGGGTCAGAAGAGCCCACTGAGTCAGCCCTTAACCCCAGTGATCAGAAATTGTCAAAACGTGTTTTTCAACTCAAATAAACACGTTTTGGCAACTTTGGTCAACCCCATGTAAGTTATAGGGCAGGAACAGCACAGTTTTCAAAACGTGTTTTTCAGCCCGAAATAAACGCGTTTTCTCAGCCCTTAGAATCACAGTGTAACTGCCTGGCTCAGAAGAGCACACTGAGTCAGCCCTTACCCCAGTGTGCAGAAATTGTCACAACTTGTTTTTCTGCTGAAATAAACACGTTTTGGCAACTTTGGTCAACCCCATGTAAGTTATAGGGCAGGAACAGCACAGTTTTCAAAACGTGTTTTTCAGCACAAATAAACACGTTTTGGCAACTTTGGTCACCCCCATGTAAGTTATAGGGCAGGAACAGCACAGTTTTCAAAACGTGTTTTTCAGCCCGAAATAAACGCGTTTTCTCAGCCCTTAGAATCACAGTGTAACTGCCTGGCTCAGAAGAGCCCACTGAGTCAGCCCTTAACCCCAGTGGGCAGAAATTGTCACAACGTGCTTTTCAGCAGAAATAAACACGTTTTGGCAACTTTGGTCACCCCCATGTAAGTTATAGGGCAGGAACAGCACAGTTTTCAAAACGTGTTTTTCAGCCCGAAATAAACGCGTTTTCTCAGCCCTTAGAATCACAGTGTAACTGCCTGGCTCAGAAGAGCACACTGAGTCAGCCCTTAACCCCAGTGTGCAGAAATTGTCACAACTTGTTTTTCTGCTGAAATAAACACGTTTTGGCAACGTTGGTCACCCCCATGTAAGTTATAGGGCAGGAACAGCACAGTTTTCAAAACGTGTTTTTCAGCCCGAAATAAACGCGTTTTCTCAGCCCTTAGAATCACAGTGTAACTGCCTGGCTCAGAAGAGCACACTGAGTCAGCCCTTAACCCCAGTGTGCAGAAATTGTCACAACTTGTTTTTCTGCTGAAATAAACACGTTTTGGCAACGTTGGTCACACCTCATGTAAGTTATAGGGCAGGAACAGCACAGTTTTCAAAACGTGTTTTTCAGCCCGAAATAAACGCGTTTTCTCAACCCTTGGAATCGCAGTGTAACTGCCTGGGTCAGAAGAGCCCACTGAGTCAGCCCTTAACCCCAGTGATCAGAAATTGTCAAAAGGTGTTTTTCAACTCAAATAAACACGTTTTGGCAACTTTGGTCAACCCCATGTAAGTTATAGGGCAGGAAAGGCACAGTTTTCAAAACGTGTTTTTCAGCCCGAAATAATTGCGTTTTCTCAGCCCTTAGAATCACAGTGTAACTGCCTGGCTCAGAAGAGCCAACTGAGTCAGCCCTTAACCCCAATGATCAGAATTTGTCAAAACGTGTTTTTCAGCAGAAATAAACACGTTTTGGCAACTTTGGTCACCCCCATGTAAGTTATAGGGCAGGAACAGCACAGTTTTCAAAACGTGTTTTTCAGCCCGAAATAAACGCGTTTTCTCAGCCCTTAGAATCACAGTGTAACTGCTTGGCTCAGAAGAGCACACTGAGTCAGCCCTTAACCCCAGTGTGCAGAAATTGTCACAACTTGTTTTTCTGCTGAAATAAACACGTTTTGGCAACGTTGGTCACCCCCATGTAAGTTATAGGGAAGGAACAGCACAGTTTTCAAAACGTGTTTTTCAGCCCGAAATAAACGCGTTTTCTCAACCCTTGGAATCGCAGTGTAACTGCCTGGGTCAGAAGAGCCCACTGAGTCAGCCCTTAACCCCAGTGATCAGAAATTGTCAAAACGTGTTTTTCAACTCAAATAAACACGTTTTGGCAACTTTGGTCAACCCCATGTAAGTTATAGGGCAGGAACAGCACAGTTTTCAAAACGTGTTTTTCAGCCCGAAATAAACGCGTTTTCTCAGCCCTTAGAATCACAGTGTAACTGCCTGGCTTAGTAGAGCACACTGAGTCAGCCCTTAACCCCAGTGGGCAGAAATTGTCACAACGTGTTTTTCAGCAGAAATAAACACGTTTTGGCAACTTTGGTCACCCCCATGTAAGTTATAAGGCAGGAACAGCACAGTTTTCAAAACGTGTTTTTCAGCCCGAAATAAACGCGTTTTCTCAACCCTTGGAATCGCAGTGTAACTGCCTGGGTCAGAAGAGCCCACTGAGTCAGCCCTTAACCCCAGTGATCAGAAATTGTCAAAACGTATTTTTCAACTCAAATAAACACGTTTTGGCAACTTTGGTCAACCCCATGTAAGTTATAGGGCAGGAACAGCACAGTTTTCAAAACGTGTTTTTCAGCCCGAAATAAACGCGTTTTCTCAGCCCTTAGAATCATAGTGTAACTGCCTGGCTCAGAAGAGCACACTGAGTCAGCCCTTAACCCCAGTGTGCAGAAATTGTCACAACTTGTTTTTCTGCTGAAATAAACACGTTTTGGCAACTTTGGTCAACCCCATGTAAGTTATAGGGCAGGAACAGCACAGTTTTCAAAACGTGTTTTTCAGCACAAATAAACACGTTTTGGCAACTTTGGTCACCCCCATGTAAGTTATAGGGCAGGAACAGCACAGTTTTCAAAACGTGTTTTTCAGCCCGAAATAAACGCGTTTTCTCATCCCTTAGAATCACAGTGTAACTGCCTGGCTCAGAAGAGCCCACTGAGTCAGCCCTTAACCCCAGTGATCAGAAATTGTCAAAACGTATTTTTCAACTCAAATAAACACGTTTTGGCAACTTTGGTCAACCCCATGTAAGTTATAGGGCAGGAACAGCACAGTTTTCAAAACGTGTTTTTCAGCCCGAAATAAACGCGTTTTCTCAGCCCTTAGAATCACAGTGTAACTGCCTGGCTTAGTAGAGCAAACTGAGTCAGACCTTAACCCCAGTGGGCAGAAATTGTCACAACGTGCTTTTCAGCAGAAATAAACACTTTTTGGCAACTTTGGTCACCACCATGTAAGTTATAGGGCAGGAACAGCACAGTTTTCAAAACGTGTTTTTCAGCCCGAAATAAACGCGTTTTCTCAGCCCTTAGAATCACAGTGTAACTGCCTGGCTCAGAAGAGCACACTGAGTCAGCCCTTAACCCCAGTGTGCAGAAATTGTCACAACTTGTTTTTCTGCTGAAATAAACACGTTTTGGCAACGTTGGTCACCCCCATGTAAGTTATAGGGCAGGAACAGCACAGTTTTCAAAACGTGTTTTTCAGCCCGAAATAAACGCGTTTTCTCAGCCCTTAGAATCACAGTGTAACTGCCTGGCTCAGAAGAGCACACTGAGTCAGCCCTTAACCCCAGTGTGCAGAAATTGTCACAACTTGTTTTTCTGCTGAAATAAACACGTTTTGGCAACGTTGGTCACCCCCATGTAAGTTATAGGGCAGGAACAGCACAGTTTTCAAAACGTGTTTTTCAGCCCGAAATAAACGCGTTTTCTCAACCCTTGGAATCGCAGTGTAACTGCCTGGGTCAGAAGAGCCCACTGAGTCAGCCCTTAACCCCAGTGATCAGAAATTGTCAAAACGTGTTTTTCAACTCAAATAAACACGTTTTGGCAACTTTGGTCAACCCCATGTAAGTTATAGGGCAGGAACAGCACAGTTTTCAAAACGTGTTTTTCAGCACAAATAAACACGTTTTGGCAACTTTGGTCAACCCCATGTAAGTTATAGGCCAGGTACAGCACCGTTTTCAAAACTTGTTTTTCAGCCAGAAATGAACACGTTTTCTCAGCCTTTGGAATCGCAGTGTATCTGCCTGGCTCAGAAGAGCCCACTGAGTCAGCCCTTAACCCCAGTGATCAGAAATTGTCAAAAGGTGTTTTTCAACTCAAATAAACACGTTTTGGCAACTTTGGTCAACCCCATGTAAGTTATAGGGCAGGAAAGGCACAGTTTTCAAAACGTGTTTTTCAGCCCGAAATAATTGCGTTTTCTCAGCCCTTAGAATCACAGTGTAACTGCCTGGCTCAGAAGAGCCAACTGAGTCAGCCCTTAACCCCAATGATCAGAATTTGTCAAAACGTGTTTTTCAGCAGAAATAAACACGTTTTGGCAACTTTGGTCACCCCCATGTAAGTTATAGGGCAGGAACAGCACAGTTTTCAAAACGTGTTTTTCAGCCCGAAATAAACGCGTTTTCTCAGCCCTTAGAATCACAGTGTAACTGCCTGGCTTAGTAGAGCACACTGAGTCAGCCCTTAACCCCAGTGTGCAGAAATTGTCACAACTTGTTTTTCTGCTGAAATAAACACGTTTTGGCAACTTTGGTCACCCCCATGTAAGTTATAGGGCAGGAACAGCACAGTTTTCAAAACGTGTTTTTCAGCCCGAAATAAACGCGTTTTCTCAACCCTTGGAATCGCAGTGTAACTGCCTGGGTCAGAAGAGCCCACTGAGTCAGCCCTTAACCCCAGTGATCAGAAATTGTCAAAACGTATTTTTCAACTCAAATAAACACGTTTTGGCAACTTTGGTCAACCCCATGTAAGTTATAACGCAGGAACAGCACAGTTTTCAAAACGTGTTTTTCAGCCAGAAATAAACGCGTTTTCTCAGCCCTTAGAATCACAGTGTAACTGCCTGGCTTAGTAGAGCACACTGAGTCAGCCCTTCACCCCAGTGTGCAGAAATTGTCACAACTTGTTTTTCTGCTGAAATAAACACGTTTTGGCAACTTTGGTCACCCCCATGTAAGGTATAGGGCAGGAACAGCACAGTTTTCAAAACGTGTTTTTCAGCCAGAAATAAACACGTTTTCTCAGCCCTTGGAATCGCAGTGTATCTGCCTGGCTCAGAAGAGCCCACTGAGTCAGCCCTTAACCCCAGTGTGCCGAAATTGTCAAAACGTGTTTTTCAGCACAAATAAACACGTTTTGGCAACTTTGGTCAACCCCATGTAAGTTATAGGGCAGGAACAGCACAGTTTTCAAAACGTGTTTTTCAGCCCGAAATAAACGCGGTTTCTCAGCCCTCTGAATCACAGTGTATCTGCCTGGCTCAGAAGGGCCCACTGAGTCAGCCCTTAACCCCACTGATCAGAAATTGTCAAAACGTGTTTTTCAGCACAAATAAACACGTTTTGGCAACTTTGGTCACCCCCATGTAAGTTATAGGGCAGGAACAGAACAGTTTTCAAAACGTGTTTTTCAGCCAGAAATAATCGCGTTTTCTCAGCCCTTAGAATCACAGTGTAACTGCCTGGCTCAGAAGAGCCCACTGAGTCAGCCCTTAACCCCAGTGATTAGAATTTGTCAAAACGTGTTTTTCAGCAGAAATAAACACGTTTTGGCAACTTTGGTCACCCCCATGTAAGTTATAGGGCAGGACCAGCACAGTTTTCAAAACGTGTTTTTCAGCCAGAAATAAACGCGTTTTCTCATCCCTTAGAATCACAGTGTAACTGCCTGGCTCAGAAGAGCCCACTGAGTCAGCCCTTAACCCCAATGATCAGAAATTTTCAAAATGTGTTTTTCAACACAAATAAACACGTTTTGGCAACTTTGGTCAACCCCATGTAAGTTATAGGGCAGGAACAGCACAGTTTTCAAAACGTGTTTTTCAGCCCGAAATAAACGCGTTTTCTCAGCCCTTAGAATCACAGTGTAACTGCCTGGCTTAGTAGAGCACAATGAGTCAGCCCTTAACCCCAGTGGGCAGAAATTGTCACAATGTGCTTTTCAGCAGTAATAACCACGTTTTGGCAACTTTGGTCACCCCCTTGTAAGTTATAGGGCAGGAACAGCACAGTTTTCAAAACGTGTTTTTCAGCCCGAAATAAACGCGTTTTCTCAGCCCTTAGAATCGCAGTGTATCTGCCTGGCTCAGAAGAGCCCACTGAGTCAGCCCTTAACCCCAGTGTGCAGAAATTGTCACAACTTGTTTTTCTGCTGAAATAAACACGTTTTGGCAACGTTGGTCACCCCCATGTAAGTTATAGGGCAGGAACAGCACAGTTTTCAAAACGTGTTTTTCAGCCCGAAATAAACGCGTTTTCTCAACCCTTGGAATCGCAGTGTAACTGCCTGGGTCAGAAGAGCCCACTGAGTCAGCCCTTAACCCCAGTGATCAGAAATTGTCAAAACGTGTTTTTCAACTCAAATAAACACGTTTTGGCAACTTTGGTCAACCCCATGTAAGTTATAGGGCAGGAACAGCACAGTTTTCAAAACGTGTTTTTCAGCCCGAAATAAACGCGTTTTCTCAGCCCTTAGAATCACAGTGTAACTGCCTGGCTCAGAAGAGCACACTGAGTCAGCCCTTACCCCAGTGTGCAGAAATTGTCACAACTTGTTTTTCTGCTGAAATAAACACGTTTTGGCAACTTTGGTCAACCCCATGTAAGTTATAGGGCAGGAACAGCACAGTTTTCAAAACGTGTTTTTCAGCACAAATAAACACGTTTTGGCAACTTTGGTCACCCCCATGTAAGTTATAGGGCAGGAACAGCACAGTTTTCAAAACGTGTTTTTCAGCCCGAAATAAACGCGTTTTCTCAGCCCTTAGAATCACAGTGTAACTGCCTGGCTCAGAAGAGCCCACTGAGTCAGCCCTTAACCCCAATGATCAGAAATTGTCAAAACGTGTTTTTCAACACAAATAAACACGTTTTGGCAACTTTGGTCAACCCCATGTAAGTTATAGGGCAGGAACAGCACAGTTTTCAAAACGTGTTTTTCAGCCCGAAATAAACGCGTTTTCTCAGCCCTTAGAATCACAGTGTAACTGCCTGGCTTAGTAGAGCAAACTGAGTCAGACCTTAACCCCAGTGGGCAGAAATTGTCACAACGTGCTTTTCAGCAGAAATAAACACGTTTTGGCAACTTTGGTCACCCCCATGTAAGTTATAGGGCAGGAACAGCACAGTTTTCAAAACGTGTTTTTCAGCCCGAAATAAACGCTTTTTCTCAGCCCTTAGAATCACAGTGTAACTGCCTGGCTCAGAAGAGCACACTGAGTCAGCCCTTAACCCCAGTGTGCAGAAATTGTCACAACTTGTTTTTCTGCTGAAATAAACACGTTTTGGCAACGTTGGTCACCCCCATGTAAGTTTAGGGCAGGAACAGCACAGTTTTCAAAACGTGTTTTTCAGCCCGAAATAAACGCGTTTTCTCAGCCCTTAGAATCACAGTGTAACTGCCTGGCTCAGAAGAGCACACTGAGTCAGCCCTTAACCCCAGTGTGCAGAAATTGTCACAACTTGTTTTTCTGCTGAAATAAACACGTTTTGGCAACGTTGGTCACCCCCATGTAAGTTATAGGGCAGGAACAGCACAGTTTTCAAAACGTGTTTTTCAGCCCGAAATAAACGCGTTTTCTCAACCCTTGGAATCGCAGTGTAACTGCCTGGGTCAGAAGAGCCCACTGAGTCAGCCCTTAACCCCAGTGATCAGAAATTGTCAAAAGGTGTTTTTCAACTCAAATAAACACGTTTTGGCAACTTTGGTCAACCCCATGTAAGTTATAGGGCAGGAAAGGCACAGTTTTCAAAACGTGTTTTTCAGCCCGAAATAATTGCGTTTTCTCAGCCCTTAGAATCACAGTGTAACTGCCTGGCTCAGAAGAGCCAACTGAGTCAGCCCTTAACCCCAATGATCAGAATTTGTCAAAACGTGTTTTTCAGCAGAAATAAACACGTTTTGGCAACTTTGGTCACCCCCATGTAAGTTATAGGGCAGGAACAGCACAGTTTTCAAAACGTGTTTTTCAGCCCGAAATAAACGCGTTTTCTCAGCCCTTAGAATCACAGTGTAACTGCTTGGCTCAGAAGAGCACACTGAGTCAGCCCTTAACCCCAGTGTGCAGAAATTGTCACAACTTGTTTTTCTGCTGAAATAAACACGTTTTGGCAACGTTGGTCACCCCCATGTAAGTTATAGGGCAGGAACAGCACAGTTTTCAAAACGTGTTTTTCAGCCCGAAATAAACGCGTTTTCTCAACCCTTGGAATCGCAGTGTAACTGCCTGGGTCAGAAGAGCCCACTGAGTCAGCCCTTAACCCCAGTGATCAGAAATTGTCAAAACGTGTTTTTCAACTCAAATAAACACGTTTTGGCAACTTTGGTCAACCCCATGTAAGTTATAGGGCAGGAACAGCACAGTTTTCAAAACGTGTTTTTCAGCCCGAAATAAACGCGTTTTCTCAGTCCTTAGAATCACAGTGTAACTGCCTGGCTTAGTAGAGCACACTGAGTCAGCCCTTAACCCCAGTGGGCAGAAATTGTCACAACGTGTTTTTCAGCAGAAATAAACACGTTTTGGCAACTTTGGTCACCCCCATGTAAGTTATAGGGCAGGAACAGCACAGTTTTCAAAACGTGTTTTTCAGCCCGAAATAAACGCGTTTTCTCAACCCTTGGAATCGCAGTGTAACTGCCTGGGTCAGAAGAGCCCACTGAGTCAGCCCTTAACCCCAGTGATCAGAAATTGTCAAAACGTATTTTTCAACTCAAATAAACACGTTTTGGCAACTTTGGTCAACCCCATGTAAGTTATAGGGCAGGAACAGCACAGTTTTCAAAACGTGTTTTTCAGCCCGAAATAAACGCGTTTTCTCAGCCCTTAGAATCATAGTGTAACTGCCTGGCTCAGAAGAGCACACTGAGTCAGCCCTTAACCCCAGTGAGCAGAAATTGTCACAACTTGTTTTTCTGCTGAAATAAACACGTTTTGGCAACTTTGGTCAACCCCATGTAAGTTATAGGGCAGGAACAGCACAGTTTTCAAAACGTGTTTTTCAGCACAAATAAACACGTTTTGGCAACTTTGGTCACCCCCATGTAAGTTATAGGGCAGGAACAGCACAGTTTTCAAAACGTGTTTTTCAGCCCGAAATAAACGCGTTTTCTCATCCCTTAGAATCACAGTGTAACTGCCTGGCTCAGAAGAGCCCACTGAGTCAGCCCTTAACCCCAGTGATCAGAAATTGTCAAAACATATTTTTCAACTCAAATAAACACGTTTTGGCAACTTTGGTCAACCCCATGTAAGTTATAGGGCAGGAACAGCACAGTTTTCAAAACGTGTTTTTCAGCCCGAAATAAACGCGTTTTCTCAGCCCTTAGAATCACAGTGTAACTGCCTGGCTTAGTAGAGCAAACTGAGTCAGACCTTAACCCCAGTGGGCAGAAATTGTCACAACGTGCTTTTCAGCAGAAATAAACACTTTTTGGCAACTTTGGTCACCCCCATGTAAGTTATAGGGCAGGAACAGCACAGTTTTCAAAACGTGTTTTTCAGCCCGAAATAAACGCGTTTTCTCAGCCCTTAGAATCACAGTGTAACTGCCTGGCTCAGAAGAGCACACTGAGTCAGCCCTTAACCCCAGTGTGCAGAAATTGTCACAACTTGTTTTTCTGCTGAAATAAACACGTTTTGGCAACGTTGGTCACCCCCATGTAAGTTATAGGGCAGGAACAGCACAGTTTTCAAAACGTGTTTTTCAGCCCGAAATAAACGCGTTTTCTCAGCCCTTAGAATCACAGTGTAACTGCCTGGCTCAGAAGAGCACACTGAGTCAGCCCTTAACCCCAGTGTGCAGAAATTGTCACAACTTGTTTTTCTGCTGAAATAAACACGTTTTGGCAACGTTGGTCACCCACATGTAAGTTATAGGGCAGGAACAGCACAGTTTTCAAAACGTGTTTTTCAGCCCGAAATAAACGCGTTTTCTCAACCCTTGGAATCGCAGTGTAACTGCCTGGGTCAGAAGAGCCCACTGAGTCAGCCCTTAACCCCAGTGATCAGAAATTGTCAAAACGTGTTTTTCAACTCAAATAAACACGTTTTGGCAACTTTGGTCAACCCCATGTAAGTTATAGGGCAGGAACAGCACAGTTTTCAAAACGTGTTTTTCAGCACAAATAAACACGTTTTGGCAACTTTGGTCAACCCCATGTAAGTTATAGGCCAGGTACAGCACCGTTTTCAAAACGTGTTTTTCAGCCAGAAATGAACACGTTTTCTCAGCCTTTGGAATCGCAGTGTATCTGCCTGGCTCAGAAGAGCCCACTGAGTCAGCCCTTAACCCCAGTGATCAGAAATTGTCAAAACGTGTTTTTCAGCACAAATAAACACGTTTTGGCAACTTTGGTCAACCCCATGTAAGTTATAGGGCAGGAACAGCACAGTTTTCAAAACGTGTTTTTCAGCCAGAAATAAACGCGTTTTCTCAGCCCTTAGAATCACAGTGTAACTGCCTGGCTTAGTAGAGCACACTGAGTCAGCCCTTCACCCCAGTGTGCAGAAATTGTCACAACTTGTTTTTCTGCTGAAATAAACACGTTTTGGCAACTTTGGTCACCCCCATGTAAGGTATAGGGCAGGAACAGCACAGTTTTCAAAACGTGTTTTTCAGCCAGAAATAAACACGTTTTCTCAGCCCTTGGAATCGCAGTGTATCTGCCTGGCTCAGAAGAGCCCACTGAGTCAGCCCTTAACCCCAGTGTGCCGAAATTGTCAAAACGTGTTTTTCAGCACAAATAAACACGTTTTGGCAACTTTGGTCAACCCCATGTAAGTTATAGGGCAGGAACAGCACAGTTTTCAAAACGTGTTTTTCAGCCCGAAATAAACGCGGTTTCTCAGCCCTCTGAATCACAGTGTATCTGCCTGGCTCAGAAGGGCCCACTGAGTCAGCCCTTAACCCCACTGATCAGAAATTGTCAAAACGTGTTTTTCAGCACAAATAAACACGTTTTGGCAACTTTGGTCACCCCCATGTAAGTTATAGGGCAGGAACAGAACAGTTTTCAAAACGTGTTTTCAGCCAGAAATAATCGCGTTTTCTCAGCCCTTAGAATCACAGTGTAACTGCCTGGCTCAGAAGAGCCCACTGAGTCAGCCCTTAACCCCAGTGATTAGAATTTGTCAAAACGTGTTTTTCAGCAGAAATAAACACGTTTTGGCAACTTTGGTCACCCCCATGTAAGTTATAGGGCAGGACCAGCACAGTTTTCAAAACGTGTTTTTCAGCCAGAAATAAACGCGTTTTCTCATCCCTTAGAATCACAGTGTAACTGCCTGGCTCAGAAGAGCCCACTGAGTCAGCCCTTAACCCCAATGATCAGAAATTTTCAAAATGTGTTTTTCAACACAAATAAACACGTTTTGGCAACTTTGGTCAACCCCATGTAAGTTATAGGGCAGGAACAGCACAGTTTTCAAAACGTGTTTTTCAGCCCGAAATAAACGCGTTTTCTCAGCCCTTAGAATCACAGTGTAACTGCCTGGCTTAGTAGAGCACACTGAGTCAGCCCTTAACCCCAGTGGGCAGAAATTGTCACAATGTGCTTTTCAGCAGTAATAACCACGTTTTGGCAACTTTGGTCACCCCCTTGTAAGTTATAGGGCAGGAACAGCACAGTTTTCAAAACGTGTTTTTCAGCACGAAATAAACGCGTTTTCTCAGCCCTTAGAATCGCAGTGTATCTGCCTGGCTCAGAAGAGCCCACTGAGTCAGCCCTTAACCCCAGTGTGCAGAAATTGTCACAACTTGTTTTTCTGCTGAAATAAACACGTTTTGGCAACGTTGGTCACCCCCATGTAAGTTATAGGGCAGGAACAGCACAGTTTTCAAAACGTGTTTTTCAGCCCGAAATAAACGCGTTTTCTCAACCCTTGGAATCGCAGTGTAACTGCCTGGGTCAAAAGAGCCCACTGAGTCAGCCCTTAACCCCAGTGATCAGAAATTGTCAAAACGTGTTTTTCAACTCAAATAAACACGTTTTGGCAACTTTGGTCAACCCCATGTAAGTTATAGGGCAGGAACAGCACAGTTTTCAAAACGTGTTTTTCAGCCCGAAATAAACGCGTTTTCTCAGCCCTTAGAATCACAGTGTAACTGCCTGGCTCAGAAGAGCACACTGAGTCAGCCCTTACCCCAGTGTGCAGAAATTGTCACAACTTGTTTTTCTGCTGAAATAAACACGTTTTGGCAACTTTGGTCAACCCCATGTAAGTTATAGGGCAGGAACAGCACAGTTTTCAAAACGTGTTTTTCAGCACAAATAAACACGTTTTGGCAACTTTGGTCACCCCCATGTAAGTTATAGGGCAGGAACAGCACAGTTTTCAAAACGTGTTTTTCAGCCCGAAATAAACGCGTTTTCTCAGCCCTTAGAATCACAGTGTAACTGCCTGGCTCAGAAGAGCCCACTGAGTCAGCCCTTAACCCCAATGATCAGAAATTGTCAAAACGTGTTTTTCAACACAAATAAACACGTTTTGGCAACTTTGGTCAACCCCATGTAAGTTATAGGGCAGGAACAGCACAGTTTTCAAAACGTGTTTTTCAGCCCGAAATAAACGCGTTTTCTCAGCCCTTAGAATCACAGTGTAACTGCCTGGCTTAGTAGAGCAAACTGAGTCAGACCTTAACCCCAGTGGGCAGAAATTGTCACAACGTGCTTTTCAGCAGAAATAAACACGTTTTGGCAACTTTGGTCACCCCCATGTAAGTTATAGGGCAGGAACAGCACAGTTTTCAAAACGTGTTTTTCAGCCCGAAATAAACGCGTTTTCTCAGCCCTTAGAATCACAGTGTAACTGCCTGGCTCAGAAGAGCACACTGAGTCAGCCCTTAACCCCAGTGTGCAGAAATTGTCACAACTTGTTTTTCTGCTGAAATAAACACGTTTTGGCAACGTTGGTCACCCCCATGTAAGTTATAGGGCAGGAACAGCACAGTTTTCAAAACGTGTTTTTCAGCCCGAAATAAACGCGTTTTCTCAACCCTTGGAATCGCAGTGTAACTGCCTGGGTCAGAAGAGCCCACTGAGTCAGCCCTTAACCCCAGTGATCAGAAATTGTCAAAAGGTGTTTTTCAACTCAAATAAACACGTTTTGGCAACTTTGGTCAACCCCATGTAAGTTATAGGGCAGGAAAGGCACAGTTTTCAAAACGTGTTTTTCAGCCCGAAATAATTGCGTTTTCTCAGCCCTTAGAATCACAGTGTAACTGCCTGGCTCAGAAGAGCCAACTGAGTCAGCCCTTAACCCCAATGATCAGAATTTGTCAAAACGTGTTTTTCAGCAGAAATAAACACGTTTTGGCAACTTTGGTCACCCCCATGTAAGTTATAGGGCAGGAACAGCACAGTTTTCAAAACGTGTTTTTCAGCCCGAAATAAACGCGTTTTCTCAGCCCTTAGAATCACAGTGTAACTGCTTGGCTCAGAAGAGCACACTGAGTCAGCCCTTAACCCCAGTGTGCAGAAATTGTCACAACTTGTTTTTCTGCTGAAATAAACACGTTTTGGCAACGTTGGTCACCCCCATGTAAGTTATAGGGAAGGAACAGCACAGTTTTCAAAACGTGTTTTTCAGCCCGAAATAAACGCGTTTTCTCAACCCTTGGAATCGCAGTGTAACTGCCTGGGTCAGAAGAGCCCACTGAGTCAGCCCTTAACCCCAGTGATCAGAAATTGTCAAAACGTGTTTTTCAACTCAAATAAACACGTTTTGGCAACTTTGGTCAACCCCATGTAAGTTATAGGGCAGGAACAGCACAGTTTTCAAAACGTGTTTTTCAGCCCGAAATAAACGCGTTTTCTCAGCCCTTAGAATCACAGTGTAACTGCCTGGCTTAGTAGAGCACACTGAGTCAGCCCTTAACCCCAGTGGGCAGAAATTGTCACAACGTGTTTTTCAGCAGAAATAAACACGTTTTGGCAACTTTGGTCACCCCCATGTAAGTTATAGGGCAGGAACAGCACAGTTTTCAAAACGTGTTTTTCAGCCCGAAATAAACGCGTTTTCTCAACCCTTGGAATCGCAGTGTAACTGCCTGGGTCAGAAGAGCCCACTGAGTCAGCCCTTAACCCCAGTGATCAGAAATTGTCAAAACGTATTTTTCAACTCAAATAAACACGTTTTGGCAACTTTGGTCAACCCCATGTAAGTTATAGGGCAGGAACAGCACAGTTTTCAAAACGTGTTTTTCAGCCCGAAATAAACGCGTTTTCTCAGCCCTTAGAATCATAGTGTAACTGCCTGGCTCAGAAGAGCACACTGAGTCAGCCCTTAACCCCAGTGTGCAGAAATTGTCACAACTTGTTTTTCTGCTGAAATAAACACGTTTTGGCAACTTTGGTCAACCCCATGTAAGTTATAGGGCAGGAACAGCACAGTTTTCAAAACGTGTTTTTCAGCACAAATAAACACGTTTTGGCAACTTTGGTCACCCCCATGTAAGTTATAGGGCAGGAACAGCACAGTTTTCAAAACGTGTTTTTCAGCCCGAAATAAACGCGTTTTCTCATCCCTTAGAATCACAGTGTAACTGCCTGGCTCAGAAGAGCCCACTGAGTCAGCCCTTAACCCCAGTGATCAGAAATTGTCAAAACGTATTTTTCAACTCAAATAAACACGTTTTGGCAACTTTGGTCAACCCCATGTAAGTTATAGGGCAGGAACAGCACAGTTTTCAAAACGTGTTTTTCAGCCCGAAATAAACGCGTTTTCTCAGCCCTTAGAATCACAGTGTAACTGCCTGGCTTAGTAGAGCAAACTGAGTCAGACCTTAACCCCAGTGGGCAGAAATTGTCACAACGTGCTTTTCAGCAGAAATAAACACTTTTTGGCAACTTTGGTCACCACCATGTAAGTTATAGGGCAGGAACAGCACAGTTTTCAAAACGTGTTTTTCAGCCCGAAATAAACGCGTTTTCTCAGCCCTTAGAATCACAGTGTAACTGCCTGGCTCAGAAGAGCACACTGAGTCAGCCCTTAACCCCAGTGTGCAGAAATTGTCACAACTTGTTTTTCTGCTGAAATAAACACGTTTTGGCAACGTTGGTCACCCCCATGTAAGTTATAGGGCAGGAACAGCACAGTTTTCAAAACGTGTTTTTCAGCCCGAAATAAACGCGTTTTCTCAGCCCTTAGAATCACAGTGTAACTGCCTGGCTCAGAAGAGCACACTGAGTCAGCCCTTAACCCCAGTGTGCAGAAATTGTCACAACTTGTTTTTCTGCTGAAATAAACACGTTTTGGCAACGTTGGTCACCCCCATGTAAGTTATAGGGCAGGAACAGCACAGTTTTCAAAACGTGTTTTTCAGCCCGAAATAAACGCGTTTTCTCAACCCTTGGAATCGCAGTGTAACTGCCTGGGTCAGAAGAGCCCACTGAGTCAGCCCTTAACCCCAGTGATCAGAAATTGTCAAAACGTGTTTTTCAACTCAAATAAACACGTTTTGGCAACTTTGGTCAACCCCATGTAAGTTATAGGGCAGGAACAGCACAGTTTTCAAAACGTGTTTTTCAGCACAAATAAACACGTTTTGGCAACTTTGGTCAACCCGATGTAAGTTATAGGCCAGGTACAGCACCGTTTTCAAAACGTGTTTTTCAGCCAGAAATGAACACGTTTTCTCAGCCTTTGGAATCGCAGTGTATCTGCCTGGCTCAGAAGAGCCCACTGAGTCAGCCCTTAACCCCAGTGATCAGAAATTGTCAAAAGGTGTTTTTCAACTCAAATAAACACGTTTTGGCAACTTTGGTCAACCCCATGTAAGTTATAGGGCAGGAACAGCACAGTTTTCAAAACGTGTTTTTCAGCCCGAAATAAACGCGTTTTCTCAGCCCTTAGAATCACAGTGTAACTGCCTGGCTTAGTAGAGCACACTGAGTCAGCCCTTAACCCCAGTGTGCAGAAATTGTCACAACTTGTTTTTCTGCTGAAATAAACACGTTTTGGCAACTTTGGTCACCCCCATGTAAGTTATAGGGCAGGAACAGCACAGTTTTCAAAACGTGTTTTTCAGCCCGAAATAAACGCGTTTTCTCAATCCTTGGAATCGCAGTGTAACTGCCTTGGTCAGAAGAGCCCACTGAGTCAGCCCTTAACCCCAGTGATCAGAAATTGTCAAAACGTATTTTTCAACTCAAATAAACACGTTTTGGCAACTTTGGTCAACCCCATGTAAGTTATAGGGCAGGAACAGCACAGTTTTCAAAACGTGTTTTTCAGTCCGAAATAAACGCGTTTTCTCAGCCCTTAGAATCATAGTGTAACTGCCTGGCTCAGAAGAGCACACTGAGTCAGCCCTTAACCCCAGTGTGCAGAAATTGTCACAACTTGTTTTTCTGCTGAAATAAACACGTTTTGGCAACTTTGGTCAACCCCATGTAAGTTATAGGGCAGGAACAGCACAGTTTTCAAAACGTGTTTTTCAGCACAAATAAACACGTTTTGGCAACTTTGGTCACCCCCATGTAAGTTATAGGGCAGGAACAGCACAGTTTTCAAAACGTGTTTTTCAGCCCGAAATAAACGCGTTTTCTCATCCCTTGGAATCGCAGTGTAACTGCCTGGGTCAGAAGAGCCCACTGAGTCAGCCCTTAACCCCAGTGATCAGAAATTGTCAAAAGGTGTTTTTCAACTCAAATAAACACGTTTTGGCAACTTTGGTCAACCCCATGTAAGTTATAGGGCAGGAAAGGCACAGTTTTCAAAACGTGTTTTTCAGCCCGAAATAATTGCGTTTTCTCAGCCCTTAGAATCACAGTGTAACTGCCTGGCTCAGAAGAGCCAACTGAGTCAGCCCTTAA
This sequence comes from Atractosteus spatula, assembly GCF_055471065.1. Classification (NCBI taxonomy): domain Eukaryota; kingdom Metazoa; phylum Chordata; class Actinopteri; order Semionotiformes; family Lepisosteidae; genus Atractosteus; species Atractosteus spatula. The sequence goes on from NC_142725.1 coordinate 1,652,271, forward strand.
CCCCAATGATCAGAATTTGTCAAAACGTGTTTTTCAGCAGAAATAAACACGTTTTGGCAACTTTGGTCACCCCCATGTAAGTTATAGGGCAGGAACAGCACAGTTTTCAAAACGTGTTTTTCAGCCCGAAATAAACGCGTTTTCTCAGCCCTTAGAATCACAGTGTAACTGCTTGGCTCAGAAGAGCACACTGAGTCAGCCCTTAACCCCAGTGTGCAGAAATTGTCACAACTTGTTTTTCTGCTGAAATAAACACGTTTTGGCAACGTTGGTCACCCCCATGTAAGTTATAGGGCAGGAACAGCACAGTTTTCAAAACGTGTTTTTCAGCCCGAAATAAACGCGTTTTCTCAACCCTTGGAATCGCAGTGTAACTGCCTGGGTCAGAAGAGCCCACTGAGTCAGCCCTTAACCCCAGTGATCAGAAATTGTCAAAACGTGTTTTTCAACTCAAATAAACACGTTTTGGCAACTTTGGTCAACCCCATGTAAGTTATAGGGCAGGAACAGCACAGTTTTCAAAACGTGTTTTTCAGCCCGAAATAAACGCGTTTTCTCAGCCCTTAGAATCACAGTGTAACTACCTGGCTTAGTAGAGCACACTGGGTCAGCCCTTAACCCCAGTGTGCAGAAATTGTCACAACTTGTTTTTCTGCTGAAATAAACACGTTTTGGCAACTTTGGTCACCCCCATGTAAGTTATAGGGCAGGAACAGCACAGTTTTCAAAACGTGTTTTTCAGCCCGAAATAAACGCGTTTTCTCAACCCTTGGAATCGCAGTGTAACTGCCTGGGTCAGAAGAGCCCACTGAGTCAGCCCTTAACCCCAGTGATCAGAAATTGTCAAAACGTGTTTTTCAACTCAAATAAACACGTTTTGGCAACTTTGGTCAACCCCATGTAAGTTATAGGGCAGGAACAGCACAGTTTTCAAAACGTGTTTTTCAGCCCGAAATAAACGCGTTTTCTCAGCCCTTAGAATCATAGTGTATCTGCCTGGCTCAGAAGAGCCCACTGAGTCAGCCCTTAACCCCAGTGATCAGAAATTGTCAAAACGTATTTTTCAACTCAAATAAACACGTTTTGGCAACTTTGGTCAACCCCATGTAAGTTATAACGCAGGAACAGCACAGTTTTCAAAACGTGTTTTTCAGCCAGAAATAAACGCGTTTTCTCAGCCCTTAGAATCACAGTGTAACTGCCTGGCTTAGTAGAGCACACTGAGTCAGCCCTTCACCCCAGTGTGCAGAAATTGTCACAACTTGTTTTTCTGCTGAAATAAACACGTTTTGGCAACTTTGGTCACCCCCATGTAAGGTATAGGGCAGGAACAGCACAGTTTTCAAAACGTGTTTTTCAGCCAGAAATAAACACGTTTTCTCAGCCCTTGGAATCGCAGTGTATCTGCCTGGCTCAGAAGAGCCCACTGAGTCAGCCCTTAACCCCAGTGTGCCGAAATTGTCAAAACGTGTTTTTCAGCACAAATAAACACGTTTTGGCAACTTTGGTCAACCCCATGTAAGTTATAGGGCAGGAACAGCACAGTTTTCAAAACGTGTTTTTCAGCCCGAAATAAACGCGGTTTCTCAGCCCTCTGAATCACAGTGTATCTGCCTGGCTCAGAAGGGCCCACTGAGTCAGCCCTTAACCCCACTGATCAGAAATTGTCAAAACGTGTTTTTCAGCACAAATAAACACGTTTTGGCAACTTTGGTCACCCCCATGTAAGTTATAGGGCAGGAACAGAACAGTTTTCAAAACGTGTTTTCAGCCAGAAATAATCGCGTTTTCTCAGCCCTTAGAATCACAGTGTAACTGCCTGGCTCAGAAGAGCCCACTGAGTCAGCCCTTAACCCCAGTGATTAGAATTTGTCAAAACGTGTTTTTCAGCAGAAATAAACACGTTTTGGCAACTTTGGTCACCCCCATGTAAGTTATAGGGCAGGACCAGCACAGTTTTCAAAACGTGTTTTTCAGCCAGAAATAAACGCGTTTTCTCATCCCTTAGAATCACAGTGTAACTGCCTGGCTCAGAAGAGCCCACTGAGTCAGCCCTTAACCCCAATGATCAGAAATTTTCAAAATGTGTTTTTCAACACAAATAAACACGTTTTGGCAACTTTGGTCAACCCCATGTAAGTTATAGGGCAGGAACAGCACAGTTTTCAAAACGTGTTTTTCAGCCCGAAATAAACGCGTTTTCTCAGCCCTTAGAATCACAGTGTAACTGCCTGGCTTAGTAGAGCACACTGAGTCAGCCCTTAACCCCAGTGGGCAGAAATTGTCACAATGTGCTTTTCAGCAGTAATAACCACGTTTTGGCAACTTTGGTCACCCCCTTGTAAGTTATAGGGCAGGAACAGCACAGTTTTCAAAACGTGTTTTTCAGCCCGAAATAAACGCGTTTTCTCAGCCCTTAGAATCGCAGTGTATCTGCCTGGCTCAGAAGAGCCCACTGAGTCAGCCCTTAACCCCAGTGTGCAGAAATTGTCACAACTTGTTTTTCTGCTGAAATAAACACGTTTTGGCAACGTTGGTCACCCCCATGTAAGTTATAGGGCAGGAACAGCACAGTTTTCAAAACGTGTTTTTCAGCCCGAAATAAACGCGTTTTCTCAACCCTTGGAATCGCAGTGTAACTGCCTGGGTCAGAAGAGCCCACTGAGTCAGCCCTTAACCCCAGTGATCAGAAATTGTCAAAACGTGTTTTTCAACTCAAATAAACACGTTTTGGCAACTTTGGTCAACCCCATGTAAGTTATAGGGCAGGAACAGCACAGTTTTCAAAACGTGTTTTTCAGCCCGAAATAAACGCGTTTTCTCAGCCCTTAGAATCACAGTGTAACTGCCTGGCTCAGAAGAGCACACTGAGTCAGCCCTTACCCCAGTGTGCAGAAATTGTCACAACTTGTTTTTCTGCTGAAATAAACACGTTTTGGCAACTTTGGTCAACCCCATGTAAGTTATAGGGCAGGAACAGCACAGTTTTCAAAACGTGTTTTTCAGCACAAATAAACACGTTTTGGCAACTTTGGTCACCCCCATGTAAGTTATAGGGCAGGAACAGCACAGTTTTCAAAACGTGTTTTTCAGCCCGAAATAAACGCGTTTTCTCAGCCCTTAGAATCACAGTGTAACTGCCTGGCTCAGAAGAGCCCACTGAGTCAGCCCTTAACCCCAATGATCAGAAATTGTCAAAACGTGTTTTTCAACACAAATAAACACGTTTTGGCAACTTTGGTCAACCCCATGTAAGTTATAGGGCAGGAACAGCACAGTTTTCAAAACGTGTTTTTCAGCCCGAAATAAACGCGTTTTCTCAGCCCTTAGAATCACAGTGTAACTGCCTGGCTTAGTAGAGCAAACTGAGTCAGACCTTAACCCCAGTGGGCAGAAATTGTCACAACGTGCTTTTCAGCAGAAATAAACACGTTTTGGCAACTTTGGTCACCCCCATGTAAGTTATAGGGCAGGAACAGCACGGTTTTCAAAACGTGTTTTTCAGCCCGAAATAAACGCGTTTTCTCAGCCCTAAGAATCACAGTGTAACTGCCTGGCTCAGAAGAGCACACTGAGTCAGCCCTTAACCCCAGTGTGCAGAAATTGTCACAACTTGTTTTTCTGCTGAAATAAACACGTTTTGGCAACGTTGGTCACCCCCATGTAAGTTATAGGGCAGGAACAGCACAGTTTTCAAAACGTGTTTTTCAGCCCGAAATAAACGCGTTTTCTCAGCCCTTAGAATCACAGTGTAACTGCCTGGCTCAGAAGAGCACACTGAGTCAGCCCTTAACCCCAGTGTGCAGAAATTGTCACAACTTGTTTTTCTGCTGAAATAAACACGTTTTGGCAACGTTGGTCACACCTCATGTAAGTTATAGGGCAGGAACAGCACAGTTTTCAAAACGTGTTTTTCAGCCCGAAATAAACGCGTTTTCTCAACCCTTGGAATCGCAGTGTAACTGCCTGGGTCAGAAGAGCCCACTGAGTCAGCCCTTAACCCCAGTGATCAGAAATTGTCAAAAGGTGTTTTTCAACTCAAATAAACACGTTTTGGCAACTTTGGTCAACCCCATGTAAGTTATAGGGCAGGAAAGGCACAGTTTTCAAAACGTGTTTTTCAGCCCGAAATAATTGCGTTTTCTCAGCCCTTAGAATCACAGTGTAACTGCCTGGCTCAGAAGAGCCAACTGAGTCAGCCCTTAACCCCAATGATCAGAATTTGTCAAAACGTGTTTTTCAGCAGAAATAAACACGTTTTGGCAACTTTGGTCACCCCCATGTAAGTTATAGGGCAGGAACAGCACAGTTTTCAAAACGTGTTTTTCAGCCCGAAATAAACGCGTTTTCTCAGCCCTTAGAATCACAGTGTAACTGCTTGGCTCAGAAGAGCACACTGAGTCAGCCCTTAACCCCAGTGTGCAGAAATTGTCACAACTTGTTTTTCTGCTGAAATAAACACGTTTTGGCAACGTTGGTCACCCCCATGTAAGTTATAGGGCAGGAACAGCACAGTTTTCAAAACGTGTTTTTCAGCCCGAAATAAACGCGTTTTCTCAACCCTTGGAATCGCAGTGTAACTGCCTGGGTCAGAAGAGCCCACTGAGTCAGCCCTTAACCCCAGTGATCAGAAATTGTCAAAACGTGTTTTTCAACTCAAATAAACACGTTTTGGCAACTTTGGTCAACCCCATGTAAGTTATAGGGCAGGAACAGCACAGTTTTCAAAACGTGTTTTTCAGCCCGAAATAAACGCGTTTTCTCAGTCCTTAGAATCACAGTGTAACTGCCTGGCTTAGTAGAGCACACTGAGTCAGCCCTTAACCCCAGTGGGCAGAAATTGTCACAACGTGTTTTTCAGCAGAAATAAACACGTTTTGGCAACTTTGGTCACCCCCATGTAAGTTATAGGGCAGGAACAGCACAGTTTTCAAAACGTGTTTTTCAGCCCGAAATAAACGCGTTTTCTCAACCCTTGGAATCGCAGTGTAACTGCCTGGGTCAGAAGAGCCCACTGAGTCAGCCCTTAACCCCAGTGATCAGAAATTGTCAAAACGTATTTTTCAACTCAAATAAACACGTTTTGGCAACTTTGGTCAACCCCATGTAAGTTATAGGGCAGGAACAGCACAGTTTTCAAAACGTGTTTTTCAGCCCGAAATAAACGCGTTTTCTCAGCCCTTAGAATCATAGTGTAACTGCCTGGCTCAGAAGAGCACACTGAGTCAGCCCTTAACCCCAGTGAGCAGAAATTGTCACAACTTGTTTTTCTGCTGAAATAAACACGTTTTGGCAACTTTGGTCAACCCCATGTAAGTTATAGGGCAGGAACAGCACAGTTTTCAAAACGTGTTTTTCAGCACAAATAAACACGTTTTGGCAACTTTGGTCACCCCCATGTAAGTTATAGGGCAGGAACAGCACAGTTTTCAAAACGTGTTTTTCAGCCCGAAATAAACGCGTTTTCTCATCCCTTAGAATCACAGTGTAACTGCCTGGCTCAGAAGAGCCCACTGAGTCAGCCCTTAACCCCAGTGATCAGAAATTGTCAAAACATATTTTTCAACTCAAATAAACACGTTTTGGCAACTTTGGTCAACCCCATGTAAGTTATAGGGCAGGAACAGCACAGTTTTCAAAACGTGTTTTTCAGCCCGAAATAAACGCGTTTTCTCAGCCCTTAGAATAACAGTGTAACTGCCTGGCTTAGTAGAGCAAACTGAGTCAGACCTTAACCCCAGTGGGCAGAAATTGTCACAACGTGCTTTTCAGCAGAAATAAACACTTTTTGGCAACTTTGGTCACCCCCATGTAAGTTATAGGGCAGGAACAGCACAGTTTTCAAAACGTGTTTTTCAGCCCGAAATAAACGCGTTTTCTCAGCCCTTAGAATCACAGTGTAACTGCCTGGCTCAGAAGAGCACACTGAGTCAGCCCTTAACCCCAGTGTGCAGAAATTGTCACAACTTGTTTTTCTGCTGAAATAAACACGTTTTGGCAACGTTGGTCACCCCCATGTAAGTTATAGGGCAGGAACAGCACAGTTTTCAAAACGTGTTTTTCAGCCCGAAATAAACGCGTTTTCTCAGCCCTTAGAATCACAGTGTAACTGCCTGGCTCAGAAGAGCACACTGAGTCAGCCCTTAACCCCAGTGTGCAGAAATTGTCACAACTTGTTTTTCTGCTGAAATAAACACGTTTTGGCAACGTTGGTCACCCACATGTAAGTTATAGGGCAGGAACAGCACAGTTTTCAAAACGTGTTTTTCAGCCCGAAATAAACGCGTTTTCTCAACCCTTGGAATCGCAGTGTAACTGCCTGGGTCAGAAGAGCCCACTGAGTCAGCCCTTAACCCCAGTGATCAGAAATTGTCAAAACGTGTTTTTCAACTCAAATAAACACGTTTTGGCAACTTTGGTCAACCCCATGTAAGTTATAGGGCAGGAACAGCACAGTTTTCAAAACGTGTTTTTCAGCACAAATAAACACGTTTTGGCAACTTTGGTCAACCCCATGTAAGTTATAGGCCAGGTACAGCACCGTTTTCAAAACGTGTTTTTCAGCCAGAAATGAACACGTTTTCTCAGCCTTTGGAATCGCAGTGTATCTGCCTGGCTCAGAAGAGCCCACTGAGTCAGCCCTTAACCCCAGTGATCAGAAATTGTCAAAACGTGTTTTTCAGCACAAATAAACACGTTTTGGCAACTTTGGTCAACCCCATGTAAGTTATAGGGCAGGAACAGCACAGTTTTCAAAACGTGTTTTTCAGCCAGAAATAAACGCGTTTTCTCAGCCCTTAGAATCACAGTGTAACTGCCTGGCTTAGTAGAGCACACTGAGTCAGCCCTTCACCCCAGTGTGCAGAAATTGTCACAACTTGTTTTTCTGCTGAAATAAACACGTTTTGGCAACTTTGGTCACCCCCATGTAAGGTATAGGGCAGGAACAGCACAGTTTTCAAAACGTGTTTTTCAGCCAGAAATAAACACGTTTTCTCAGCCCTTGGAATCGCAGTGTATCTGCCTGGCTCAGAAGAGCCCACTGAGTCAGCCCTTAACCCCAGTGTGCCGAAATTGTCAAAACGTGTTTTTCAGCACAAATAAACACGTTTTGGCAACTTTGGTCAACCCCATGTAAGTTATAGGGCAGGAACAGCACAGTTTTCAAAACGTGTTTTTCAGCCCGAAATAAACGCGGTTTCTCAGCCCTCTGAATCACAGTGTATCTGCCTGGCTCAGAAGGGCCCACTGAGTCAGCCCTTAACCCCACTGATCAGAAATTGTCAAAACGTGTTTTTCAGCACAAATAAACACGTTTTGGCAACTTTGGTCACCCCCATGTAAGTTATAGGGCAGGAACAGAACAGTTTTCAAAACGTGTTTTCAGCCAGAAATAATCGCGTTTTCTCAGCCCTTAGAATCACAGTGTAACTGCCTGGCTCAGAAGAGCCCACTGAGTCAGCCCTTAACCCCAGTGATTAGAATTTGTCAAAACGTGTTTTTCAGCAGAAATAAACACGTTTTGGCAACTTTGGTCACCCCCATGTAAGTTATAGGGCAGGACCAGCACAGTTTTCAAAACGTGTTTTTCAGCCAGAAATAAACGCGTTTTCTCATCCCTTAGAATCACAGTGTAACTGCCTGGCTCAGAAGAGCCCACTGAGTCAGCCCTTAACCCCAATGATCAGAAATTTTCAAAATGTGTTTTTCAACACAAATAAACACGTTTTGGCAACTTTGGTCAACCCCATGTAAGTTATAGGGCAGGAACAGCACAGTTTTCAAAACGTGTTTTTCAGCCCGAAATAAACGCGTTTTCTCAGCCCTTAGAATCACAGTGTAACTGCCTGGCTTAGTAGAGCACACTGAGTCAGCCCTTAACCCCAGTGGGCAGAAATTGTCACAATGTGCTTTTCAGCAGTAATAACCACGTTTTGGCAACTTTGGTCACCCCCTTGTAAGTTATAGGGCAGGAACAGCACAGTTTTCAAAACGTGTTTTTCAGCACGAAATAAACGCGTTTTCTCAGCCCTTAGAATCGCAGTGTATCTGCCTGGCTCAGAAGAGCCCACTGAGTCAGCCCTTAACCCCAGTGTGCAGAAATTGTCACAACTTGTTTTTCTGCTGAAATAAACACGTTTTGGCAACGTTGGTCACCCCCATGTAAGTTATAGGGCAGGAACAGCACAGTTTTCAAAACGTGTTTTTCAGCCCGAAATAAACGCGTTTTCTCAACCCTTGGAATCGCAGTGTAACTGCCTGGGTCAGAAGAGCCCACTGAGTCAGCCCTTAACCCCAGTGATCAGAAATTGTCAAAACGTGTTTTTCAACTCAAATAAACACGTTTTGGCAACTTTGGTCAACCCCATGTAAGTTATAGGGCAGGAACAGCACAGTTTTCAAAACGTGTTTTTCAGCCCGAAATAAACGCGTTTTCTCAGCCCTTAGAATCACAGTGTAACTGCCTGGCTCAGAAGAGCACACTGAGTCAGCCCTTACCCCAGTGTGCAGAAATTGTCACAACTTGTTTTTCTGCTGAAATAAACACGTTTTGGCAACTTTGGTCAACCCCATGTAAGTTATAGGGCAGGAACAGCACAGTTTTCAAAACGTGTTTTTCAGCACAAATAAACACGTTTTGGCAACTTTGGTCACCCCCATGTAAGTTATAGGGCAGGAACAGCACAGTTTTCAAAACGTGTTTTTCAGCCCGAAATAAACGCGTTTTCTCAGCCCTTAGAATCACAGTGTAACTGCCTGGCTCAGAAGAGCCCACTGAGTCAGCCCTTAACCCCAATGATCAGAAATTGTCAAAACGTGTTTTTCAACACAAATAAACACGTTTTGGCAACTTTGGTCAACCCCATGTAAGTTATAGGGCAGGAACAGCACAGTTTTCAAAACGTGTTTTTCAGCCCGAAATAAACGCGTTTTCTCAGCCCTTAGAATCACAGTGTAACTGCCTGGCTTAGTAGAGCAAACTGAGTCAGACCTTAACCCCAGTGGGCAGAAATTGTTACAACGTGCTTTTCAGCAGAAATAAACACGTTTTGGCAACTTTGGTCACCCCCATGTAAGTTATAGGGCAGGAACAGCACAGTTTTCAAAACGTGTTTTTCAGCCCGAAATAAACGCGTTTTCTCAGCCCTTAGAATCACAGTGTAACTGCCTGGCTCAGAAGAGCACACTGAGTCAGCCCTTAACCCCAGTGTGCAGAAATTGTCACAACTTGTTTTTCTGCTGAAATAAACACGTTTTGGCAACGTTGGTCACCCCCATGTAAGTTATAGGGCAGGAACAGCACAGTTTTCAAAACGTGTTTTTCAGCCCGAAATAAACGCGTTTTCTCAGCCCTTAGAATCACAGTGTAACTGCCTGGCTCAGAAGAGCACACTGAGTCAGCCCTTAACCCCAGTGTGCAGAAATTGTCACAACTTGTTTTTCTGCTGAAATAAACACGTTTTGGCAACGTTGGTCACACCTCATGTAAGTTATAGGGCAGGAACAGCACAGTTTTCAAAACGTGTTTTTCAGCCCGAAATAAACGCGTTTTCTCAACCCTTGGAATCGCAGTGTAACTGCCTGGGTCAGAAGAGCCCACTGAGTCAGCCCTTAACCCCAGTGATCAGAAATTGTCAAAAGGTGTTTTTCAACTCAAATAAACACGTTTTGGCAACTTTGGTCAACCCCATGTAAGTTATAGGGCAGGAAAGGCACAGTTTTCAAAACGTGTTTTTCAGCCCGAAATAATTGCGTTTTCTCAGCCCTTAGAATCACAGTGTAACTGCCTGGCTCAGAAGAGCCAACTGAGTCAGCCCTTAACCCCAATGATCAGAATTTGTCAAAACGTGTTTTTCAGCAGAAATAAACACGTTTTGGCAACTTTGGTCACCCCCATGTAAGTTATAGGGCAGGAACAGCACAGTTTTCAAAACGTGTTTTTCAGCCCGAAATAAACGCGTTTTCTCAGCCCTTAGAATCACAGTGTAACTGCTTGGCTCAGAAGAGCACACTGAGTCAGCCCTTAACCCCAGTGTGCAGAAATTGTCACAACTTGTTTTTCTGCTGAAATAAACACGTTTTGGCAACGTTGGTCACCCCCATGTAAGTTATAGGGAAGGAACAGCACAGTTTTCAAAACGTGTTTTTCAGCCCGAAATAAACGCGTTTTCTCAACCCTTGGAATCGCAGTGTAACTGCCTGGGTCAGAAGAGCCCACTGAGTCAGCCCTTAACCCCAGTGATCAGAAATTGTCAAAACGTGTTTTTCAACTCAAATAAACACGTTTTGGCAACTTTGGTCAACCCCATGTAAGTTATAGGGCAGGAACAGCACAGTTTTCAAAACGTGTTTTTCAGCCCGAAATAAACGCGTTTTCTCAGCCCTTAGAATCACAGTGTAACTGCCTGGCTTAGTAGAGCACACTGAGTCAGCCCTTAACCCCAGTGGGCAGAAATTGTCACAACGTGTTTTTCAGCAGAAATAAACACGTTTTGGCAACTTTGGTCACCCCCATGTAAGTTATAGGGCAGGAACAGCACAGTTTTCAAAACGTGTTTTTCAGCCCGAAATAAACGCGTTTTCTCAACCCTTGGAATCGCAGTGTAACTGCCTGGGTCAGAAGAGCCCACTGAGTCAGCCCTTAACCCCAGTGATCAGAAATTGTCAAAACGTATTTTTCAACTCAAATAAACACGTTTTGGCAACTTTGGTCAACCCCATGTAAGTTATAGGGCAGGAACAGCACAGTTTTCAAAACGTGTTTTTCAGCCCGAAATAAACGCGTTTTCTCAGCCCTTAGAATCATAGTGTAACTGCCTGGCTCAGAAGAGCACACTGAGTCAGCCCTTAACCCCAGTGTGCAGAAATTGTCACAACTTGTTTTTCTGCTGAAATAAACACGTTTTGGCAACTTTGGTCAACCCCATGTAAGTTATAGGGCAGGAACAGCACAGTTTTCAAAACGTGTTTTTCAGCACAAATAAACACGTTTTGGCAACTTTGGTCACCCCCATGTAAGTTATAGGGCAGGAACAGCACAGTTTTCAAAACGTGTTTTTCAGCCCGAAATAAACGCGTTTTCTCATCCCTTAGAATCACAGTGTAACTGCCTGGCTCAGAAGAGCCCACTGAGTCAGCCCTTAACCCCAGTGATCAGAAATTGTCAAAACGTATTTTTCAACTCAAATAAACACGTTTTGGCAACTTTGGTCAACCCCATGTAAGTTATAGGGCAGGAACAGCACAGTTTTCAAAACGTGTTTTTCAGCCCGAAATAAACGCGTTTTCTCAGCCCTTAGAATCACAGTGTAACTGCCTGGCTTAGTAGAGCAAACTGAGTCAGACCTTAACCCCAGTGGGCAGAAATTGTCACAACGTGCTTTTCAGCAGAAATAAACACTTTTTGGCAACTTTGGTCACCACCATGTAAGTTATAGGGCAGGAACAGCACAGTTTTCAAAACGTGTTTTTCAGCCCGAAATAAACGCGTTTTCTCAGCCCTTAGAATCACAGTGTAACTGCCTGGCTCAGAAGAGCACACTGAGTCAGCCCTTAACCCCAGTGTGCAGAAATTGTCACAACTTGTTTTTCTGCTGAAATAAACACGTTTTGGCAACGTTGGTCACCCCCATGTAAGTTATAGGGCAGGAACAGCACAGTTTTCAAAACGTGTTTTTCAGCCCGAAATAAACGCGTTTTCTCAGCCCTTAGAATCACAGTGTAACTGCCTGGCTCAGAAGAGCACACTGAGTCAGCCCTTAACCCCAGTGTGCAGAAATTGTCACAACTTGTTTTTCTGCTGAAATAAACACGTTTTGGCAACGTTGGTCACCCCCATGTAAGTTATAGGGCAGGAACAGCACAGTTTTCAAAACGTGTTTTTCAGCCCGAAATAAACGCGTTTTCTCAACCCTTGGAATCGCAGTGTAACTGCCTGGGTCAGAAGAGCCCACTGAGTCAGCCCTTAACTCCAGTGATCAGAAATTGTCAAAACGTGTTTTTCAACTCAAATAAACACGTTTTGGCAACTTTGGTCAACCCCATGTAAGTTATAGGGCAGGAACAGCACAGTTTTCAAAACGTGTTTTTCAGCACAAATAAACACGTTTTGGCAACTTTGGTCAACCCAATGTAAGTTATAGGCCAGGTACAGCACCGTTTTCAAAACGTGTTTTTCAGCCAGAAATGAACACGTTTTCTCAGCCTTTGGAATCGCAGTGTATCTGCCTGGCTCAGAAGAGCCCACTGAGTCAGCCCTTAACCCCAGTGATCAGAAATTGTCAAAAGGTGTTTTTCAACTCAAATAAACACGTTTTGGCAACTTTGGTCAACCCCATGTAAGTTATAGGGCAGGAACAGCACAGTTTTCAAAACGTGTTTTTCAGCCCGAAATAAACGCGTTTTCTCAGCCCTTAGAATCACAGTGTAACTGCCTGGCTTAGTAGAGCACACTGAGTCAGCCCTTAACCCCAGTGTGCAGAAATTGTCACAACTTGTTTTTCTGCTGAAATAAACACGTTTTGGCAACTTTGGTCACCCCCATGTAAGTTATAGGGCAGGAACAGCACAGTTTTCAAAACGTGTTTTTCAGCCCGAAATAAACGCGTTTTCTCAATCCTTGGAATCGCAGTGTAACTGCCTGGGTCAGAAGAGCCCACTGAGTCAGCCCTTAACCCCAGTGATCAGAAATTGTCAAAACGTATTTTTCAACTCAAATAAACACGTTTTGGCAACTTTGGTCAACCCCATGTAAGTTATAGGGCAGGAACAGCACAGTTTTCAAAACGTGTTTTTCAGTCCGAAATAAACGCGTTTTCTCAGCCCTTAGAATCATAGTGTAACTGCCTGGCTCAGAAGAGCACACTGAGTCAGCCCTTAACCCCAGTGTGCAGAAATTGTCACAACTTGTTTTTCTGCTGAAATAAACACGTTTTGGCAACTTTGGTCAACCCCATGTAAGTTATAGGGCAGGAACAGCACAGTTTTCAAAACGTGTTTTTCAGCACAAATAAACACGTTTTGGCAACTTTGGTCACCCCCATGTAAGTTATAGGGCAGGAACAGCACAGTTTTCAAAACGTGTTTTTCAGCCCGAAATAAACGCGTTTTCTCATCCCTTAGAATCACAGTGTAACTGCCTGGCTCAGAAGAGCCCACTGAGTCAGCCCTTAACCCCAATGATCAGAAATTGTCAAAACGTGTTTTTCAACACAAATAAACACGTTTTGGCAACTTTGGTCAACCCCATGTAAGTTATAGGGCAGGAACAGCACAGTTTTCAAAACGTGTTTTTCAGCCCGAAATAAACGCGTTTTCTCAACCCTTGGAATCGCAGTGTAACTGCCTGGGTCAGAAGAGCCCACTGAGTCAGCCCTTAACCCCAGTGATCAGAAATTGTCAAAAGGTGTTTTTCAACTCAAATAAACACGTTTTGGCAACTTTGGTCAACCCCATGTAAGTTATAGGGCAGGAAAGGCACAGTTTTCAAAACGTGTTTTTCAGCCCGAAATAATTGCGTTTTCTCAGCCCTTAGAATCACAGTGTAACTGCCTGGCTCAGAAGAGCCAACTGAGTCAGCCCTTAACCCCAATGATCAGAATTTGTCAAAACGTGTTTTTCAGCAGAAATAAACACGTTTTGGCAACTTTGGTCACCCCCATGTAAGTTATAGGGCAGGAACAGCACAGTTTTCAAAACGTGTTTTTCAGCCCGAAATAAACGCGTTTTCTCAGCCCTTAGAATCACAGTGTAACTGCTTGGCTCAGAAGAGCACACTGAGTCAGCCCTTAACCCCAGTGTGCAGAAATTGTCACAACTTGTTTTTCTGCTGAAATAAACACGTTTTGGCAACGTTGGTCACCCCCATGTAAGTTATAGGGCAGGAACAGCACAGTTTTCAAAACGTGTTTTTCAGCCCGAAATAAACGCGTTTTCTCAACCCTTGGAATCGCAGTGTAACTGCCTGGGTCAGAAGAGCCCACTGAGTCAGCCCTTAACCCCAGTGATCAGAAATTGTCAAAACGTGTTTTTCAACTCAAATAAACACGTTTTGGCAACTTTGGTCAACCCCATGTAAGTTATAGGGCAGGAACAGCACAGTTTTCAAAACGTGTTTTTCAGCCCGAAATAAACGCGTTTTCTCAGCCCTTAGAATCACAGTGTAACTACCTGGCTTAGTAGAGCACACTGGGTCAGCCCTTAACCCCAGTGTGCAGAAATTGTCACAACTTGTTTTTCTGCTGAAATAAACACGTTTTGGCAACTTTGGTCACCCCCATGTAAGTTATAGGGCAGGAACAGCACAGTTTTCAAAACGTGTTTTTCAGCCCGAAATAAACGCGTTTTCTCAACCCTTGGAATCGCAGTGTAACTGCCTGGGTCAGAAGAGCCCACTGAGTCAGCCCTTAACCCCAGTGATCAGAAATTGTCAAAACGTGTTTTTCAACTCAAATAAACACGTTTTGGCAACTTTGGTCAACCCCATGTAAGTTATAGGGCAGGAACAGCACAGTTTTCAAAACGTGTTTTTCAGCCCAAAATAAACGCGTTTTCTCAGCCCTTAGAATCATAGTGTAACTGCCTGGCTCAGAAGAGCACACTGAGTCAGCCCTTAACCCCAGTGTGCAGAAATTGTCACAACTTGTTTATCTGCTGAAATAAACACGTTTTGGCAACTTTGGTCAACCCCATGTAAGTTATAGGGCAGGAACAGCACAGTTTTCAAAACGTGTTTTTCAGCACAAATAAACACGTTTTGGCAACTTTGGTCACCCCCATGTAAGTTATAGGGCAGGAACAGCTCAGTTTTCAAAACGTGTTTTTCAGCCCGAAATAAACGCGTTTTCTCATCCCTTAGAATCACAGTGTAACTGCCTTGCTCAGAAGAGCCCACTGAGTCAGCCCTTAACCCCAATGATCAGAAATTGTCAAAACGTGTTTTTCAACACAAATAAACACGTTTTGGCAACTTTGGTCAACCCCATGAAAGTTATAGGGCAGGAACAGCACAGTTTTCAAAACGTGTTTTTCAGCCCGAAATAAACGCGTTTTCTCAGCCCTTAGAATCACAGTGTAACTGCCTGGCTTAGTAGAGCAAACTGAGTCAGACCTTAACCCCAGTGTGCAGAAATTGTCACAACGTGCTTTTCAGCAGAAATAAACACTTTTTGGCAACTTTGGTCACCCCCATGTAAGTTATAGGGCAGGAACAGCACAGTTTTCAAAACGTGTTTTTCAGCCCGAAATAAACGCGTTTTCTCAGCCCTTAGAATCACAGTGTAACTGCCTGGCTCAGAAGAGCACACTGAGTCAGCCCTTAACCCCAGTGTGCAGAAATTGTCACAACTTGTTTTTCTGCTGAAATAAACACGTTTTGGCAACGTTGGTCACCCCCATGTAAGTTATAGGGCAGGAACAGCACAGTTTTCAAAACGTGTTTTTCAGCCCGAAATAAACGCGTTTTCTCAGCCCTTAGAATCACAGTGTAACTGCCTGGCTCAGAAGAGCACACTGAGTCAGCCCTTAACCCCAGTGTGCAGAAATTGTCACAACTTGTTTTTCTGCTGAAATAAACACGTTTTGGCAACGTTGGTCACCCCCATGTAAGTTATAGGGCAGGAACAGCACAGTTTTCAAAACGTGTTTTTCAGCCCGAAATAAACGCGTTTTCTCAACCGTTGGAATCGCAGTGTAACTGCCTGGGTCAGAAGAGCCCACTGAGTCAGCCCTTAACCCCAGTGATCAGAAATTGTCAAAACGTGTTTTTCAACTCAAATAAACACGTTTTGGCAACTTTGGTCAACCCCATGTAAGTTATAGGGCAGGAACAGCACAGTTTTCAAAACGTGTTTTTCAGCACAAATAAACACGTTTTGGCAACTTTGGTCAACCCCATGTAAGTTATAGGCCAGGTACAGCACCGTTTTCAAAACGTGTTTTTCAGCCAGAAATGAACACGTTTTCTCAGCCTTTGGAATCGCAGTGTATCTGCCTGGCTCAGAAGAGCCCACTGAGTCAGCCCTTAACCCCAGTGATCAGAAATTGTCAAAACGTGTTTTTCAGCACAAATAAACACGTTTTGGTAACTTTGGTCAACCCCATGTAAGTTATAGGGCAGGAACAGCACAGTTTTCAAAACGTGTTTTTCAGCCAGAAATAAACGCGTTTTCTCAGCCCTTAGAATCACAGTGTAACTGCCTGGCTTAGTAGAGCACACTGAGTCAGCCCTTCACCCCAGTGTGCAGAAATTGTCACAACTTGTTTTTCTGCTGAAATAAACACGTTTTGGCAACTTTGGTCACCCCCATGTAAGGTATAGGGCAGGAACAGCACAGTTTTCAAAACGTGTTTTTCAGCCAGAAATAAACACGTTTTCTCAGCCCTTGGAATCGCAGTGTATCTGCCTGGCTCAGAAGAGCCCACTGAGTCAGCCCTTAACCCCAGTGTGCCGAAATTGTCAAAACGTGTTTTTCAGCACAAATAAACACGTTTTGGCATCTTTGGTCAACCCCATGTAAGTTATAGGGCAGGAACAGCACAGTTTTCAAAACGTGTTTTTCAGCCCGAAATAAACGCGGTTTCTCAGCCCTCTGAATCACAGTGTATCTGCCTGGCTAAGAAGGGCCCACTGAGTCAGCCCTTAACCCCACTGATCAGAAATTGTCAAAACGTGTTTTTCAGCACAAATAAACACGTTTTGGCAACTTTGGTCACCCCCATGTAAGTTATAGGGCAGGAACAGAACAGTTTTCAAAACGTGTTTTCAGCCAGAAATAATCGCGTTTTCTCAGCCCTTAGAATCACAGTGTAACTGCCTGGCTCAGAAGAGCCCACTGAGTCAGCCCTTAACCCCAGTGATTAGAATTTGTCAAAACGTGTTTTTCAGCAGAAATAAACACGTTTTGGCAACTTTGGTCACCCCCATGTAAGTTATAGGGCAGGACCAGCACAGTTTTCAAAACGTGTTTTTCAGCCAGAAATAATCGCGTTTTCTCATCCCTTAGAATCACAGTGTAACTGCCTGGCTCAGAAGAGCCCACTGAGTCAGCCCTTAACCCCAATGATCAGAAATTTTCAAAATGTGTTTTTCAACACAAATAAACACGTTTTGGCAACTTTGGTCAACCCCATGTAAGTTATAGGGCAGGAACAGCACAGTTTTCAAAACGTGTTTTTCAGCCCGAAATAAACGCGTTTTCTCAGCCCTTAGAATCACAGTGTAACTGCCTGGCTTAGTAGAGCACACTGAGTCAGCCCTTAACCCCAGTGGGCAGAAATTGTCACAATGTGCTTTTCAGCAGTAATAACCACGTTTTGGCAACTTTGGTCACCCCCTTGTAAGTTATAGGGCAGGAACAGCACAGTTTTCAAAACGTGTTTTTCAGCCCGAAATAAACGCGTTTTCTCAGCCCTTAGAATCGCAGTGTATCTGCCTGGCTCAGAAGAGCCCACTGAGTCAGCCCTTAACCCCAGTGTGCAGAAATTGTCACAACTTGTTTTTCTGCTGAAATAAACACGTTTTGGCAACGTTGGTCACCCCCATGTAAGTTATAGGGCAGGAACAGCACAGTTTTCAAAACGTGTTTTTCAGCCCGAAATAAACGCGTTTTCTCAACCCTTGGAATCGCAGTGTAACTGCCTGGGTCAGAAGAGCCCACTGAGTCAGCCCTTAACCCCAGTGATCAGAAATTGTCAAAACGTGTTTTTCAACTCAAATAAACACGTTTTGGCAACTTTGGTCAACCCCATGTAAGTTATAGGGCAGGAACAGCACAGTTTTCAAAACGTGTTTTTCAGCCCGAAATAAACGCGTTTTCTCAGCCCTTAGAATCACAGTGTAACTGCCTGGCTCAGAAGAGCACACTGAGTCAGCCCTTACCCCAGTGTGCAGAAATTGTCACAACTTGTTTTTCTGCTGAAATAAACACGTTTTGGCAACTTTGGTCAACCCCATGTAAGTTATAGGGCAGGAACAGCACAGTTTTCAAAACGTGTTTTTCAGCACAAATAAACACGTTTTGGCAACTTTGGTCACCCCCATGTAAGTTATAGGGCAGGAACAGCACAGTTTTCAAAACGTGTTTTTCAGCCCGAAATAAACGCGTTTTCTCAGCCCTTAGAATCACAGTGTAACTGCCTGGCTCAGAAGAGCCCACTGAGTCAGCCCTTAACCCCAATGATCAGAAATTGTCAAAACGTGTTTTTCAACACAAATAAACACGTTTTGGCAACTTTGGTCAACCCCATGTAAGTTATAGGGCAGGAACAGCACAGTTTTCAAAACGTGTTTTTCAGCCCGAAATAAACGCGTTTTCTCAGCCCTTAGAATCACAGTGTAACTGCCTGGCTTAGTAGAGCAAACTGAGTCAGAGCTTAACCCCAGTGGGCAGAAATTGTCACAACGTGCTTTTCAGCAGAAATAAACACGTTTTGGCAACTTTGGTCACCCCCTTGTAAGTTATAGGGCAGGAACAGCACAGTTTTCAAAACGTGTTTTTCAGCCCGAAATAAACGCGTTTTCTCAGCCCTTAGAATCACAGTGTAACTGCCTGGCTCAGAAGAGCACACTGAGTCAGCCCTTAACCCCAGTGTGCAGAAATTGTCACAACTTGTTTTTCTGCTGAAATAAACACGTTTTGGCAACGTTGGTCACCCCCATGTAAGTTATAGGGCAGGAACAGCACAGTTTTCAAAACGTGTTTTTCAGCCCGAAATAAACGCGTTTTCTCAGCCCTTAGAATCACAGTGTAACTGCCTGGCTCAGAAGAGCACACTGAGTCAGCCCTTAACCCCAGTGTGCAGAAATTGTCACAACTTGTTTTTCTGCTGAAATAAACACGTTTTGGCAACGTTGGTCACCCCCATGTAAGTTATAGGGCAGGAACAGCACAGTTTTCAAAACGTGTTTTTCAGCCCGAAATAAACGCGTTTTCTCAACCCTTGGAATCGCAGTGTAACTGCCTGGGTCAGAAGAGCCCACTGAGTCAGCCCTTAACCCCAGTGATCAGAAATTGTCAAAACGTGTTTTTCAACTCAAATAAACACGTTTTGGCAACTTTGGTCAACCCCATGTAAGTTATAGGGCAGGAACAGCACAGTTTTCAAAACGTGTTTTTCAGCCCGAAATAAACGCGTTTTCTCAGTCCTTAGAATCACAGTGTAACTGCCTGGCTTAGTAGAGCACACTGAGTCAGCCCTTAACCCCAGTGGGCAGAAATTGTCACAACGTGTTTTTCAGCAGAAATAAACACGTTTTGGCAACTTTGGTCACCCCCATGTAAGTTATAGGGCAGGAACAGCACAGTTTTCAAAACGTGTTTTTCAGCCCGAAATAAACGCGTTTTCTCAACCCTTGGAATCGCAGTGTAACTGCCTGGGTCAGAAGAGCCCACTGAGTCAGCCCTTAACCCCAGTGATCAGAAATTGTCAAAACGTATTTTTCAACTCAAATAAACACGTTTTGGCAACTTTGGTCAACCCCATGTAAGTTATAGGGCAGGAACAGCACAGTTTTCAAAACGTGTTTTTCAGCCCGAAATAAACGCGTTTTCTCAGCCCTTAGAATCATAGTGTAACTGCCTGGCTCAGAAGAGCACACTGAGTCAGCCCTTAACCCCAGTGTGCAGAAATTGTCACAACTTGTTTTTCTGCTGAAATAAACACGTTTTGGCAACTTTGGTCAACCCCATGTAAGTTATAGGGCAGGAACAGCACAGTTTTCAAAACGTGTTTTTCAGCACAAATAAACACGTTTTGGCAACGTTGGTCACCCCCATGTAAGTTATAGGGCAGGAACAGCACAGTTTTCAAAACGTGTTTTTCAGCCCGAAATAAACGCGTTTTCTCAGCCCTTAGAATCACAGTGTAACTGCCTGGCTCAGAAGAGCACACTGAGTCAGCCCTTAACCCCAGTGTGCAGAAATTGTCACAACTTGTTTTTCTGCTGAAATAAACACGTTTTGGCAACGTTGGTCACCCACATGTAAGTTATAGGGCAGGAACAGCACAGTTTTCAAAACGTGTTTTTCAGCCCGAAATAAACGCGTTTTCTCAACCCTTGGAATCGCAGTGTAACTGCCTGGGTCAGAAGAGACCACTGAGTCAGCCCTTAACCCCAGTGATCAGAAATTGTCAAAACGTGTTTTTCAACTCAAATAAACACGTTTTGGCAACTTTGGTCAACCCCATGTAAGTTATAGGGCAGGAACAGCACAGTTTTCAAAACGTGTTTTTCAGCACAAATAAACACGTTTTGGCAACTTTGGTCAACCCCATGTAAGTTATAGGCCAGGTACAGCACCGTTTTCAAAACGTGTTTTTCAGCCAGAAATGAACACGTTTTCTCAGCCTTTGGAATCGCAGTGTATCTGCCTGGCTCAGAAGAGCCCACTGAGTCAGCCCTTAACCCCAGTGATCAGAAATTGTCAAAACGTGTTTTTCAGCACAAATAAACACGTTTTGGCAACTTTGGTCAACCCCATGTAAGTTATAGGGCAGGAACAGCACAGTTTTCAAAACGTGTTTTTCAGCCAGAAATAAACGCGTTTTCTCATCCCTTAGAATCACAGTGTAACTGCCTGGCTTAGTAGAGCACACTGAGTCAGCCCTTCACCCCAGTGTGCAGAAATTGTCACAACTTGTTTTTCTGCTGAAATAAACACGTTTTGGCAACTTTGGTCACCCCCATGTAAGGTATAGGGCAGGAACAGCACAGTTTTCAAAACGTGTTTTTCAGCCAGAAATAAACACGTTTTCTCAGCCCTTGGAATCGCAGTGTATCTGCCTGGCTCAGAAGAGCCCACTGAGTCAGCCCTTAACCCCAGTGTGCCGAAATTGTCAAAACGTGTTTTTCAGCACAAATAAACACGTTTTGGCAACTTTGGTCAACCCCATGTAAGTTATAGGGCAGGAACAGCACAGTTTTCAAAACGTGTTTTTCAGCCCGAAATAAACGCGGTTTCTCAGCCCTCTGAATCACAGTGTATCTGCCTGGCTCAGAAAGGCCCACTGAGTCAGCCCTTAACCCCACTGATCAGAAATTGTCAAAACGTGTTTTTCAGCACAAATAAACACGTTTTGGCAACTTTGGTCACCCCCATGTAAGTTATAGGGCAGGAACAGAACAGTTTTCAAAACGTGTTTTCAGCCAGAAATAATCGCGTTTTCTCAGCCCTTAGAATCACAGTGTAACTGCCTGGCTCAGAAGAGCCCACTGAGTCAGCCCTTAACCCCAGTGATTAGAATTTGTCAAAACGTGTTTTTCAGCAGAAATAAACACGTTTTGGCAACTTTGGTCACCCCCATGTAAGTTATAGGGCAGGACCAGCACAGTTTTCAAAACGTGTTTTTCAGCCAGAAATAAACGCGTTTTCTCATCCCTTAGAATCACAGTGTAACTGCCTGGCTCAGAAGAGCCCACTGAGTCAGCCCTTAACCCCAATGATCAGAAATTTTCAAAATGTGTTTTTCAACACAAATAAACACGTTTTGGCAACTTTGGTCAACCCCATGTAAGTTATAGGGCAGGAACAGCACAGTTTTCAAAACGTGTTTTTCAGCCCGAAATAAACGCGTTTTCTCAGCCCTTAGAATCACAGTGTAACTGCCTGGCTTAGTAGAGCACACTGAGTCAGCCCTTAACCCCAGTGGGCAGAAATTGTCACAATGTGCTTTTCAGCAGTAATAACCACGTTTTGGCAACTTTGGTCACCCCCTTGTAAGTTATAGGGCAGGAACAGCACAGTTTTCAAAACGTGTTTTTCAGCACGAAATAAACGCGTTTTCTCAGCCCTTAGAATCGCAGTGTATCTGCCTGGCTCAGAAGAGCCCACTGAGTCAGCCCTTAACCCCAGTGTGCAGAAATTGTCACAACTTGTTTTTCTGCTGAAATAAACACGTTTTGGCAACGTTGGTCACCCCCATGTAAGTTATAGGGCAGGAACAGCACAGTTTTCAAAACGTGTTTTTCAGCCCGAAATAAACGCGTTTTCTCAACCCTTGGAATCGCAGTGTAACTGCCTGGGTCAGAAGAGCCCACTGAGTCAGCCCTTAACCCCAGTGATCAGAAATTGTCAAAACGTGTTTTTCAACTCAAATAAACACGTTTTGGCAACTTTGGTCAACCCCATGTAAGTTATAGGGCAGGAACAGCACAGTTTTCAAAACGTGTTTTTCAGCCCGAAATAAACGCGTTTTCTCAGCCCTTAGAATCACAGTGTAACTGCCTGGCTCAGAAGAGCACACTGAGTCAGCCCTTACCCCAGTGTGCAGAAATTGTCACAACTTGTTTTTCTGCTGAAATAAACACGTTTTGGCAACTTTGGTCAACCCCATGTAAGTTATAGGGCAGGAACAGCACAGTTTTCAAAACGTGTTTTTCAGCACAAATAAACACGTTTTGGCAACTTTGGTCACCCCCATGAAAGTTATAGGGCAGGAACAGCACAGTTTTCAAAACGTGTTTTTCAGCCCGAAATAAACGCGTTTTCTCAGCCCTTAGAATCACAGTGTAACTGCCTGGCTCAGAAGAGCCCACTGAGTCAGCCCTTAACCCCAATGATCAGAAATTGTCAAAACGTGTTTTTCAACACAAATAAACACGTTTTGGCAACTTTGGTCAACCCCATGTAAGTTATAGGGCAGGAACAGCACAGTTTTCAAAACGTGTTTTTCAGCCCGAAATAAACGCGTTTTCTCAGCCCTTAGAATCACAGTGTAACTGCCTGGCTTAGTAGAGCAAACTGAGTCAGACCTTAACCCCAGTGGGCAGAAATTGTCACAACGTGCTTTTCAGCAGAAATAAACACGTTTTGGCAACTTTGGTCACCCCCATGTAAGTTATAGGGCAGGAACAGCACAGTTTTCAAAACGTGTTTTTCAGCCCGAAATAAACGCGTTTTCTCAGCCCTTAGAATCACAGTGTAACTGCCTGGCTCAGAAGAGCACACTGAGTCAGCCCTTAACCCCAGTGTGCAGAAATTGTCACAACTTGTTTTTCTGCTGAAATAAACACGTTTTGGCAACGTTGGTCACCCCCATGTAAGTTATAGGGCAGGAACAGCACAGTTTTCAAAACGTGTTTTTCAGCCCGAAATAAACGCGTTTTCTCAGCCCTTAGAATCACAGTGTAACTGCCTGGCTCAGAAGAGCACACTGAGTCAGCCCTTAACCCCAGTGTGCAGAAATTGTCACAACTTGTTTTTCTGCTGAAATAAACACGTTTTGGCAACGTTGGTCACACCTCATGTAAGTTATAGGGCAGGAACAGCACAGTTTTCAAAACGTGTTTTTCAGCCCGAAATAAACGCGTTTTCTCAACCCTTGGAATCGCAGTGTAACTGCCTGGGTCAGAAGAGCCCACTGAGTCAGCCCTTAACCCCAGTGATCAGAAATTGTCAAAAGGTGTTTTTCAACTCAAATAAACACGTTTTGGCAACTTTGGTCAACCCCATGTAAGTTATAGGGCAGGAAAGGCACAGTTTTCAAAACGTGTTTTTCAGCCCGAAATAATTGCGTTTTCTCAGCCCTTAGAATCACAGTGTAACTGCCTGGCTCAGAAGAGCCAACTGAGTCAGCCCTTAACCCCAATGATCAGAATTTGTCAAAACGTGTTTTTCAGCAGAAATAAACACGTTTTGGCAACTTTGGTCACCCCCATGTAAGTTATAGGGCAGGAACAGCACAGTTTTCAAAACGTGTTTTTCAGCCCGAAATAAACGCGTTTTCTCAGCCCTTAGAATCACAGTGTAACTGCTTGGCTCAGAAGAGCACACTGAGTCAGCCCTTAACCCCAGTGTGCAGAAATTGTCACAACTTGTTTTTCTGCTGAAATAAACACGTTTTGGCAACGTTGGTCACCCCCATGTAAGTTATAGGGAAGGAACAGCACAGTTTTCAAAACGTGTTTTTCAGCCCGAAATAAACGCGTTTTCTCAACCCTTGGAATCGCAGTGTAACTGCCTGGGTCAGAAGAGCCCACTGAGTCAGCCCTTAACCCCAGTGATCAGAAATTGTCAAAACGTGTTTTTCAACTCAAATAAACACGTTTTGGCAACTTTGGTCAACCCCATGTAAGTTATAGGGCAGGAACAGCACAGTTTTCAAAACGTGTTTTTCAGCCCGAAATAAACGCGTTTTCTCAGCCCTTAGAATCACAGTGTAACTGCCTGGCTTAGTAGAGCACACTGAGTCAGCCCTTAACCCCAGTGGGCAGAAATTGTCACAACGTGTTTTTCAGCAGAAATAAACACGTTTTGGCAACTTTGGTCACCCCCATGTAAGTTATAGGGCAGGAACAGCACAGTTTTCAAAACGTGTTTTTCAGCCCGAAATAAACGCGTTTTCTCAACCCTTGGAATCGCAGTGTAACTGCCTGGGTCAGAAGAGCCCACTGAGTCAGCCCTTAACCCCAGTGATCAGAAATTGTCAAAACGTATTTTTCAACTCAAATAAACACGTTTTGGCAACTTTGGTCAACCCCATGTAAGTTATAGGGCAGGAACAGCACAGTTTTCAAAACGTGTTTTTCAGCCCGAAATAAACGCGTTTTCTCAGCCCTTAGAATCATAGTGTAACTGCCTGGCTCAGAAGAGCACACTGAGTCAGCCCTTAACCCCAGTGTGCAGAAATTGTCACAACTTGTTTTTCTGCTGAAATAAACACGTTTTGGCAACTTTGGTCAACCCCATGTAAGTTATAGGGCAGGAACAACACAGTTTTCAAAACGTGTTTTTCAGCACAAATAAACACGTTTTGGCAACTTTGGTCACCCCCATGTAAGTTATAGGGCAGGAACAGCACAGTTTTCAAAACGTGTTTTTCAGCCCGAAATAAACGCGTTTTCTCATCCCTTAGAATCACAGTGTAACTGCCTGGCTCAGAAGAGCCCACTGAGTCAGCCCTTAACCCCAGTGATCAGAAATTGTCAAAACGTATTTTTCAACTCAAATAAACACGTTTTGGCAACTTTGGTCAACCCCATGTAAGTTATAGGGCAGGAACAGCACAGTTTTCAAAACGTGTTTTTCAGCCCGAAATAAACGCGTTTTCTCAGCCCTTAGAATCACAGTGTAACTGCCTGGCTTAGTAGAGCAAACTGAGTCAGACCTTAACCCCAGTGGGCAGAAATTGTCACAACGTGCTTTTCAGCAGAAATAAACACTTTTTGGCAACTTTGGTCACCCCCATGTAAGTTATAGGGCAGGAACAGCACAGTTTTCAAAACGTGTTTTTCAGCCCGAAATAAACGCGTTTTCTCAGCCCTTAGAATCACAGTGTAACTGCCTGGCTCAGAAGAGCACACTGAGTCAGCCCTTAACCCCAGTGTGCAGAAATTGTCACAACTTGTTTTTCTGCTGAAATAAACACGTTTTGGCAACGTTGGTCACCCCCATGTAAGTTATAGGGCAGGAACAGCACAGTTTTCAAAACGTGTTTTTCAGCCCGAAATAAACGCGTTTTCTCAGCCCTTAGAATCACAGTGTAACTGCCTGGCTCAGAAGAGCACACTGAGTCAGCCCTTAACCCCAGTGTGCAGAAATTGTCACAACTTGTTTTTCTGCTGATATAAACACGTTTTGGCAACGTTGGTCACCCCCATGTAAGTTATAGGGCAGGAACAGCACAGTTTTCAAAACGTGTTTTTCAGCCCGAAATAAACGCGTTTTCTCAACCCTTGGAATCGCAGTGTAACTGCCTGGGTCAGAAGAGCCCACTGAGTCAGCCCTTAACCCCAGTGATCAGAAATTGTCAAAACGTGTTTTTCAACTCAAATAAACACGTTTTGGCAACTTTGGTCAACCCCATGTAAGTTATAGGGCAGGAACAGCACAGTTTTCAAAACGTGTTTTTCAGCACAAATAAACACGTTTTGGCAACTTTGGTCAACCCCATGTAAGTTATAGGCCAGGTACAGCACCGTTTTCAAAACGTGTTTTTCAGCCAGAAATGAACACGTTTTCTCAGCCTTTGGAATCGCAGTGTATCTGCCTGGCTCAGAAGAGCCCACTGAGTCAGCCCTTAACCCCAGTGATCAGAAATTGTCAAAACGTGTTTTTCAGCACAAATAAACACGTTTTGGCAACTTTGGTCAACCCCATGTAAGTTATAGGGCAGGAACAGCACAGTTTTCAAAACGTGTTTTTCAGCCAGAAATAAACGCGTTTTCTCAGCCCTTAGAATCACAGTGTAACTGCCTGGCTTAGTAGAGCACACTGAGTCAGCCCTTCACCCCAGTGTGCAGAAATTGTCACAACTTGTTTTTCTGCTGAAATAAACACGTTTTGGCAACTTTGGTCACCCCCATGTAAGGTATAGGGCAGGAACAGCACAGTTTTCAAAACGTGTTTTTCAGCCAGAAATAAACACGTTTTCTCAGCCCTTGGAATCGCAGTGTATCTGCCTGGCTCAGAAGAGCCCACTGAGTCAGCCCTTAACCCCAGTGTGCCGAAATTGTCAAAACGTGTTTTTCAGCACAAATAAACACGTTTTGGCAACTTTGGTCAACCCCATGTAAGTTATAGGGCAGGAACAGCACAGTTTTCAAAACGTGTTTTTCTGCCCGAAATAAACGCGGTTTCTCAGCCCTCTGAATCACAGTGTATCTGCCTGGCTCAGAAGGGCCCACTGAGTCAACCCTTAACCCCACTGATCAGAAATTGTCAAAACGTGTTTTTCAGCACAAATAAACACGTTTTGGCAACTTTGGTCACCCCCATGTAAGTTATAGGGCAGGAACAGAACAGTTTTCAAAACGTGTTTTCAGCCAGAAATAATCGCGTTTTCTCAGCCCTTAGAATCACAGTGTAACTGCCTGGCTCAGAAGAGCCCACTGAGTCAGCCCTTAACCCCAGTGATTAGAATTTGTCAAAACGTGTTTTTCAGCAGAAATAAACACGTTTTGGCAACTTTGGTCACCCCCATGTAAGTTATAGGGCAGGACCAGCACAGTTTTCAAAACGTGTTTTTCAGCCAGAAATAAACGCGTTTTCTCATCCCTTAGAATCACAGTGTAACTGCCTGGCTCAGAAGAGCACACTGAGTCAGCCCTTACCCCAGTGTGCAGAAATTGTCACAACTTGTTTTTCTGCTGAAATAAACACGTTTTGGCAACTTTGGTCAACCCCATGTAAGTTATAGGGCAGGAACAGCACAGTTTTCAAAACGTGTTTTTCAGCACAAATAAACACGTTTTGGCAACTTTGGTCACCCCCATGTAAGTTATAGGGCAGGAACAGCACAGTTTTCAAAACGTGTTTTTCAGCCCGAAATAAACGCGTTTTCTCAGCCCTTAGAATCACAGTGTAACTGCCTGGCTCAGAAGAGCCCACTGAGTCAGCCCTTAACCCCAATGATCAGAAATTGTCAAAACGTGTTTTTCAACACAAATAAACACGTTTTGGCAACTTTGGTCAACCCCATGTAAGTTATAGGGCAGGAACAGCACAGTTTTCAAAACGTGTTTTTCAGCCCGAAATAAACGCGTTTTCTCAGCCCTTAGAATCACAGTGTAACTGCCTGGCTTAGTAGAGCACACTGAGTCAGCCCTTAACCCCAGTGGGCAGAAATTGTCACAATGTGCTTTTCAGCAGTAATAACCACGTTTTGGCAACTTTGGTCACCCCCTTGTAAGTTATAGGGCAGGAACAGCACAGTTTTCAAAACGTGTTTTTCAGCCCGAAATAAACGCGTTTTCTCAGCCCTTAGAATCGCAGTGTATCTGCCTGGCTCAGAAGAGCCCACTGAGTCAGCCCTTAACCCCAGTGTGCAGAAATTGTCACAACTTGTTTTTCTGCTGAAATAAACACGTTTTGGCAACGTTGGTCACCCCCATGTAAGTTATAGGGCAGGAACAGCACAGTTTTCAAAACGTGTTTTTCAGCCCGAAATAAACGCGTTTTCTCAACCCTTGGAATCGCAGTGTAACTGCCTGGGTCAGAAGAGCCCACTGAGTCAGCCCTTAACCCCAGTGATCAGAAATTGTCAAAACGTGTTTTTCAACTCAAATAAACACGTTTTGGCAACTTTGGTCAACCCCATGTAAGTTATAGGGCAGGAACAGCACAGTTTTCAAAACGTGTTTTTCAGCACAAATAAACACGTTTTGGCAACTTTGGTCACCCCCATGTAAGTTATAGGGCAGGAACAGCACAGTTTTCAAAACGTGTTTTTCAGCCCGAAATAAACGCGTTTTCTCAGCCCTTAGAATCACAGTGTAACTGCCTGGCTTAGTAGAGCAAACTGAGTCAGACCTTAACCCCAGTGGGCAGAAATTGTCACAACGTGCTTTTCAGCAGAAATAAACACGTTTTGGCAACTTTGGTCACCCCCATGTAAGTTATAGGGCAGGAACAGCACAGTTTTCAAAACGTGTTTTTCAGCCCGAAATAAACGCGTTTTCTCAGCCCTTAGAATCACAGTGTAACTGCCTGGCTCAGAAGAGCACACTGAGTCAGCCCTTAACCCCAGTGTGCAGAAATTGTCACAACTTGTTTTTCTGCTGAAATAAACACGTTTTGGCAACGTTGGTCACCCCCATGTAAGTTATAGGGCAGGAACAGCACAGTTTTCAAAACGTGTTTTTCAGCCCGAAATAAACGCGTTTTCTCAGCCCTTAGAATCACAGTGTAACTGCCTGGCTCAGAAGAGCACACTGAGTCAGCCCTTAACCCCAGTGTGCAGAAATTGTCACAACTTGTTTTTCTGCTGAAATAAACACGTTTTGGCAACGTTGGTCACACCTCATGTAAGTTATAGGGCAGGAACAGCACAGTTTTCAAAACGTGTTTTTCAGCCCGAAATAAACGCGTTTTCTCAACCCTTGGAATCGCAGTGTAACTGCCTGGGTCAGAAGAGCCCACTGAGTCAGCCCTTAACCCCAGTGATCAGAAATTGTCAAAAGGTGTTTTTCAACTCAAATAAACACGTTTTGGCAACTTTGGTCAACCCCATGTAAGTTATAGGGCAGGAAAGGCACAGTTTTCAAAACGTGTTTTTCAGCCCGAAATAATTGCGTTTTCTCAGCCCTTAGAATCACAGTGTAACTGCCTGGCTCAGAAGAGCCAACTGAGTCAGCCCTTAACCCCAATGATCAGAATTTGTCAAAACGTGTTTTTCAGCAGAAATAAACACGTTTTGGCAACTTTGGTCACCCCCATGTAAGTTATAGGGCAGGAACAGCACAGTTTTCAAAACGTGTTTTTCAGCCCGAAATAAACGCGTTTTCTCAGCCCTTAGAATCACAGTGTAACTGCTTGGCTCAGAAGAGCACACTGAGTCAGCCCTTAACCCCAGTGTGCAGAAATTGTCACAACTTGTTTTTCTGCTGAAATAAACACGTTTTGGCAACGTTGGTCACCCCCATGTAAGTTATAGGGAAGGAACAGCACAGTTTTCAAAACGTGTTTTTCAGCCCGAAATAAACGCGTTTTCTCAACCCTTGGAATCGCAGTGTAACTGCCTGGGTCAGAAGAGCCCACTGAGTCAGCCCTTAACCCCAGTGATCAGAAATTGTCAAAACGTGTTTTTCAACTCAAATAAACACGTTTTGGCAACTTTGGTCAACCCCATGTAAGTTATAGGGCAGGAACAGCACAGTTTTCAAAACGTGTTTTTCAGCCCGAAATAAACGCGTTTTCTCAGCCCTTAGAATCACAGTGTAACTGCCTGGCTTAGTAGAGCACACTGAGTCAGCCCTTAACCCCAGTGGGCAGAAATTGTCACAACGTGTTTTTCAGCAGAAATAAACACGTTTTGGCAACTTTGGTCACCCCCATGTAAGTTATAGGGCAGGAACAGCACAGTTTTCAAAACGTGTTTTTCAGCCCGAAATAAACGCGTTTTCTCAACCCTTGGAATCGCAGTGTAACTGCCTGGGTCAGAAGAGCCCACTGAGTCAGCCCTTAACCCCAGTGATCAGAAATTGTCAAAACGTATTTTTCAACTCAAATAAACACGTTTTGGCAACTTTGGTCAACCCCATGTAAGTTATAGGGCAGGAACAGCACAGTTTTCAAAACGTGTTTTTCAGCCCGAAATAAACGCGTTTTCTCAGCCCTTAGAATCATAGTGTAACTGCCTGGCTCAGAAGAGCACACTGAGTCAGCCCTTAACCCCAGTGTGCAGAAATTGTCACAACTTGTTTTTCTGCTGAAATAAACACGTTTTGGCAACTTTGGTCAACCCCATGTAAGTTATAGGGCAGGAACAGCACAGTTTTCAAAACGTGTTTTTCAGCACAAATAAACACGTTTTGGCAACTTTGGTCACCCCCATGTAAGTTATAGGGCAGGAACAGCACAGTTTTCAAAACGTGTTTTTCAGCCCGAAATAAACGCGTTTTCTCATCCCTTAGAATCACAGTGTAACTGCCTGGCTCAGAAGAGCCCACTGAGTCAGCCCTTAACCCCAGTGTGCAGAAATTGTCACAACTTGTTTTTCTGCTGAAATAAACACGTTTTGGCAACTTTGGTCACCCCCATGTAAGGTATAGGGCAGGAACAGCACAGTTTTCAAAACGTGTTTTTCAGCCAGAAATAAACACGTTTTCTCAGCCCTTGGAATCGCAGTGTATCTGCCTGGCTCAGAAGAGCCCACTGAGTCAGCCCTTAACCCCAGTGTGCCGAAATTGTCAAAACGTGTTTTTCAGCACAAATAAACACGTTTTGGCAACTTTGGTCAACCCCATGTAAGTTATAGGGCAGGAACAGCACAGTTTTCAAAACGTGTTTTTCAGCCCGAAATAAACGCGGTTTCTCAGCCCTCTGAATCACAGTGTATCTGCCTGGCTCAGAAGGGCCCACTGAGTCAGCCCTTAACCCCACTGATCAGAAATTGTCAAAACGTGTTTTTCAGCACAAATAAACACGTTTTGGCAACTTTGGTCACCCCCATGTAAGTTATAGGGCAGGAACAGAACAGTTTTCAAAACGTGTTTTCAGCCAGAAATAATCGCGTTTTCTCAGCCCTTAGAATCACAGTGTAACTGCCTGGCTCAGAAGAGCCCACTGAGTCAGCCCTTAACCCCAGTGATTAGAATTTGTCAAAACGTGTTTTTCAGCAGAAATAAACACGTTTTGGCAACTTTGGTCACCCCCATGTAAGTTATAGGGCAGGACCAGCACAGTTTTCAAAACGTGTTTTTCAGCCAGAAATAAACGCGTTTTCTCATCCCTTAGAATCACAGTGTAACTGCCTGGCTCAGAAGAGCCCACTGAGTCAGCCCTTAACCCCAATGATCAGAAATTTTCAAAATGTGTTTTTCAACACAAATAAACACGTTTTGGCAACTTTGGTCAACCCCATGTAAGTTATAGGGCAGGAACAGCACAGTTTTCAAAACGTGTTTTTCAGCCCGAAATAAACGCGTTTTCTCAGCCCTTAGAATCACAGTGTAACTGCCTGGCTTAGTAGAGCACACTGAGTCAGCCCTTAACCCCAGTGGGCAGAAATTGTCACAATGTGCTTTTCAGCAGTAATAACCACGTTTTGGCAACTTTGGTCACCCCCTTGTAAGTTATAGGGCAGGAACAGCACAGTTTTCAAAACGTGTTTTTCAGCCCGAAATAAACGCGTTTTCTCAGCCATTAGAATCGCAGTGTATCTGCCTGGCTCAGAAGAGCCCACTGAGTCAGCCCTTAACCCCAGTGTGCAGAAATTGTCACAACTTGTTTTTCTGCTGAAATAAACACGTTTTGGCAACGTTGGTCACCCCCATGTAAGTTATAGGGCAGGAACAGCACAGTTTTCAAAACGTGTTTTTCAGCCCGAAATAAACGCGTTTTCTCAACCCTTGGAATCGCAGTGTAACTGCCTGGGTCAGAAGAGCCCACTGAGTCAGCCCTTAACCCCAGTGATCAGAAATTGTCAAAACGTGTTTTTCAACTCAAATAAACACGTTTTGGCAACTTTGGTCAACCCCATGTAAGTTATAGGGCAGGAACAGCACAGTTTTCAAAACGTGTTTTTCAGCCCGAAATAAACGCGTTTTCTCAGCCCTTAGAATCACAGTGTAACTGCCTGGCTCAGAAGAGCACACTGAGTCAGCCCTTACCCCAGTGTGCAGAAATTGTCACAACTTGTTTTTCTGCTGAAATAAACACGTTTTGGCAACTTTGGTCAACCCCATGTAAGTTATAGGGCAGGAACAGCACAGTTTTCAAAACGTGTTTTTCAGCACAAATAAACACGTTTTGGCAACTTTGGTCACCCCCATGTAAGTTATAGGGCAGGAACAGCACAGTTTTCAAAACGTGTTTTTCAGCCCGAAATAAACGCGTTTTCTCAGCCCTTAGAATCACAGTGTAACTGCCTGGCTCAGAAGAGCCCACTGAGTCAGCCCTTAACCCCAATGATCAGAAATTGTCAAAACGTGTTTTTCAACACAAATAAACACGTTTTGGCAACTTTGGTCAACCCCATGTAAGTTATAGGGCAGGAACAGCACAGTTTTCAAAACGTGTTTTTCAGCCCGAAATAAACGCGTTTTCTCAGCCCTTAGAATCACAGTGTAACTGCCTGGCTTAGTAGAGCAAACTGAGTCAGACCTTAACCCCAGTGGGCAGAAATTGTCACAACGTGCTTTTCAGCAGAAATAAACACGTTTTGGCAACTTTGGTCACCCCCATGTAAGTTATAGGGCAGGAACAGCACAGTTTTCAAAACGTGTTTTTCAGCCCGAAATAAACGCTTTTTCTCAGCCCTTAGAATCACAGTGTAACTGCCTGGCTCAGAAGAGCACACTGAGTCAGCCCTTAACCCCAGTGTGCAGAAATTGTCACAACTTGTTTTTCTGCTGAAATAAACACGTTTTGGCAACGTTGGTCACCCCCATGTAAGTTATAGGGCAGGAACAGCACAGTTTTCAAAACGTGTTTTTCAGCCCGAAATAAACGCGTTTTCTCAGCCCTTAGAATCACAGTGTAACTGCCTGGCTCAGAAGAGCACACTGAGTCAGCCCTTAACCCCAGTGTGCAGAAATTGTCACAACTTGTTTTTCTGCTGAAATAAACACGTTTTGGCAACGTTGGTCACCCCCATGTAAGTTATAGGGCAGGAACAGCACAGTTTTCAAAACGTGTTTTTCAGCCCGAAATAAACGCGTTTTCTCAACCCTTGGAATCGCAGTGTAACTGCCTGGGTCAGAAGAGCCCACTGAGTCAGCCCTTAACCCCAGTGATCAGAAATTGTCAAAAGGTGTTTTTCAACTCAAATAAACACGTTTTGGCAACTTTGGTCAACCCCATGTAAGTTATAGGGCAGGAAAGGCACAGTTTTCAAAACGTGTTTTTCAGCCCGAAATAATTGCGTTTTCTCAGCCCTTAGAATCACAGTGTAACTGCCTGGCTCAGAAGAGCCAACTGAGTCAGCCCTTAACCCCAATGATCAGAATTTGTCAAAACGTGTTTTTCAGCAGAAATAAACACGTTTTGGCAACTTTGGTCACCCCCATGTAAGTTATAGGGCAGGAACAGCACAGTTTTCAAAACGTGTTTTTCAGCCCGAAATAAACGCGTTTTCTCAGCCCTTAGAATCACAGTGTAACTGCTTGGCTCAGAAGAGCACACTGAGTCAGCCCTTAACCCCAGTGTGCAGAAATTGTCACAACTTGTTTTTCTGCTGAAATAAACACGTTTTGGCAACGTTGGTCACCCCCATGTAAGTTATAGGGCAGGAACAGCACAGTTTTCAAAACGTGTTTTTCAGCCCGAAATAAACGCGTTTTCTCAACCCTTGGAATCGCAGTGTAACTGCCTGGGTCAGAAGAGCCCACTGAGTCAGCCCTTAACCCCAGTGATCAGAAATTGTCAAAACGTGTTTTTCAACTCAAATAAACACGTTTTGGCAACTTTGGTCAACCCCATGTAAGTTATAGGGCAGGAACAGCACAGTTTTCAAAACGTGTTTTTCAGCCCGAAATAAACGCGTTTTCTCAGTCCTTAGAATCACAGTGTAACTGCCTGGCTTAGTAGAGCACACTGAGTCAGCCCTTAACCCCAGTGGGCAGAAATTGTCACAACGTGTT
This sequence comes from Atractosteus spatula, assembly GCF_055471065.1. Classification (NCBI taxonomy): domain Eukaryota; kingdom Metazoa; phylum Chordata; class Actinopteri; order Semionotiformes; family Lepisosteidae; genus Atractosteus; species Atractosteus spatula. Next base: position 1,686,289 of record NC_142725.1, read on the forward strand.
TTTCAGCAGAAATAAACACGTTTTGGCAACTTTGGTCACCCCCATGTAAGTTATAGGGCAGGAACAGCACAGTTTTCAAAACGTGTTTTTCAGCCAGAAATAAACGCGTTTTCTCAACCCTTGGAATCGCAGTGTAACTGCCTGGGTCAGAAGAGCCCACTGAGTCAGCCCTTAACCCCAGTGATCAGAAATTGTCAAAACGTATTTTTCAACTCAAATAAACACGTTTTGGCAACTTTGGTCAACCCCATGTAAGTTATAGGGCAGGAACAGCACAGTTTTCAAAACGTGTTTTTCAGCCCGAAATAAACGCGTTTTCTCAGCCCTTAGAATCATAGTGTAACTGCCTGGCTCAGAAGAGCACACTGAGTCAGCCCTTAACCCCAGTGTGCAGAAATTGTCACAACTTGTTTTTCTGCTGAAATAAACACGTTTTGGCAACTTTGGTCAACCCCATGTAAGTTATAGGGCAGGAACAGCACAGTTTTCAAAACGTGTTTTTCAGCACAAATAAACACGTTTTGGCAACTTTGGTCACCCCCATGTAAGTTATAGGGCAGGAACAGCACAGTTTTCAAAACGTGTTTTTCAGCCCGAAATAAACGCGTTTTCTCATCCCTTAGAATCACAGTGTAACTGCCTGGCTCAGAAGAGCCCACTGAGTCAGCCCTTAACCCCAGTGATCAGAAATTGTCAAAACATATTTTTCAACTCAAATAAACACGTTTTGGCAACTTTGGTCAACCCCATGTAAGTTATAGGGCAGGAACAGCACAGTTTTCAAAACGTGTTTTTCAGCCCGAAATAAACGCGTTTTCTCAGCCCTTAGAATCACAGTGTAACTGCCTGGCTTAGTAGAGCAAACTGAGTCAGACCTTAACCCCAGTGGGCAGAAATTGTCACAACGTGCTTTTCAGCAGAAATAAACACTTTTTGGCAACTTTGGTCACCCCCATGTAAGTTATAGGGCAGGAACAGCACAGTTTTCAAAACGTGTTTTTCAGCCCGAAATAAACGCGTTTTCTCAGCCCTTAGAATCACAGTGTAACTGCCTGGCTCAGAAGAGCACACTGAGTCAGCCCTTAACCCCAGTGTGCAGAAATTGTCACAACTTGTTTTTCTGCTGAAATAAACACGTTTTGGCAACGTTGGTCACCCCCATGTAAGTTATAGGGCAGGAACAGCACAGTTTTCAAAACGTGTTTTTCAGCCCGAAATAAACGCGTTTTCTCAGCCCTTAGAATCACAGTGTAACTGCCTGGCTCAGAAGAGCACACTGAGTCAGCCCTTAACCCCAGTGTGCAGAAATTGTCACAACTTGTTTTTCTGCTGAAATAAACACGTTTTGGCAACGTTGGTCACCCACATGTAAGTTATAGGGCAGGAACAGCACAGTTTTCAAAACGTGTTTTTCAGCCCGAAATAAACGCGTTTTCTCAACCCTTGGAATCGCAGTGTAACTGCCTGGGTCAGAAGAGCCCACTGAGTCAGCCCTTAACCCCAGTGATCAGAAATTGTCAAAACGTGTTTTTCAACTCAAATAAACACGTTTTGGCAACTTTGGTCAACCCCATGTAAGTTATAGGGCAGGAACAGCACAGTTTTCAAAACGTGTTTTTCAGCACAAATAAACACGTTTTGGCAACTTTGGTCAACCCCATGTAAGTTATAGGCCAGGTACAGCACCGTTTTCAAAACGTGTTTTTCAGCCAGAAATGAACACGTTTTCTCAGCCTTTGGAATCGCAGTGTATCTGCCTGGCTCAGAAGAGCCCACTGAGTCAGCCCTTAACCCCAGTGATCAGAAATTGTCAAAACGTGTTTTTCAGCACAAATAAACACGTTTTGGCAACTTTGGTCAACCCCATGTAAGTTATAGGGCAGGAACAGCACAGTTTTCAAAACGTGTTTTTCAGCCAGAAATAAACGCGTTTTCTCAGCCCTTAGAATCACAGTGTAACTGCCTGGCTTAGTAGAGCACACTGAGTCAGCCCTTCACCCCAGTGTGCAGAAATTGTCACAACTTGTTTTTCTGCTGAAATAAACACGTTTTGGCAACTTTGGTCACCCCCATGTAAGGTATAGGGCAGGAACAGCACAGTTTTCAAAACGTGTTTTTCAGCCAGAAATAAACACGTTTTCTCAGCCCTTGGAATCGCAGTGTATCTGCCTGGCTCAGAAGAGCCCACTGAGTCAGCCCTTAACCCCAGTGTGCCGAAATTGTCAAAACGTGTTTTTCAGCACAAATAAACACGTTTTGGCAACTTTGGTCAACCCCATGTAAGTTATAGGGCAGGAACAGCACAGTTTTCAAAACGTGTTTTTCAGCCCGAAATAAACGCGGTTTCTCAGCCCTCTGAATCACAGTGTATCTGCCTGGCTCAGAAGGGCCCACTGAGTCAGCCCTTAACCCCACTGATCAGAAATTGTCAAAACGTGTTTTTCAGCACAAATAAACACGTTTTGGCAACTTTGGTCACCCCCATGTAAGTTATAGGGCAGGAACAGAACAGTTTTCAAAACGTGTTTTCAGCCAGAAATAATCGCGTTTTCTCAGCCCTTAGAATCACAGTGTAACTGCCTGGCTCAGAAGAGCCCACTGAGTCAGCCCTTAACCCCAGTGATTAGAATTTGTCAAAACGTGTTTTTCAGCAGAAATAAACACGTTTTGGCAACTTTGGTCACCCCCATGTAAGTTATAGGGCAGGACCAGCACAGTTTTCAAAACGTGTTTTTCAGCCAGAAATAAACGCGTTTTCTCATCCCTTAGAATCACAGTGTAACTGCCTGGCTCAGAAGAGCCCACTGAGTCAGCCCTTAACCCCAATGATCAGAAATTTTCAAAATGTGTTTTTCAACACAAATAAACACGTTTTGGCAACTTTGGTCAACCCCATGTAAGTTATAGGGCAGGAACAGCACAGTTTTCAAAACGTGTTTTTCAGCCCGAAATAAACGCGTTTTCTCAGCCCTTAGAATCACAGTGTAACTGCCTGGCTTAGTAGAGCACACTGAGTCAGCCCTTAACCCCAGTGGGCAGAAATTGTCACAATGTGCTTTTCAGCAGTAATAACCACGTTTTGGCAACTTTGGTCACCCCCTTGTAAGTTATAGGGCAGGAACAGCACAGTTTTCAAAACGTGTTTTTCAGCACGAAATAAACGCGTTTTCTCAGCCCTTAGAATCGCAGTGTATCTGCCTGGCTCAGAAGAGCCCACTGAGTCAGCCCTTAACCCCAGTGTGCAGAAATTGTCACAACTTGTTTTTCTGCTGAAATAAACACGTTTTGGCAACGTTGGTCACCCCCATGTAAGTTATAGGGCAGGAACAGCACAGTTTTCAAAACGTGTTTTTCAGCCCGAAATAAACGCGTTTTCTCAACCCTTGGAATCGCAGTGTAACTGCCTGGGTCAGAAGAGCCCACTGAGTCAGCCCTTAACCCCAGTGATCAGAAATTGTCAAAACGTGTTTTTCAACTCAAATAAACACGTTTTGGCAACTTTGGTCAACCCCATGTAAGTTATAGGGCAGGAACAGCACAGTTTTCAAAACGTGTTTTTCAGCCCGAAATAAACGCGTTTTCTCAGCCCTTAGAATCACAGTGTAACTGCCTGGCTCAGAAGAGCACACTGAGTCAGCCCTTACCCCAGTGTGCAGAAATTGTCACAACTTGTTTTTCTGCTGAAATAAACACGTTTTGGCAACTTTGGTCAACCCCATGTAAGTTATAGGGCAGGAACAGCACAGTTTTCAAAACGTGTTTTTCAGCACAAATAAACACGTTTTGGCAACTTTGGTCACCCCCATGTAAGTTATAGGGCAGGAACAGCACAGTTTTCAAAACGTGTTTTTCAGCCCGAAATAAACGCGTTTTCTCAGCCCTTAGAATCACAGTGTAACTGCCTGGCTCAGAAGAGCCCACTGAGTCAGCCCTTAACCCCAATGATCAGAAATTGTCAAAACGTGTTTTTCAACACAAATAAACACGTTTTGGCAACTTTGGTCAACCCCATGTAAGTTATAGGGCAGGAACAGCACAGTTTTCAAAACGTGTTTTTCAGCCCGAAATAAACGCGTTTTCTCAGCCCTTAGAATCACAGTGTAACTGCCTGGCTTAGTAGAGCAAACTGAGTCAGACCTTAACCCCAGTGGGCAGAAATTGTCACAACGTGCTTTTCAGCAGAAATAAACACGTTTTGGCAACTTTGGTCACCCCCATGTAAGTTATAAGGCAGGAACAGCACAGTTTTCAAAACGTGTTTTTCAGCCCGAAATAAACGCGTTTTCTCAGCCCTTAGAATCACAGTGTAACTGCCTGGCTCAGAAGAGCACACTGAGTCAGCCCTTAACCCCAGTGTGCAGAAATTGTCACAACTTGTTTTTCTGCTGAAATAAACACGTTTTGGCAACGTTGGTCACCCCCATGTAAGTTATAGGGCAGGAACAGCACAGTTTTCAAAACGTGTTTTTCAGCCCGAAATAAACGCGTTTTCTCAGCCCTTAGAATCACAGTGTAACTGCCTGGCTCAGAAGAGCACACTGAGTCAGCCCTTAACCCCAGTGTGCAGAAATTGTCACAACTTGTTTTTCTGCTGAAATAAACACGTTTTGGCAACGTTGGTCACACCTCATGTAAGTTATAGGGCAGGAACAGCACAGTTTTCAAAACGTGTTTTTCAGCACAAATAAACACGTTTTGGCAACTTTGGTCACCCCCATGTAAGTTATAGGGCAGGAACAGCACAGTTTTCAAAACGTGTTTTTCAGCCCGAAATAAACGCGTTTTCTCAGCCCTTAGAATCACAGTGTAACTGCCTGGCTCAGAAGAGCCCACTGAGTCAGCCCTTAACCCCAATGATCAGAAATTGTCAAAACGTGTTTTTCAACACAAATAAACACGTTTTGGCAACTTTGGTCAACCCCATGTAAGTTATAGGGCAGGAACAGCACAGTTTTCAAAACGTGTTTTTCAGCCCGAAATAAACGCGTTTTCTCAGCCCTTAGAATCACAGTGTAACTGCCTGGCTTAGTAGAGCAAACTGAGTCAGACCTTAACCCCAGTGGGCAGAAATTGTCACAACGTGCTTTTCAGCAGAAATAAACACGTTTTGGCAACTTTGGTCACCCCCATGTAAGTTATAGGGCAGGAACAGCACAGTTTTCAAAACGTGTTTTTCAGCCCGAAATAAACGCGTTTTCTCAGCCCTTAGAATCACAGTGTAACTGCCTGGCTCAGAAGAGCACACTGAGTCAGCCCTTAACCCCAGTGTGCAGAAATTGTCACAACTTGTTTTTCTGCTGAAATAAACACGTTTTGGCAACGTTGGTCACCCCCATGTAAGTTATAGGGCAGGAACAGCACAGTTTTCAAAACGTGTTTTTCAGCCCGAAATAAACGCGTTTTCTCAGCCCTTAGAATCACAGTGTAACTGCCTGGCTCAGAAGAGCACACTGAGTCAGCCCTTAACCCCAGTGTGCAGAAATTGTCACAACTTGTTTTTCTGCTGAAATAAACACGTTTTGGCAACGTTGGTCACACCTCATGTAAGTTATAGGGCAGGAACAGCACAGTTTTCAAAACGTGTTTTTCAGCCCGAAATAAACGCGTTTTCTCAACCCTTGGAATCGCAGTGTAACTGCCTGGGTCAGAAGAGCCCACTGAGTCAGCCCTTAACCCCAGTGATCAGAAATTGTCAAAAGGTGTTTTTCAACTCAAATAAACACGTTTTGGCAACTTTGGTCAACCCCATGTAAGTTATAGGGCAGGAAAGGCACAGTTTTCAAAACGTGTTTTTCAGCCCGAAATAATTGCGTTTTCTCAGCCCTTAGAATCACAGTGTAACTGCCTGGCTCAGAAGAGCCAACTGAGTCAGCCCTTAACCCCAATGATCAGAATTTGTCAAAACGTGTTTTTCAGCAGAAATAAACACGTTTTGGCAACTTTGGTCACCCCCATGTAAGTTATAGGGCAGGAACAGCACAGTTTTCAAAACGTGTTTTTCAGCCCGAAATAAACGCGTTTTCTCAGCCCTTAGAATCACAGTGTAACTGCTTGGCTCAGAAGAGCACACTGAGTCAGCCCTTAACCCCAGTGTGCAGAAATTGTCACAACTTGTTTTTCTGCTGAAATAAACACGTTTTGGCAACGTTGGTCACCCCCATGTAAGTTATAGGGCAGGAACAGCACAGTTTTCAAAACGTGTTTTTCAGCCCGAAATAAACGCGTTTTCTCAACCCTTGGAATCGCAGTGTAACTGCCTGGGTCAGAAGAGCCCACTGAGTCAGCCCTTAACCCCAGTGATCAGAAATTGTCAAAACGTGTTTTTCAACTCAAATAAACACGTTTTGGCAACTTTGGTCAACCCCATGTAAGTTATAGGGCAGGAACAGCACAGTTTTCAAAACGTGTTTTTCAGCCCGAAATAAACGCGTTTTCTCAGTCCTTAGAATCACAGTGTAACTGCCTGGCTTAGTAGAGCACACTGAGTCAGCCCTTAACCCCAGTGGGCAGAAATTGTCACAACGTGTTTTTCAGCAGAAATAAACACGTTTTGGCAACTTTGGTCACCCCCATGTAAGTTATAGGGCAGGAACAGCACAGTTTTCAAAACGTGTTTTTCAGCCCGAAATAAACGCGTTTTCTCAACCCTTGGAATCGCAGTGTAACTGCCTGGGTCAGAAGAGCCCACTGAGTCAGCCCTTAACCCCAGTGATCAGAAATTGTCAAAACGTATTTTTCAACTCAAATAAACACGTTTTGGCAACTTTGGTCAACCCCATGTAAGTTATAGGGCAGGAACAGCACAGTTTTCAAAACGTGTTTTTCAGCCCGAAATAAACGCGTTTTCTCAGCCCTTAGAATCATAGTGTAACTGCCTGGCTCAGAAGAGCACACTGAGTCAGCCCTTCACCCCAGTGTGCAGAAATTGTCACAACTTGTTTTTCTGCTGAAATAAACACGTTTTGGCAACTTTGGTCACCCCCATGTAAGGTATAGGGCAGGAACAGCACAGTTTTCAAAACGTGTTTTTCAGCCAGAAATAAACACGTTTTCTCAGCCCTTGGAATCGCAGTGTATCTGCCTGGCTCAGAAGAGCCCACTGAGTCAGCCCTTAACCCCAGTGTGCCGAAATTGTCAAAACGTGTTTTTCAGCACAAATAAACACGTTTTGGCAACTTTGGTCAACCCCATGTAAGTTATAGGGCAGGAACAGCACAGTTTTCAAAACGTGTTTTTCAGCCCGAAATAAACGCGGTTTCTCAGCCCTCTGAATCACAGTGTATCTGCCTGGCTCAGAAGGGCCCACTGAGTCAGCCCTTAACCCCACTGATCAGAAATTGTCAAAACGTGTTTTTCAGCACAAATAAACACGTTTTGGCAACTTTGGTCAACCCCATGTAAGTTATAGGGCAGGAACAGCACAGTTTTCAAAACGTGTTTTTCAGCCCGAAATAAACGCGTTTTCTCATCCCTTAGAATCACAGTGTAACTGCCTGGGTCAGAAGAGCCCACTGAGTCAGCCCTTAACCCCAGTGATCAGAAATTGTCAAAACGTGTTTTTCAACTCAAATAAACACGTTTTGGCAACTTTGGTCAACCCCATGTAAGTTATAGGGCAGGAACAGCACAGTTTTCAAAACGTGTTTTTCAGCCCGAAATAAACGCGTTTTCTCAGCCCTTAGAATCACAGTGTAACTGCCTGGCTTAGTAGAGCAAACTGAGTCAGACCTTAACCCCAGTGGGCAGAAATTGTCACAACGTGCTTTTCAGCAGAAATAAACACTTTTTGGCAACTTTGGTCACCACCATGTAAGTTATAGGGCAGGAACAGCACAGTTTTCAAAACGTGTTTTTCAGCCCGAAATAAACGCGTTTTCTCAGCCCTTAGAATCACAGTGTAACTGCCTGGCTCAGAAGAGCACACTGAGTCAGCCCTTAACCCCAATGTGCAGAAATTGTCACAACTTGTTTTTCTGCTGAAATAAACACGTTTTGGCAACGTTGGTCACCCCCATGTAAGTTATAGTGCAGGAACAGCACAGTTTTCAAAACGTGTTTTTCAGCCCGAAATAAACGCGTTTTCTCAGCCCTTAGAATCACAGTGTAACTGCCTGGCTCAGAAGAGCACACTGAGTCAGCCCTTAACCCCAGTGTGCAGAAATTGTCACAACTTGTTTTTCTGCTGAAATAAACACGTTTTGGCAACGTTGGTCACCCCCATGTAAGTTATAGGGCAGGAACAGCACAGTTTTCAAAACGTGTTTTTCAGCCCGAAATAAACGCGTTTTCTCAACCCTTGGAATCGCAGTGTAACTGCCTGGGTCAGAAGAGCCCACTGAGTCAGCCCTTAACCCCAGTGATCAGAAATTGTCAAAACGTGTTTTTCAACTCAAATAAACACGTTTTGGCAACTTTGGTCAACCCCATGTAAGTTATAGGGCAGGAACAGCACAGTTTTCAAAACGTGTTTTTCAGCACAAATAAACACGTTTTGGCAACTTTGGTCAACCCCATGTAAGTTATAGGCCAGGTACAGCACCGTTTTCAAAACGTGTTTTTCAGCCAGAAATGAACACGTTTTCTCAGCCTTTGGAATCGCAGTGTATCTGCCTGGCTCAGAAGAGCCCACTGAGTCAGCCCTTAACCCCAGTGATCAGAAATTGTCAAAAGGTGTTTTTCAACTCAAATAAACACGTTTTGGCAACTTTGGTCAACCCCATGTAAGTTATAGGGCAGGAAAGGCACAGTTTTCAAAACGTGTTTTTCAGCCCGAAATAATTGCGTTTTCTCAGCCCTTAGAATCACAGTGTAACTGCCTGGCTCAGAAGAGCCAACTGAGTCAGCCCTTAACCCCAATGATCAGAATTTGTCAAAACGTGTTTTTCAGCAGAAATAAACACGTTTTGCAACTTTGGTCACCCCCATGTAAGTTATAGGGCAGGAACAGCACAGTTTTCAAAACGTGTTTTTCAGCCCGAAATAAACGCGGTTTCTCAGCCCTCTGAATCGCAGTGTATCTGCCTGGCTCAGAAGAGCCCACTGAGTCAGCCCTTAACCCCAGTGTGCCGAAATTGTCAAAACGTGTTTTTCAGCACAAATAAACACGTTTTGGCAACTTTGGTCAACCCCATGTAAGTTATAGGGCAGGAACAGCACAGTTTTCAAAACGTGTTTTTCAGCCCGAAATAAACGCGGTTTCTCAGCCCTCTGAATCACAGTGTATCTGCCTGGCTCAGAAGGGCCCACTGAGTCAGCCCTTAACCCCACTGATCAGAAATTGTCAAAACGTGTTTTTCAGCACAAATAAACACGTTTTGGCAACTTTGGTCACCCCCATGTAAGTTATAGGGCAGGAACAGAACAGTTTTCAAAACGTGTTTTCAGCCAGAAATAATCGCGTTTTCTCAGCCCTTAGAATCACAGTGTAACTGCCTGGCTCAGAAGAGCCCACTGAGTCAGCCCTTAACCCCAGTGATTAGAATTTGTCAAAACGTGTTTTTCAGCAGAAATAAACACGTTTTGGCAACTTTGGTCACCCCCATGTAAGTTATAGGGCAGGACCAGCACAGTTTTCAAAACGTGTTTTTCAGCCAGAAATAAACGCGTTTTCTCATCCCTTAGAATCACAGTGTAACTGCCTGGCTCAGAAGAGCCCACTGAGTCAGCCCTTAACCCCAATGATCAGAAATTTTCAAAATGTGTTTTTCAACACAAATAAACACGTTTTGGCAACTTTGGTCAACCCCATGTAAGTTATAGGGCAGGAACAGCACAGTTTTCAAAACGTGTTTTTCAGCCCGAAATAAACGCGTTTTCTCAGCCCTTAGAATCACAGTGTAACTGCCTGGCTTAGTAGAGCACACTGAGTCAGCCCTTAACCCCAGTGGGCAGAAATTGTCACAATGTGCTTTTCAGCAGTAATAACCACGTTTTGGCAACTTTGGTCACCCCCTTGTAAGTTATAGGGCAGGAACAGCACAGTTTTCAAAACGTGTTTTTCAGCCCGAAATAAACGCGTTTTCTCAGCCCTTAGAATCGCAGTGTATCTGCCTGGCTCAGAAGAGCCCACTGAGTCAGCCCTTAACCCCAGTGTGCAGAAATTGTCACAACTTGTTTTTCTGCTGAAATAAACACGTTTTGGCAACGTTGGTCACCCCCATGTAAGTTATAGGGCAGGAACAGCACAGTTTTCAAAACGTGTTTTTCAGCCCGAAATAAACGCGTTTTCTCAACCCTTGGAATCGCAGTGTAACTGCCTGGGTCAGAAGAGCCCACTGAGTCAGCCCTTAACCCCAGTGATCAGAAATTGTCAAAACGTGTTTTTCAACTCAAATAAACACGTTTTGGCAACTTTGGTCAACCCCATGTAAGTTATAGGGCAGGAACAGCACAGTTTTCAAAACGTGTTTTTCAGCCCGAAATAAACGCGTTTTCTCAGCCCTTAGAATCACAGTGTAACTGCCTGGCTCAGAAGAGCACACTGAGTCAGCCCTTACCCCAGTGTGCAGAAATTGTCACAACTTGTTTTTCTGCTGAAATAAACACGTTTTGGCAACTTTGGTCAACCCCATGTAAGTTATAGGGCAGGAACAGCACAGTTTTCAAAACGTGTTTTTCAGCACAAATAAACACGTTTTGGCAACTTTGGTCACCCCCATGTAAGTTATAGGGCAGGAACAGCACAGTTTTCAAAACGTGTTTTTCAGCCCGAAATAAACGCGTTTTCTCAGCCCTTAGAATCACAGTGTAACTGCCTGGCTCAGAAGAGCCCACTGAGTCAGCCCTTAACCCCAATGATCAGAAATTGTCAAAACGTGTTTTTCAACACAAATAAACACGTTTTGGCAACTTTGGTCAACCCCATGTAAGTTATAGGGCAGGAACAGCACAGTTTTCAAAACGTGTTTTTCAGCCCGAAATAAACGCGTTTTCTCAGCCCTTAGAATCACAGTGTAACTGCCTGGCTTAGTAGAGCAAACTGAGTCAGACCTTAACCCCAGTGGGCAGAAATTGTCACAACGTGCTTTTCAGCAGAAATAAACACGTTTTGGCAACTTTGGTCACCCCCATGTAAGTTATAGGGCAGGAACAGCACAGTTTTCAAAACGTGTTTTTCAGCCCGAAATAAACGCTTTTTCTCAGCCCTTAGAATCACAGTGTAACTGCCTGGCTCAGAAGAGCACACTGAGTCAGCCCTTAACCCCAGTGTGCAGAAATTGTCACAACTTGTTTTTCTGCTGAAATAAACACGTTTTGGCAACGATGGTCACCCCCATGTAAGTTATAGGGCAGGAACAGCACAGTTTTCAAAACGTGTTTTTCAGCCCGAAATAAACGCGTTTTCTCAGCCCTTAGAATCACAGTGTAACTGCCTGGCTCAGAAGAGCACACTGAGTCAGCCCTTAACCCCAGTGTGCAGAAATTGTCACAACTTGTTTTTCTGCTGAAATAAACACGTTTTGGCAACGTTGGTCACCCCCATGTAAGTTATAGGGCAGGAACAGCACAGTTTTCAAAACGTGTTTTTCAGCCCGAAATAAACGCGTTTTCTCAACCCTTGGAATCGCAGTGTAACTGCCTGGGTCAGAAGAGCCCACTGAGTCAGCCCTTAACCCCAGTGATCAGAAATTGTCAAAAGGTGTTTTTCAACTCAAATAAACACGTTTTGGCAACTTTGGTCAACCCCATGTAAGTTATAGGGCAGGAAAGGCACAGTTTTCAAAACGTGTTTTTCAGCCCGAAATAATTGCGTTTTCTCAGCCCTTAGAATCACAGTGTAACTGCCTGGCTCAGAAGAGCCAACTGAGTCAGCCCTTAACCCCAATGATCAGAATTTGTCAAAACGTGTTTTTCAGCAGAAATAAACACGTTTTGGCAACTTTGGTCACCCCCATGTAAGTTATAGGGCAGGAACAGCACAGTTTTCAAAACGTGTTTTTCAGCCCGAAATAAACGCGTTTTCTCAGCCCTTAGAATCACAGTGTAACTGCTTGGCTCAGAAGAGCACACTGAGTCAGCCCTTAACCCCAGTGTGCAGAAATTGTCACAACTTGTTTTTCTGCTGAAATAAACACGTTTTGGCAACGTTGGTCACCCCCATGTAAGTTATAGGGCAGGAACAGCACAGTTTTCAAAACGTGTTTTTCAGCCCGAAATAAACGCGTTTTCTCAACCCTTGGAATCGCAGTGTAACTGCCTGGGTCAGAAGAGCCCACTGAGTCAGCCCTTAACCCCAGTGATCAGAAATTGTCAAAACGTGTTTTTCAACTCAAATAAACACGTTTTGGCAACTTTGGTCAACCCCATGTAAGTTATAGGGCAGGAACAGCACAGTTTTCAAAACGTGTTTTTCAGCCCGAAATAAACGCGTTTTCTCAGTCCTTAGAATCACAGTGTAACTGCCTGGCTTAGTAGAGCACACTGAGTCAGCCCTTAACCCCAGTGGGCAGAAATTGTCACAACGTGTTTTTCAGCAGAAATAAACACGTTTTGGCAACTTTGGTCACCCCCATGTAAGTTATAGGGCAGGAACAGCACAGTTTTCAAAACGTGTTTTTCAGCCCGAAATAAACGCGTTTTCTCAACCCTTGGAATCGCAGTGTAACTGCCTGGGTCAGAAGAGCCCACTGAGTCAGCCCTTAACCCCAGTGATCAGAAATTGTCAAAACGTATTTTTCAACTCAAATAAACACGTTTTGGCAACTTTGGTCAACCCCATGTAAGTTATAGGGCAGGAACAGCACAGTTTTCAAAACGTGTTTTTCAGCCCGAAATAAACGCGTTTTCTCAGCCCTTAGAATCATAGTGTAACTGCCTGGCTCAGAAGAGCACACTGAGTCAGCCCTTAACCCCAGTGTGCAGAAATTGTCACAACTTGTTTTTCTGCTGAAATAAACACGTTTTGGCAACTTTGGTCAACCCCATGTAAGTTATAGGGCAGGAACAGCACAGTTTTCAAAACGTGTTTTTCAGCACAAATAAACACGTTTTGGCAACTTTGGTCACCCCCATGTAAGTTATAGGGCAGGAACAGCACAGTTTTCAAAACGTGTTTTTCAGCCCGAAATAAACGCGTTTTCTCATCCCTTAGAATCACAGTGTAACTGCCTGGCTCAGAAGAGCCCACTGAGTCAGCCCTTAACCCCAGTGATCAGAAATTGTCAAAACATATTTTTCAACTCAAATAAACACGTTTTGGCAACTTTGGTCAACCCCATGTAAGTTATAGGGCAGGAACAGCACAGTTTTCAAAACGTGTTTTTCAGCCCGAAATAAACGCGTTTTCTCAGCCCTTAGAATCACAGTGTAACTGCCTGGCTTAGTAGAGCAAACTGAGTCAGACCTTAACCCCAGTGGGCAGAAATTGTCACAACGTGCTTTTCAGCAGAAATAAACACTTTTTGGCAACTTTGGTCACCCCCATGTAAGTTATAGGGCAGGAACAGCACAGTTTTCAAAACGTGTTTTTCAGCCCGAAATAAACGCGTTTTCTCAGCCCTTAGAATCACAGTGTAACTGCCTGGCTCAGAAGAGCACACTGAGTCAGCCCTTAACCCCAGTGTGCAGAAATTGTCACAACTTGTTTTTCTGCTGAAATAAACACGTTTTGGCAACGTTGGTCACCCCCATGTAAGTTATAGGGCAGGAACAGCACAGTTTTCAAAACGTGTTTTTCAGCCCGAAATAAACGCGTTTTCTCAGCCCTTAGAATCACAGTGTAACTGCCTGGCTCAGAAGAGCACACTGAGTCAGCCCTTAACCCCAGTGTGCAGAAATTGTCACAACTTGTTTTTCTGCTGAAATAAACACGTTTTGGCAACGTTGGTCACCCACATGTAAGTTATAGGGCAGGAACAGCACAGTTTTCAAAACGTGTTTTTCAGCCCGAAATAAACGCGTTTTCTCAACCCTTGGAATCGCAGTGTAACTGCCTGGGTCAGAAGAGCCCACTGAGTCAGCCCTTAACCCCAGTGATCAGAAATTGTCAAAACGTGTTTTTCAACTCAAATAAACACGTTTTGGCAACTTTGGTCAACCCCATGTAAGTTATAGGGCAGGAACAGCACAGTTTTCAAAACGTGTTTTTCAGCACAAATAAACACGTTTTGGCAACTTTGGTCAACCCCATGTAAGTTATAGGCCAGGTACAGCACCGTTTTCAAAACGTGTTTTTCAGCCAGAAATGAACACGTTTTCTCAGCCTTTGGAATCGCAGTGTATCTGCCTGGCTCAGAAGAGCCCACTGAGTCAGCCCTTAACCCCAGTGATCAGAAATTGTCAAAACGTGTTTTTCAGCACAAATAAACACGTTTTGGCAACTTTGGTCAACCCCATGTAAGTTATAGGGCAGGAACAGCACAGTTTTCAAAACGTGTTTTTCAGCCAGAAATAAACGCGTTTTCTCAGCCCTTAGAATCACAGTGTAACTGCCTGGCTTAGTAGAGCACACTGAGTCAGCCCTTCACCCCAGTGTGCAGAAATTGTCACAACTTGTTTTTCTGCTGAAATAAACACGTTTTGGCAACTTTGGTCACCCCCATGTAAGGTATAGGGCAGGAACAGCACAGTTTTCAAAACGTGTTTTTCAGCCAGAAATAAACACGTTTTCTCAGCCCTTGGAATCGCAGTGTATCTGCCTGGCTCAGAAGAGCCCACTGAGTCAGCCCTTAACCCCAGTGTGCCGAAATTGTCAAAACGTGTTTTTCAGCACAAATAAACACGTTTTGGCAACTTTGGTCAACCCCATGTAAGTTATAGGGCAGGAACAGCACAGTTTTCAAAACGTGTTTTTCAGCCCGAAATAAACGCGGTTTCTCAGCCCTCTGAATCACAGTGTATCTGCCTGGCTCAGAAGGGCCCACTGAGTCAGCCCTTAACCCCACTGATCAGAAATTGTCAAAACGTGTTTTTCAGCACAAATAAACACGTTTTGGCAACTTTGGTCAACCCCATGTAAGTTATAGGGCAGGAACAGCACAGTTTTCAAAACGTGTTTTTCAGCCCGAAATAAACGCGTTTTCTCATCCCTTAGAATCACAGTGTAACTGCCTGGGTCAGAAGAGCCCACTGAGTCAGCCCTTAACCCCAGTGATCAGAAATTGTCAAAACGTGTTTTTCAACTCAAATAAACACGTTTTGGCAACTTTGGTCAACCCCATGTAAGTTATAGGGCAGGAACAGCACAGTTTTCAAAACGTGTTTTTCAGCCCGAAATAAACGCGTTTTCTCAGCCCTTAGAATCACAGTGTAACTGCCTGGCTTAGTAGAGCAAACTGAGTCAGACCTTAACCCCAGTGGGCAGAAATTGTCACAACGTGCTTTTCAGCAGAAATAAACACTTTTTGGCAACTTTGGTCACCACCATGTAAGTTATAGGGCAGGAACAGCACAGTTTTCAAAACGTGTTTTTCAGCCCGAAATAAACGCGTTTTCTCAGCCCTTAGAATCACAGTGTAACTGCCTGGCTCAGAAGAGCACACTGAGTCAGCCCTTAACCCCAATGTGCAGAAATTGTCACAACTTGTTTTTCTGCTGAAATAAACACGTTTTGGCAACGTTGGTCACCCCCATGTAAGTTATAGTGCAGGAACAGCACAGTTTTCAAAACGTGTTTTTCAGCCCGAAATAAACGCGTTTTCTCAGCCCTTAGAATCACAGTGTAACTGCCTGGCTCAGAAGAGCACACTGAGTCAGCCCTTAACCCCAGTGTGCAGAAATTGTCACAACTTGTTTTTCTGCTGAAATAAACACGTTTTGGCAACGTTGGTCACCCCCATGTAAGTTATAGGGCAGGAACAGCACAGTTTTCAAAACGTGTTTTTCAGCCCGAAATAAACGCGTTTTCTCAACCCTTGGAATCGCAGTGTAACTGCCTGGGTCAGAAGAGCCCACTGAGTCAGCCCTTAACCCCAGTGATCAGAAATTGTCAAAACGTGTTTTTCAACTCAAATAAACACGTTTTGGCAACTTTGGTCAACCCCATGTAAGTTATAGGGCAGGAACAGCACAGTTTTCAAAACGTGTTTTTCAGCACAAATAAACACGTTTTGGCAACTTTGGTCAACCCCATGTAAGTTATAGGCCAGGTACAGCACCGTTTTCAAAACGTGTTTTTCAGCCAGAAATGAACACGTTTTCTCAGCCTTTGGAATCGCAGTGTATCTGCCTGGCTCAGAAGAGCCCACTGAGTCAGCCCTTAACCCCAGTGATCAGAAATTGTCAAAAGGTGTTTTTCAACTCAAATAAACACGTTTTGGCAACTTTGGTCAACCCCATGTAAGTTATAGGGCAGGAAAGGCACAGTTTTCAAAACGTGTTTTTCAGCCCGAAATAATTGCGTTTTCTCAGCCCTTAGAATCACAGTGTAACTGCCTGGCTCAGAAGAGCCAACTGAGTCAGCCCTTAACCCCAATGATCAGAATTTGTCAAAACGTGTTTTTCAGCAGAAATAAACACGTTTTGCAACTTTGGTCACCCCCATGTAAGTTATAGGGCAGGAACAGCACAGTTTTCAAAACGTGTTTTTCAGCCCGAAATAAACGCGGTTTCTCAGCCCTCTGAATCGCAGTGTATCTGCCTGGCTCAGAAGAGCCCACTGAGTCAGCCCTTAACCCCAGTGTGCCGAAATTGTCAAAACGTGTTTTTCAGCACAAATAAACACGTTTTGGCAACTTTGGTCAACCCCATGTAAGTTATAGGGCAGGAACAGCACAGTTTTCAAAACGTGTTTTTCAGCCCGAAATAAACGCGGTTTCTCAGCCCTCTGAATCACAGTGTATCTGCCTGGCTCAGAAGGGCCCACTGAGTCAGCCCTTAACCCCACTGATCAGAAATTGTCAAAACGTGTTTTTCAGCACAAATAAACACGTTTTGGCAACTTTGGTCACCCCCATGTAAGTTATAGGGCAGGAACAGAACAGTTTTCAAAACGTGTTTTCAGCCAGAAATAATCGCGTTTTCTCAGCCCTTAGAATCACAGTGTAACTGCCTGGCTCAGAAGAGCCCACTGAGTCAGCCCTTAACCCCAGTGATTAGAATTTGTCAAAACGTGTTTTTCAGCAGAAATAAACACGTTTTGGCAACTTTGGTCACCCCCATGTAAGTTATAGGGCAGGACCAGCACAGTTTTCAAAACGTGTTTTTCAGCCAGAAATAAACGCGTTTTCTCATCCCTTAGAATCACAGTGTAACTGCCTGGCTCAGAAGAGCCCACTGAGTCAGCCCTTAACCCCAATGATCAGAAATTTTCAAAATGTGTTTTTCAACACAAATAAACACGTTTTGGCAACTTTGGTCAACCCCATGTAAGTTATAGGGCAGGAACAGCACAGTTTTCAAAACGTGTTTTTCAGCCCGAAATAAACGCGTTTTCTCAGCCCTTAGAATCACAGTGTAACTGCCTGGCTTAGTAGAGCACACTGAGTCAGCCCTTAACCCCAGTGGGCAGAAATTGTCACAATGTGCTTTTCAGCAGTAATAACCACGTTTTGGCAACTTTGGTCACCCCCTTGTAAGTTATAGGGCAGGAACAGCACAGTTTTCAAAACGTGTTTTTCAGCCCGAAATAAACGCGTTTTCTCAGCCCTTAGAATCGCAGTGTATCTGCCTGGCTCAGAAGAGCCCACTGAGTCAGCCCTTAACCCCAGTGTGCAGAAATTGTCACAACTTGTTTTTCTGCTGAAATAAACACGTTTTGGCAACGTTGGTCACCCCCATGTAAGTTATAGGGCAGGAACAGCACAGTTTTCAAAACGTGTTTTTCAGCCCGAAATAAACGCGTTTTCTCAACCCTTGGAATCGCAGTGTAACTGCCTGGGTCAGAAGAGCCCACTGAGTCAGCCCTTAACCCCAGTGATCAGAAATTGTCAAAACGTGTTTTTCAACTCAAATAAACACGTTTTGGCAACTTTGGTCAACCCCATGTAAGTTATAGGGCAGGAACAGCACAGTTTTCAAAACGTGTTTTTCAGCCCGAAATAAACGCGTTTTCTCAGCCCTTAGAATCACAGTGTAACTGCCTGGCTCAGAAGAGCACACTGAGTCAGCCCTTACCCCAGTGTGCAGAAATTGTCACAACTTGTTTTTCTGCTGAAATAAACACGTTTTGGCAACTTTGGTCAACCCCATGTAAGTTATAGGGCAGGAACAGCACAGTTTTCAAAACGTGTTTTTCAGCACAAATAAACACGTTTTGGCAACTTTGGTCACCCCCATGTAAGTTATAGGGCAGGAACAGCACAGTTTTCAAAACGTGTTTTTCAGCCCGAAATAAACGCGTTTTCTCAGCCCTTAGAATCACAGTGTAACTGCCTGGCTCAGAAGAGCCCACTGAGTCAGCCCTTAACCCCAATGATCAGAAATTGTCAAAACGTGTTTTTCAACACAAATAAACACGTTTTGGCAACTTTGGTCAACCCCATGTAAGTTATAGGGCAGGAACAGCACAGTTTTCAAAACGTGTTTTTCAGCCCGAAATAAACGCGTTTTCTCAGCCCTTAGAATCACAGTGTAACTGCCTGGCTTAGTAGAGCAAACTGAGTCAGACCTTAACCCCAGTGGGCAGAAATTGTCACAACGTGCTTTTCAGCAGAAATAAACACGTTTTGGCAACTTTGGTCACCCCCATGTAAGTTATAAGGCAGGAACAGCACAGTTTTCAAAACGTGTTTTTCAGCCCGAAATAAACGCGTTTTCTCAGCCCTTAGAATCACAGTGTAACTGCCTGGCTCAGAAGAGCACACTGAGTCAGCCCTTAACCCCAGTGTGCAGAAATTGTCACAACTTGTTTTTCTGCTGAAATAAACACGTTTTGGCAACGTTGGTCACCCCCATGTAAGTTATAGGGCAGGAACAGCACAGTTTTCAAAACGTGTTTTTCAGCCCGAAATAAACGCGTTTTCTCAGCCCTTAGAATCACAGTGTAACTGCCTGGCTCAGAAGAGCACACTGAGTCAGCCCTTAACCCCAGTGTGCAGAAATTGTCACAACTTGTTTTTCTGCTGAAATAAACACGTTTTGGCAACGTTGGTCACACCTCATGTAAGTTATAGGGCAGGAACAGCACAGTTTTCAAAACGTGTTTTTCAGCACAAATAAACACGTTTTGGCAACTTTGGTCACCCCCATGTAAGTTATAGGGCAGGAACAGCACAGTTTTCAAAACGTGTTTTTCAGCCCGAAATAAACGCGTTTTCTCAGCCCTTAGAATCACAGTGTAACTGCCTGGCTCAGAAGAGCCCACTGAGTCAGCCCTTAACCCCAATGATCAGAAATTGTCAAAACGTGTTTTTCAACACAAATAAACACGTTTTGGCAACTTTGGTCAACCCCATGTAAGTTATAGGGCAGGAACAGCACAGTTTTCAAAACGTGTTTTTCAGCCCGAAATAAACGCGTTTTCTCAGCCCTTAGAATCACAGTGTAACTGCCTGGCTTAGTAGAGCAAACTGAGTCAGACCTTAACCCCAGTGGGCAGAAATTGTCACAACGTGCTTTTCAGCAGAAATAAACACGTTTTGGCAACTTTGGTCACCCCCATGTAAGTTATAGGGCAGGAACAGCACAGTTTTCAAAACGTGTTTTTCAGCCCGAAATAAACGCGTTTTCTCAGCCCTTAGAATCACAGTGTAACTGCCTGGCTCAGAAGAGCACACTGAGTCAGCCCTTAACCCCAGTGTGCAGAAATTGTCACAACTTGTTTTTCTGCTGAAATAAACACGTTTTGGCAACGTTGGTCACCCCCATGTAAGTTATAGGGCAGGAACAGCACAGTTTTCAAAACGTGTTTTTCAGCCCGAAATAAACGCGTTTTCTCAGCCCTTAGAATCACAGTGTAACTGCCTGGCTCAGAAGAGCACACTGAGTCAGCCCTTAACCCCAGTGTGCAGAAATTGTCACAACTTGTTTTTCTGCTGAAATAAACACGTTTTGGCAACGTTGGTCACACCTCATGTAAGTTATAGGGCAGGAACAGCACAGTTTTCAAAACGTGTTTTTCAGCCCGAAATAAACGCGTTTTCTCAACCCTTGGAATCGCAGTGTAACTGCCTGGGTCAGAAGAGCCCACTGAGTCAGCCCTTAACCCCAGTGATCAGAAATTGTCAAAAGGTGTTTTTCAACTCAAATAAACACGTTTTGGCAACTTTGGTCAACCCCATGTAAGTTATAGGGCAGGAAAGGCACAGTTTTCAAAACGTGTTTTTCAGCCCGAAATAATTGCGTTTTCTCAGCCCTTAGAATCACAGTGTAACTGCCTGGCTCAGAAGAGCCAACTGAGTCAGCCCTTAACCCCAATGATCAGAATTTGTCAAAACGTGTTTTTCAGCAGAAATAAACACGTTTTGGCAACTTTGGTCACCCCCATGTAAGTTATAGGGCAGGAACAGCACAGTTTTCAAAACGTGTTTTTCAGCCCGAAATAAACGCGTTTTCTCAGCCCTTAGAATCACAGTGTAACTGCTTGGCTCAGAAGAGCACACTGAGTCAGCCCTTAACCCCAGTGTGCAGAAATTGTCACAACTTGTTTTTCTGCTGAAATAAACACGTTTTGGCAACGTTGGTCACCCCCATGTAAGTTATAGGGAAGGAACAGCACAGTTTTCAAAACGTGTTTTTCAGCCCGAAATAAACGCGTTTTCTCAACCCTTGGAATCGCAGTGTAACTGCCTGGGTCAGAAGAGCCCACTGAGTCAGCCCTTAACCCCAGTGATCAGAAATTGTCAAAACGTGTTTTTCAACTCAAATAAACACGTTTTGGCAACTTTGGTCAACCCCATGTAAGTTATAGGGCAGGAACAGCACAGTTTTCAAAACGTGTTTTTCAGCCCGAAATAAACGCGTTTTCTCAGCCCTTAGAATCACAGTGTAACTGCCTGGCTTAGTAGAGCACACTGAGTCAGCCCTTAACCCCAGTGGGCAGAAATTGTCACAACGTGTTTTTCAGCAGAAATAAACACGTTTTGGCAACTTTGGTCACCCCCATGTAAGTTATAGGGCAGGAACAGCACAGTTTTCAAAACGTGTTTTTCAGCCCGAAATAAACGCGTTTTCTCAACCCTTGGAATCGCAGTGTAACTGCCTGGGTCAGAAGAGCCCACTGAGTCAGCCCTTAACCCCAGTGATCAGAAATTGTCAAAACGTATTTTTCAACTCAAATAAACACGTTTTGGCAACTTTGGTCAACCCCATGTAAGTTATAGGGCAGGAACAGCACAGTTTTCAAAACGTGTTTTTCAGCCCGAAATAAACGCGTTTTCTCAGCCCTTAGAATCACAGTGTAACTGCCTGGCTTAGTAGAGCAAACTGAGTCAGACCTTAACCCCAGTGGGCAGAAATTGTCACAACGTGCTTTTCAGCAGAAATAAACACTTTTTGGCAACTTTGGTCACCACCATGTAAGTTATAGGGCAGGAACAGCACAGTTTTCAAAACGTGTTTTTCAGCCCGAAATAAACGCGTTTTCTCAGCCCTTAGAATCACAGTGTAACTGCCTGGCTCAGAAGAGCACACTGAGTCAGCCCTTAACCCCAATGTGCAGAAATTGTCACAACTTGTTTTTCTGCTGAAATAAACACGTTTTGGCAACGTTGGTCACCCCCATGTAAGTTATAGTGCAGGAACAGCACAGTTTTCAAAACGTGTTTTTCAGCCCGAAATAAACGCGTTTTCTCAGCCCTTAGAATCACAGTGTAACTGCCTGGCTCAGAAGAGCACACTGAGTCAGCCCTTAACCCCAGTGTGCAGAAATTGTCACAACTTGTTTTTCTGCTGAAATAAACACGTTTTGGCAACGTTGGTCACCCCCATGTAAGTTATAGGGCAGGAACAGCACAGTTTTCAAAACGTGTTTTTCAGCCCGAAATAAACGCGTTTTCTCAACCCTTGGAATCGCAGTGTAACTGCCTGGGTCAGAAGAGCCCACTGAGTCAGCCCTTAACCCCAGTGATCAGAAATTGTCAAAACGTGTTTTTCAACTCAAATAAACACGTTTTGGCAACTTTGGTCAACCCCATGTAAGTTATAGGGCAGGAACAGCACAGTTTTCAAAACGTGTTTTTCAGCACAAATAAACACGTTTTGGCAACTTTGGTCAACCCCATGTAAGTTATAGGCCAGGTACAGCACCGTTTTCAAAACGTGTTTTTCAGCCAGAAATGAACACGTTTTCTCAGCCTTTGGAATCGCAGTGTATCTGCCTGGCTCAGAAGAGCCCACTGAGTCAGCCCTTAACCCCAGTGATCAGAAATTGTCAAAAGGTGTTTTTCAACTCAAATAAACACGTTTTGGCAACTTTGGTCAACCCCATGTAAGTTATAGGGCAGGAAAGGCACAGTTTTCAAAACGTGTTTTTCAGCCCGAAATAATTGCGTTTTCTCAGCCCTTAGAATCACAGTGTAACTGCCTGGCTCAGAAGAGCCAACTGAGTCAGCCCTTAACCCCAATGATCAGAATTTGTCAAAACGTGTTTTTCAGCAGAAATAAACACGTTTTGCAACTTTGGTCACCCCCATGTAAGTTATAGGGCAGGAACAGCACAGTTTTCAAAACGTGTTTTTCAGCCCGAAATAAACGCGGTTTCTCAGCCCTCTGAATCGCAGTGTATCTGCCTGGCTCAGAAGAGCCCACTGAGTCAGCCCTTAACCCCAGTGTGCCGAAATTGTCAAAACGTGTTTTTCAGCACAAATAAACACGTTTTGGCAACTTTGGTCAACCCCATGTAAGTTATAGGGCAGGAACAGCACAGTTTTCAAAACGTGTTTTTCAGCCCGAAATAAACGCGGTTTCTCAGCCCTCTGAATCACAGTGTATCTGCCTGGCTCAGAAGGGCCCACTGAGTCAGCCCTTAACCCCACTGATCAGAAATTGTCAAAACGTGTTTTTCAGCACAAATAAACACGTTTTGGCAACTTTGGTCACCCCCATGTAAGTTATAGGGCAGGAACAGAACAGTTTTCAAAACGTGTTTTCAGCCAGAAATAATCGCGTTTTCTCAGCCCTTAGAATCACAGTGTAACTGCCTGGCTCAGAAGAGCCCACTGAGTCAGCCCTTAACCCCAGTGATTAGAATTTGTCAAAACGTGTTTTTCAGCAGAAATAAACACGTTTTGGCAACTTTGGTCACCCCCATGTAAGTTATAGGGCAGGACCAGCACAGTTTTCAAAACGTGTTTTTCAGCCAGAAATAAACGCGTTTTCTCATCCCTTAGAATCACAGTGTAACTGCCTGGCTCAGAAGAGCCCACTGAGTCAGCCCTTAACCCCAATGATCAGAAATTTTCAAAATGTGTTTTTCAACACAAATAAACACGTTTTGGCAACTTTGGTCAACCCCATGTAAGTTATAGGGCAGGAACAGCACAGTTTTCAAAACGTGTTTTTCAGCCCGAAATAAACGCGTTTTCTCAGCCCTTAGAATCACAGTGTAACTGCCTGGCTTAGTAGAGCACACTGAGTCAGCCCTTAACCCCAGTGGGCAGAAATTGTCACAATGTGCTTTTCAGCAGTAATAACCACGTTTTGGCAACTTTGGTCACCCCCTTGTAAGTTATAGGGCAGGAACAGCACAGTTTTCAAAACGTGTTTTTCAGCCCGAAATAAACGCGTTTTCTCAGCCCTTAGAATCGCAGTGTATCTGCCTGGCTCAGAAGAGCCCACTGAGTCAGCCCTTAACCCCAGTGTGCAGAAATTGTCACAACTTGTTTTTCTGCTGAAATAAACACGTTTTGGCAACGTTGGTCACCCCCATGTAAGTTATAGGGCAGGAACAGCACAGTTTTCAAAACGTGTTTTTCAGCCCGAAATAAACGCGTTTTCTCAACCCTTGGAATCGCAGTGTAACTGCCTGGGTCAGAAGAGCCCACTGAGTCAGCCCTTAACCCCAGTGATCAGAAATTGTCAAAACGTGTTTTTCAACTCAAATAAACACGTTTTGGCAACTTTGGTCAACCCCATGTAAGTTATAGGGCAGGAACAGCACAGTTTTCAAAACGTGTTTTTCAGCCCGAAATAAACGCGTTTTCTCAGCCCTTAGAATCACAGTGTAACTGCCTGGCTCAGAAGAGCACACTGAGTCAGCCCTTACCCCAGTGTGCAGAAATTGTCACAACTTGTTTTTCTGCTGAAATAAACACGTTTTGGCAACTTTGGTCAACCCCATGTAAGTTATAGGGCAGGAACAGCACAGTTTTCAAAACGTGTTTTTCAGCACAAATAAACACGTTTTGGCAACTTTGGTCACCCCCATGTAAGTTATAGGGCAGGAACAGCACAGTTTTCAAAACGTGTTTTTCAGCCCGAAATAAACGCGTTTTCTCAGCCCTTAGAATCACAGTGTAACTGCCTGGCTCAGAAGAGCCCACTGAGTCAGCCCTTAACCCCAATGATCAGAAATTGTCAAAACGTGTTTTTCAACACAAATAAACACGTTTTGGCAACTTTGGTCAACCCCATGTAAGTTATAGGGCAGGAACAGCACAGTTTTCAAAACGTGTTTTTCAGCCCGAAATAAACGCGTTTTCTCAGCCCTTAGAATCACAGTGTAACTGCCTGGCTTAGTAGAGCAAACTGAGTCAGACCTTAACCCCAGTGGGCAGAAATTGTCACAACGTGCTTTTCAGCAGAAATAAACACGTTTTGGCAACTTTGGTCACCCCCATGTAAGTTATAGGGCAGGAACAGCACAGTTTTCAAAACGTGTTTTTCAGCCCGAAATAAACGCTTTTTCTCAGCCCTTAGAATCACAGTGTAACTGCCTGGCTCAGAAGAGCACACTGAGTCAGCCCTTAACCCCAGTGTGCAGAAATTGTCACAACTTGTTTTTCTGCTGAAATAAACACGTTTTGGCAACGATGGTCACCCCCATGTAAGTTATAGGGCAGGAACAGCACAGTTTTCAAAACGTGTTTTTCAGCCCGAAATAAACGCGTTTTCTCAGCCCTTAGAATCACAGTGTAACTGCCTGGCTCAGAAGAGCACACTGAGTCAGCCCTTAACCCCAGTGTGCAGAAATTGTCACAACTTGTTTTTCTGCTGAAATAAACACGTTTTGGCAACGTTGGTCACCCCCATGTAAGTTATAGGGCAGGAACAGCACAGTTTTCAAAACGTGTTTTTCAGCCCGAAATAAACGCGTTTTCTCAACCCTTGGAATCGCAGTGTAACTGCCTGGGTCAGAAGAGCCCACTGAGTCAGCCCTTAACCCCAGTGATCAGAAATTGTCAAAAGGTGTTTTTCAACTCAAATAAACACGTTTTGGCAACTTTGGTCAACCCCATGTAAGTTATAGGGCAGGAAAGGCACAGTTTTCAAAACGTGTTTTTCAGCCCGAAATAATTGCGTTTTCTCAGCCCTTAGAATCACAGTGTAACTGCCTGGCTCAGAAGAGCCAACTGAGTCAGCCCTTAACCCCAATGATCAGAATTTGTCAAAACGTGTTTTTCAGCAGAAATAAACACGTTTTGGCAACTTTGGTCACCCCCATGTAAGTTATAGGGCAGGAACAGCACAGTTTTCAAAACGTGTTTTTCAGCCCGAAATAAACGCGTTTTCTCAGCCCTTAGAATCACAGTGTAACTGCTTGGCTCAGAAGAGCACACTGAGTCAGCCCTTAACCCCAGTGTGCAGAAATTGTCACAACTTGTTTTTCTGCTGAAATAAACACGTTTTGGCAACGTTGGTCACCCCCATGTAAGTTATAGGGCAGGAACAGCACAGTTTTCAAAACGTGTTTTTCAGCCCGAAATAAACGCGTTTTCTCAACCCTTGGAATCGCAGTGTAACTGCCTGGGTCAGAAGAGCCCACTGAGTCAGCCCTTAACCCCAGTGATCAGAAATTGTCAAAACGTGTTTTTCAACTCAAATAAACACGTTTTGGCAACTTTGGTCAACCCCATGTAAGTTATAGGGCAGGAACAGCACAGTTTTCAAAACGTGTTTTTCAGCCCGAAATAAACGCGTTTTCTCAGTCCTTAGAATCACAGTGTAACTGCCTGGCTTAGTAGAGCACACTGAGTCAGCCCTTAACCCCAGTGGGCAGAAATTGTCACAACGTGTTTTTCAGCAGAAATAAACACGTTTTGGCAACTTTGGTCACCCCCATGTAAGTTATAGGGCAGGAACAGCACAGTTTTCAAAACGTGTTTTTCAGCCCGAAATAAACGCGTTTTCTCAACCCTTGGAATCGCAGTGTAACTGCCTGGGTCAGAAGAGCCCACTGAGTCAGCCCTTAACCCCAGTGATCAGAAATTGTCAAAACGTATTTTTCAACTCAAATAAACACGTTTTGGCAACTTTGGTCAACCCCATGTAAGTTATAGGGCAGGAACAGCACAGTTTTCAAAACGTGTTTTTCAGCCCGAAATAAACGCGTTTTCTCAGCCCTTAGAATCATAGTGTAACTGCCTGGCTCAGAAGAGCACACTGAGTCAGCCCTTAACCCCAGTGTGCAGAAATTGTCACAACTTGTTTTTCTGCTGAAATAAACACGTTTTGGCAAGTTTGGTCAACCCCATGTAAGTTATAGGGCAGGAACAGCACAGTTTTCAAAACGTGTTTTTCAGCACAAATAAACACGTTTTGGCAACTTTGGTCACCCCCATGTAAGTTATAGGGCAGGAACAGCACAGTTTTCAAAACGTGTTTTTCAGCCCGAAATAAACGCGTTTTCTCATCCCTTAGAATCACAGTGTAACTGCCTGGCTCAGAAGAGCCCACTGAGTCAGCCCTTAACCCCAGTGATCAGAAATTGTCAAAACATATTTTTCAACTCAAATAAACACGTTTTGGCAACTTTGGTCAACCCCATGTAAGTTATAGGGCAGGAACAGCACAGTTTTCAAAACGTGTTTTTCAGCCCGAAATAAACGCGTTTTCTCAGCCCTTAGAATCACAGTGTAACTGCCTGGCTTAGTAGAGCAAACTGAGTCAGACCTTAACCCCAGTGGGCAGAAATTGTCACAACGTGCTTTTCAGCAGAAATAAACACTTTTTGGCAACTTTGGTCACCCCCATGTAAGTTATAGGGCAGGAACAGCACAGTTTTCAAAACGTGTTTTTCAGCCCGAAATAAACGCGTTTTCTCAGCCCTTAGAATCACAGTGTAACTGCCTGGCTCAGAAGAGCACACTGAGTCAGCCCTTAACCCCAGTGTGCAGAAATTGTCACAACTTGTTTTTCTGCTGAAATAAACACGTTTTGGCAACGTTGGTCACCCCCATGTAAGTTATAGGGCAGGAACAGCACAGTTTTCAAAACGTGTTTTTCAGCCCGAAATAAACGCGTTTTCTCAGCCCTTAGAATCACAGTGTAACTGCCTGGCTCAGAAGAGCACACTGAGTCAGCCCTTAACCCCAGTGTGCAGAAATTGTCACAACTTGTTTTTCTGCTGAAATAAACACGTTTTGGCAACGTTGGTCACCCACATGTAAGTTATAGGGCAGGAACAGCACAGTTTTCAAAACGTGTTTTTCAGCCCGAAATAAACGCGTTTTCTCAACCCTTGGAATCGCAGTGTAACTGCCTGGGTCAGAAGAGCCCACTGAGTCAGCCCTTAACCCCAGTGATCAGAAATTGTCAAAACGTGTTTTTCAACTCAAATAAACACGTTTTGGCAACTTTGGTCAACCCCATGTAAGTTATAGGGCAGGAACAGCACAGTTTTCAAAACGTGTTTTTCAGCACAAATAAACACGTTTTGGCAACTTTGGTCAACCCCATGTAAGTTATAGGCCAGGTACAGCACCGTTTTCAAAACGTGTTTTTCAGCCAGAAATGAACACGTTTTCTCAGCCTTTGGAATCGCAGTGTATCTGCCTGGCTCAGAAGAGCCCACTGAGTCAGCCCTTAACCCCAGTGATCAGAAATTGTCAAAACGTGTTTTTCAGCACAAATAAACACGTTTTGGCAACTTTGGTCAACCCCATGTAAGTTATAGGGCAGGAACAGCACAGTTTTCAAAACGTGTTTTTCAGCCAGAAATAAACGCGTTTTCTCAGCCCTTAGAATCACAGTGTAACTGCCTGGCTTAGTAGAGCACACTGAGTCAGCCCTTCACCCCAGTGTGCAGAAATTGTCACAACTTGTTTTTCTGCTGAAATAAACACGTTTTGGCAACTTTGGTCACCCCCATGTAAGGTATAGGGCAGGAACAGCACAGTTTTCAAAACGTGTTTTTCAGCCAGAAATAAACACGTTTTCTCAGCCCTTGGAATCGCAGTGTATCTGCCTGGCTCAGAAGAGCCCACTGAGTCAGCCCTTAACCCCAGTGTGCCGAAATTGTCAAAACGTGTTTTTCAGCACAAATAAACACGTTTTGGCAACTTTGGTCAACCCCATGTAAGTTATAGGGCAGGAACAGCACAGTTTTCAAAACGTGTTTTTCAGCCCGAAATAAACGCGGTTTCTCAGCCCTCTGAATCACAGTGTATCTGCCTGGCTCAGAAGGGCCCACTGAGTCAGCCCTTAACCCCACTGATCAGAAATTGTCAAAACGTGTTTTTCAGCACAAATAAACACGTTTTGGCAACTTTGGTCAACCCCATGTAAGTTATAGGGCAGGAACAGCACAGTTTTCAAAACGTGTTTTTCAGCCCGAAATAAACGCGTTTTCTCATCCCTTAGAATCACAGTGTAACTGCCTGGGTCAGAAGAGCCCACTGAGTCAGCCCTTAACCCCAGTGATCAGAAATTGTCAAAACGTGTTTTTCAACTCAAATAAACACGTTTTGGCAACTTTGGTCAACCCCATGTAAGTTATAGGGCAGGAACAGCACAGTTTTCAAAACGTGTTTTTCAGCCCGAAATAAACGCGTTTTCTCAGCCCTTAGAATCACAGTGTAACTGCCTGGCTCAGAAGAGCACACTGAGTCAGCCCTTACCCCAGTGTGCAGAAATTGTCACAACTTGTTTTTCTGCTGAAATAAACACGTTTTGGCAACTTTGGTCAACCCCATGTAAGTTATAGGGCAGGAACAGCACAGTTTTCAAAACGTGTTTTTCAGCACAAATAAACACGTTTTGGCAACTTTGGTCACCCCCATGTAAGTTATAGGGCAGGAACAGCACAGTTTTCAAAACGTGTTTTTCAGCCCGAAATAAACGCGTTTTCTCAGCCCTTAGAATCACAGTGTAACTGCCTGGCTCAGAAGAGCCCACTGAGTCAGCCCTTAACCCCAATGATCAGAAATTGTCAAAACGTGTTTTTCAACACAAATAAACACGTTTTGGCAACTTTGGTCAACCCCATGTAAGTTATAGGGCAGGAACAGCACAGTTTTCAAAACGTGTTTTTCAGCCCGAAATAAACGCGTTTTCTCAGCCCTTAGAATCACAGTGTAACTGCCTGGCTTAGTAGAGCAAACTGAGTCAGACCTTAACCCCAGTGGGCAGAAATTGTCACAACGTGCTTTTCAGCAGAAATAAACACGTTTTGGCAACTTTGGTCACCCCCATGTAAGTTATAGGGCAGGAACAGCACAGTTTTCAAAACGTGTTTTTCAGCCCGAAATAAACGCGTTTTCTCAGCCCTTAGAATCACAGTGTAACTGCCTGGCTCAGAAGAGCACACTGAGTCAGCCCTTAACCCCAGTGTGCAGAAATTGTCACAACTTGTTTTTCTGCTGAAATAAACACGTTTTGGCAACGTTGGTCACCCCCATGTAAGTTATAGGGCAGGAACAGCACAGTTTTCAAAACGTGTTTTTCAGCCCGAAATAAACGCGTTTTCTCAGCCCTTAGAATCACAGTGTAACTGCCTGGCTCAGAAGAGCACACTGAGTCAGCCCTTAACCCCAGTGTGCAGAAATTGTCACAACTTGTTTTTCTGCTGAAATAAACACGTTTTGGCAACGTTGGTCACACCTCATGTAAGTTATAGGGCAGGAACAGCACAGTTTTCAAAACGTGTTTTTCAGCCCGAAATAAACGCGTTTTCTCAACCCTTGGAATCGCAGTGTAACTGCCTGGGTCAGAAGAGCCCACTGAGTCAGCCCTTAACCCCAGTGATCAGAAATTGTCAAAAGGTGTTTTTCAACTCAAATAAACACGTTTTGGCAACTTTGGTCAACCCCATGTAAGTTATAGGGCAGGAAAGGCACAGTTTTCAAAACGTGTTTTTCAGCCCGAAATAATTGCGTTTTCTCAGCCCTTAGAATCACAGTGTAACTGCCTGGCTCAGAAGAGCCAACTGAGTCAGCCCTTAACCCCAATGATCAGAATTTGTCAAAACGTGTTTTTCAGCAGAAATAAACACGTTTTGGCAACTTTGGTCACCCCCATGTAAGTTATAGGGCAGGAACAGCACAGTTTTCAAAACGTGTTTTTCAGCCCGAAATAAACGCGTTTTCTCAGCCCTTAGAATCACAGTGTAACTGCTTGGCTCAGAAGAGCACACTGAGTCAGCCCTTAACCCCAGTGTGCAGAAATTGTCACAACTTGTTTTTCTGCTGAAATAAACACGTTTTGGCAACGTTGGTCACCCCCATGTAAGTTATAGGGAAGGAACAGCACAGTTTTCAAAACGTGTTTTTCAGCCCGAAATAAACGCGTTTTCTCAACCCTTGGAATCGCAGTGTAACTGCCTGGGTCAGAAGAGCCCACTGAGTCAGCCCTTAACCCCAGTGATCAGAAATTGTCAAAACGTGTTTTTCAACTCAAATAAACACGTTTTGGCAACTTTGGTCAACCCCATGTAAGTTATAGGGCAGGAACAGCACAGTTTTCAAAACGTGTTTTTCAGCCCGAAATAAACGCGTTTTCTCAGCCCTTAGAATCACAGTGTAACTGCCTGGCTTAGTAGAGCACACTGAGTCAGCCCTTAACCCCAGTGGGCAGAAATTGTCACAACGTGTTTTTCAGCAGAAATAAACACGTTTTGGCAACTTTGGTCACCCCCATGTAAGTTATAGGGCAGGAACAGCACAGTTTTCAAAACGTGTTTTTCAGCCCGAAATAAACGCGTTTTCTCAACCCTTGGAATCGCAGTGTAACTGCCTGGGTCAGAAGAGCCCACTGAGTCAGCCCTTAACCCCAGTGATCAGAAATTGTCAAAACGTATTTTTCAACTCAAATAAACACGTTTTGGCAACTTTGGTCAACCCCATGTAAGTTATAGGGCAGGAACAGCACAGTTTTCAAAACGTGTTTTTCAGCCCGAAATAAACGCGTTTTCTCAGCCCTTAGAATCATAGTGTAACTGCCTGGCTCAGAAGAGCACACTGAGTCAGCCCTTAACCCCAGTGTGCAGAAATTGTCACAACTTGTTTTTCTGCTGAAATAAACACGTTTTGGCAACTTTGGTCACCCCCATGTAAGTTATAGGGCAGGAACAGCACAGTTTTCAAAACGTGTTTTTCAGCCCGAAATAAACGCGTTTTCTCATCCCTTAGAATCACAGTGTAACTGCCTGGCTCAGAAGAGCCCACTGAGTCAGCCCTTAACCCCAGTGATCAGAAATTGTCAAAACGTATTTTTCAACTCAAATAAACACGTTTTGGCAACTTTGGTCAACCCCATGTAAGTTATAGGGCAGGAACAGCACAGTTTTCAAAACGTGTTTTTCAGCCCGAAATAAACGCGTTTTCTCAGCCCTTAGAATCACAGTGTAACTGCCTGGCTTAGTAGAGCAAACTGAGTCAGACCTTAACCCCAGTGGGCAGAAATTGTCACAACGTGCTTTTCAGCAGAAATAAACACTTTTTGGCAACTTTGGTCACCACCATGTAAGTTATAGGGCAGGAACAGCACAGTTTTCAAAACGTGTTTTTCAGCCCGAAATAAACGCGTTTTCTCAGCCCTTAGAATCACAGTGTAACTGCCTGGCTCAGAAGAGCACACTGAGTCAGCCCTTAACCCCAATGTGCAGAAATTGTCACAACTTGTTTTTCTGCTGAAATAAACACGTTTTGGCAACGTTGGTCACCCCCATGTAAGTTATAGGGCAGGAACAGCACAGTTTTCAAAACGTGTTTTTCAGCCCGAAATAAACGCGTTTTCTCAGCCCTTAGAATCACAGTGTAACTGCCTGGCTCAGAAGAGCACACTGAGTCAGCCCTTAACCCCAGTGTGCAGAAATTGTCACAACTTGTTTTTCTGCTGAAATAAACACGTTTTGGCAACGTTGGTCACCCCCATGTAAGTTATAGGGCAGGAACAGCACAGTTTTCAAAACGTGTTTTTCAGCCCGAAATAAACGCGTTTTCTCAACCCTTGGAATCGCAGTGTAACTGCCTGGGTCAGAAGAGCCCACTGAGTCAGCCCTTAACCCCAGTGATCAGAAATTGTCAAAACGTGTTTTTCAACTCAAATAAACACGTTTTGGCAACTTTGGTCAACCCCATGTAAGTTATAGGGCAGGAACAGCACAGTTTTCAAAACGTGTTTTTCAGCACAAATAAACACGTTTTGGCAACTTTGGTCAACCCCATGTAAGTTATAGGCCAGGTACAGCACCGTTTTCAAAACGTGTTTTTCAGCCAGAAATGAACACGTTTTCTCAGCCTTTGGAATCGCAGTGTATCTGCCTGGCTCAGAAGAGCCCACTGAGTCAGCCCTTAACCCCAGTGATCAGAAATTGTCAAAAGGTGTTTTTCAACTCAAATAAACACGTTTTGGCAACTTTGGTCAACCCCATGTAAGTTATAGGGCAGGAAAGGCACAGTTTTCAAAACGTGTTTTTCAGCCCGAAATAATTGCGTTTTCTCAGCCCTTAGAATCACAGTGTAACTGCCTGGCTCAGAAGAGCCAACTGAGTCAGCCCTTAACCCCAATGATCAGAATTTGTCAAAACGTGTTTTTCAGCAGAAATAAACACGTTTTGGCAACTTTGGTCACCCCCATGTAAGTTATAGGGCAGGAACAGCACAGTTTTCAAAACGTGTTTTTCAGCCCGAAATAAACGCGGTTTCTCAGCCCTCTGAATCGCAGTGTATCTGCCTGGCTCAGAAGAGCCCACTGAGTCAGCCCTTAACCCCAGTGTGCCGAAATTGTCAAAACGTGTTTTTCAGCACAAATAAACACGTTTTGGCAACTTTGGTCAACCCCATGTAAGTTATAGGGCAGGAACAGCACAGTTTTCAAAACGTGTTTTTCAGCCCGAAATAAACGCGGTTTCTCAGCCCTCTGAATCACAGTGTATCTGCCTGGCTCAGAAGGGCCCACTGAGTCAGCCCTTAACCCCACTGATCAGAAATTGTCAAAACGTGTTTTTCAGCACAAATAAACACGTTTTGGCAACTTTGGTCACCCCCATGTAAGTTATAGGGCAGGAACAGAACAGTTTTCAAAACGTGTTTTCAGCCAGAAATAATCGCGTTTTCTCAGCCCTTAGAATCACAGTGTAACTGCCTGGCTCAGAAAAGCCCACTGAGTCAGCCCTTAACCCCAGTGATTAGAATTTGTCAAAACGTGTTTTTCAGCAGAAATAAACACGTTTTGGCAACTTTGGTCACCCCCATGTAAGTTATAGGGCAGGACCAGCACAGTTTTCAAAACGTGTTTTTCAGCCAGAAATAAACGCGTTTTCTCATCCCTCAGAATCACAGTGTAACTGCCTGGCTCAGAAGAGCCCACTGAGTCAGCCCTTAACCCCAATGATCAGAAATTTTCAAAATGTGTTTTTCAACACAAATAAACACGTTTTGGCAACTTTGGTCAACCCCATGTAAGTTATAGGGCAGGAACAGCACAGTTTTCAAAACGTGTTTTTCAGCCCGAAATAAACGCGTTTTCTCAGCCCTTAGAATCACAGTGTAACTGCCTGGCTTAGTAGAGCACACTGAGTCAGCCCTTAACCCCAGTGGGCAGAAATTGTCACAATGTGCTTTTCAGCAGTAATAACCACGTTTTGGCAACTTTGGTCACCCCCTTGTAAGTTATAGGGCAGGAACAGCACAGTTTTCAAAACGTGTTTTTCAGCCCGAAATAAACGCGTTTTCTCAGCCCTTAGAATCGCAGTGTATCTGCCTGGCTCAGAAGAGCCCACTGAGTCAGCCCTTAACCCCAGTGTGCAGAAATTGTCACAACTTGTTTTTCTGCTGAAATAAACACGTTTTGGCAACTTTGGTCACCCCCATGTAAGTTATAGGGCAGGAACAGCACAGTTTTCAAAACGTGTTTTTCAGCCCGAAATAAACGCGTTTTCTCAGCCCTTAGAATCACAGTGTAACTGCCTGGCTCAGAAGAGCACACTGAGTCAGCCCTTAACCCCAGTGTGCAGAAATTGTCACAACTTGTTTTTCTGCTGAAATAAACACGTTTTGGCAACGTTGGTCACCCCCATGTAAGTTATAGGGCAGGAACAGCACAGTTTTCAAAACGTGTTTTTCAGCCCGAAATAAACGCGTTTTCTCAGCCCTTAGAATCACAGTGTAACTGCCTGGCTCAGAAGAGCACACTGAGTCAGCCCTTAACCCCAGTGTGCAGAAATTGTCACAACTTGTTTTTCTGCTGAAATAAACACGTTTTGGCAACGTTGGTCACACCTCATGTAAGTTATAGGGCAGGAACAGCACAGTTTTCAAAACGTGTTTTTCAGCCCGAAATAAACGCGTTTTCTCAACCCTTGGAATCGCAGTGTAACTGCCTGGGTCAGAAGAGCCCACTGAGTCAGCCCTTAACCCCAGTGATCAGAAATTGTCAAAAGGTGTTTTTCAACTCAAATAAACACGTTTTGGCAACTTTGGTCAACCCCATGTAAGTTATAGGGCAGGAAAGGCACAGTTTTCAAAACGTGTTTTTCAGCCCGAAATAATTGCGTTTTCTCAGCCCTTAGAATCACAGTGTAACTGCCTGGCTCAGAAGAGCCAACTGAGTCAGCCCTTAACCCCAATGATCAGAATTTGTCAAAACGTGTTTTTCAGCAGAAATAAACACGTTTTGGCAACTTTGGTCACCCCCATGTAAGTTATAGGGCAGGAACAGCACAGTTTTCAAAACGTGTTTTTCAGCCCGAAATAAACGCGTTTTCTCAGCCCTTAGAATCACAGTGTAACTGCTTGGCTCAGAAGAGCACACTGAGTCAGCCCTTAACCCCAGTGTGCAGAAATTGTCACAACTTGTTTTTCTGCTGAAATAAACACGTTTTGGCAACGTTGGTCACCCCCATGTAAGTTATAGGGAAGGAACAGCACAGTTTTCAAAACGTGTTTTTCAGCCCGAAATAAACGCGTTTTCTCAACCCTTGGAATCGCAGTGTAACTGCCTGGGTCAGAAGAGCCCACTGAGTCAGCCCTTAACCCCAGTGATCAGAAATTGTCAAAACGTGTTTTTCAACTCAAATAAACACGTTTTGGCAACTTTGGTCAACCCCATGTAAGTTATAGGGCAGGAACAGCACAGTTTTCAAAACGTGTTTTTCAGCCCGAAATAAACGCGTTTTCTCAGCCCTTAGAATCACAGTGTAACTGCCTGGCTTAGTAGAGCACACTGAGTCAGCCCTTAACCCCAGTGGGCAGAAATTGTCACAACGTGTTTTTCAGCAGAAATAAACACGTTTTGGCAACTTTGGTCACCCCCATGTAAGTTATAGGGCAGGAACAGCACAGTTTTCAAAACGTGTTTTTCAGCCCGAAATAAACGCGTTTTCTCAACCCTTGGAATCGCAGTGTAACTGCCTGGGTCAGAAGAGCCCACTGAGTCAGCCCTTAACCCCAGTGATCAGAAATTGTCAAAACGTATTTTTCAACTCAAATAAACACGTTTTGGCAACTTTGGTCAACCCCATGTAAGTTATAGGGCAGGAACAGCACAGTTTTCAAAACGTGTTTTTCAGCCCGAAATAAACGCGTTTTCTCAGCCCTTAGAATCATAGTGTAACTGCCTGGCTCAGAAGAGCACACTGAGTCAGCCCTTAACCCCAGTGTGCAGAAATTGTCACAACTTGTTTTTCTGCTGAAATAAACACGTTTTGGCAACTTTGGTCACCCCCATGTAAGTTATAGGGCAGGAACAGCACAGTTTTCAAAACGTGTTTTTCAGCCCGAAATAAACGCGTTTTCTCATCCCTTAGAATCACAGTGTAACTGCCTGGCTCAGAAGAGCCCACTGAGTCAGCCCTTAACCCCAGTGATCAGAAATTGTCAAAACGTATTTTTCAACTCAAATAAACACGTTTTGGCAACTTTGGTCAACCCCATGTAAGTTATAGGGCAGGAACAGCACAGTTTTCAAAACGTGTTTTTCAGCCCGAAATAAACGCGTTTTCTCAGCCCTTAGAATCACAGTGTAACTGCCTGGCTTAGTAGAGCAAACTGAGTCAGACCTTAACCCCAGTGGGCAGAAATTGTCACAACGTGCTTTTCAGCAGAAATAAACACTTTTTGGCAACTTTGGTCACCACCATGTAAGTTATAGGGCAGGAACAGCACAGTTTTCAAAACGTGTTTTTCAGCCCGAAATAAACGCGTTTTCTCAGCCCTTAGAATCACAGTGTAACTGCCTGGCTCAGAAGAGCACACTGAGTCAGCCCTTAACCCCAATGTGCAGAAATTGTCACAACTTGTTTTTCTGCTGAAATAAACACGTTTTGGCAACGTTGGTCACCCCCATGTAAGTTATAGGGCAGGAACAGCACAGTTTTCAAAACGTGTTTTTCAGCCCGAAATAAACGCGTTTTCTCAGCCCTTAGAATCACAGTGTAACTGCCTGGCTCAGAAGAGCACACTGAGTCAGCCCTTAACCCCAGTGTGCAGAAATTGTCACAACTTGTTTTTCTGCTGAAATAAACACGTTTTGGCAACGTTGGTCACCCCCATGTAAGTTATAGGGCAGGAACAGCACAGTTTTCAAAACGTGTTTTTCAGCCCGAAATAAACGCGTTTTCTCAACCCTTGGAATCGCAGTGTAACTGCCTGGGTCAGAAGAGCCCACTGAGTCAGCCCTTAACCCCAGTGATCAGAAATTGTCAAAACGTGTTTTTCAACTCAAATAAACACGTTTTGGCAACTTTGGTCAACCCCATGTAAGTTATAGGGCAGGAACAGCACAGTTTTCAAAACGTGTTTTTCAGCACAAATAAACACGTTTTGGCAACTTTGGTCAACCCCATGTAAGTTATAGGCCAGGTACAGCACCGTTTTCAAAACGTGTTTTTCAGCCAGAAATGAACACGTTTTCTCAGCCTTTGGAATCGCAGTGTATCTGCCTGGCTCAGAAGAGCCCACTGAGTCAGCCCTTAACCCCAGTGATCAGAAATTGTCAAAAGGTGTTTTTCAACTCAAATAAACACGTTTTGGCAACTTTGGTCAACCCCATGTAAGTTATAGGGCAGGAAAGGCACAGTTTTCAAAACGTGTTTTTCAGCCCGAAATAATTGCGTTTTCTCAGCCCTTAGAATCACAGTGTAACTGCCTGGCTCAGAAGAGCCAACTGAGTCAGCCCTTAACCCCAATGATCAGAATTTGTCAAAACGTGTTTTTCAGCAGAAATAAACACGTTTTGGCAACTTTGGTCACCCCCATGTAAGTTATAGGGCAGGAACAGCACAGTTTTCAAAACGTGTTTTTCAGCCCGAAATAAACGCGGTTTCTCAGCCCTCTGAATCGCAGTGTATCTGCCTGGCTCAGAAGAGCCCACTGAGTCAGCCCTTAACCCCAGTGTGCCGAAATTGTCAAAACGTGTTTTTCAGCACAAATAAACACGTTTTGGCAACTTTGGTCAACCCCATGTAAGTTATAGGGCAGGAACAGCACAGTTTTCAAAACGTGTTTTTCAGCCCGAAATAAACGCGGTTTCTCAGCCCTCTGAATCACAGTGTATCTGCCTGGCTCAGAAGGGCCCACTGAGTCAGCCCTTAACCCCACTGATCAGAAATTGTCAAAACGTGTTTTTCAGCACAAATAAACACGTTTTGGCAACTTTGGTCACCCCCATGTAAGTTATAGGGCAGGAACAGAACAGTTTTCAAAACGTGTTTTCAGCCAGAAATAATCGCGTTTTCTCAGCCCTTAGAATCACAGTGTAACTGCCTGGCTCAGAAAAGCCCACTGAGTCAGCCCTTAACCCCAGTGATTAGAATTTGTCAAAACGTGTTTTTCAGCAGAAATAAACACGTTTTGGCAACTTTGGTCACCCCCATGTAAGTTATAGGGCAGGACCAGCACAGTTTTCAAAACGTGTTTTTCAGCCAGAAATAAACGCGTTTTCTCATCCCTCAGAATCACAGTGTAACTGCCTGGCTCAGAAGAGCCCACTGAGTCAGCCCTTAACCCCAATGATCAGAAATTTTCAAAATGTGTTTTTCAACACAAATAAACACGTTTTGGCAACTTTGGTCAACCCCATGTAAGTTATAGGGCAGGAACAGCACAGTTTTCAAAACGTGTTTTTCAGCCCGAAATAAACGCGTTTTCTCAGCCCTTAGAATCACAGTGTAACTGCCTGGCTTAGTAGAGCACACTGAGTCAGCCCTTAACCCCAGTGGGCAGAAATTGTCACAATGTGCTTTTCAGCAGTAATAACCACGTTTTGGCAACTTTGGTCACCCCCTTGTAAGTTATAGGGCAGGAACAGCACAGTTTTCAAAACGTGTTTTTCAGCCCGAAATAAACGCGTTTTCTCAGCCCTTAGAATCGCAGTGTATCTGCCTGGCTCAGAAGAGCCCACTGAGTCAGCCCTTAACCCCAGTGTGCAGAAATTGTCACAACTTGTTTTTCTGCTGAAATAAACACGTTTTGGCAACGTTGGTCACCCCCATGTAAGTTATAGGGCAGGAACAGCACAGTTTTCAAAACGTGTTTTTCAGCCCGAAATAAACGCGTTTTCTCAACCCTTGGAATCGCAGTGTAACTGCCTGGGTCAGAAGAGCCCACTGAGTCAGCCCTTAACCCCAGTGATCAGAAATTGTCAAAACGTGTTTTTCAACTCAAATAAACACGTTTTGGCAACTTTGGTCAACCCCATGTAAGTTATAGGGCAGGAACAGCACAGTTTTCAAAACGTGTTTTTCAGCCCGAAATAAACGCGTTTTCTCAGCCCTTAGAATCACAGTGTAACTGCCTGGCTCAGAAGAGCACACTGAGTCAGCCCTTACCCCAGTGTGCAGAAATTGTCACAACTTGTTTTTCTGCTGAAATAAACACGTTTTGGCAACTTTGGTCAACCCCATGTAAGTTATAGGGCAGGAACAGCACAGTTTTCAAAACGTGTTTTTCAGCACAAATAAACACGTTTTGGCAACTTTGGTCACCCCCATGTAAGTTATAGGGCAGGAACAGCACAGTTTTCAAAACGTGTTTTTCAGCCCGAAATAAACGCGTTTTCTCAGCCCTTAGAATCACAGTGTAACTGCCTGGCTCAGAAGAGCCCACTGAGTCAGCCCTTAACCCCAATGATCAGAAATTGTCAAAACGTGTTTTTCAACACAAATAAACACGTTTTGGCAACTTTGGTCAACCCCATGTAAGTTATAGGGCAGGAACAGCACAGTTTTCAAAACGTGTTTTTCAGCCCGAAATAAACGCGTTTTCTCAGCCCTTAGAATCACAGTGTAACTGCCTGGCTTAGTAGAGCAAACTGAGTCAGACCTTAACCCCAGTGGGCAGAAATTGTCACAACGTGCTTTTCAGCAGAAATAAACACGTTTTGGCAACTTTGGTCACCCCCATGTAAGTTATAGGGCAGGAACAGCACAGTTTTCAAAACGTGTTTTTCAGCCCGAAATAAACGCGTTTTCTCAGCCCTTAGAATCACAGTGTAACTGCCTGGCTCAGAAGAGCACACTGAGTCAGCCCTTAACCCCAGTGTGCAGAAATTGTCACAACTTGTTTTTCTGCTGAAATAAACACGTTTTGGCAACGTTGGTCACCCCCATGTAAGTTATAGGGCAGGAACAGCACAGTTTTCAAAACGTGTTTTTCAGCCCGAAATAAACGCGTTTTCTCAGCCCTTAGAATCACAGTGTAACTGCCTGGCTCAGAAGAGCACACTGAGTCAGCCCTTAACCCCAGTGTGCAGAAATTGTCACAACTTGTTTTTCTGCTGAAATAAACACGTTTTGGCAACGTTGGTCACCCCCATGTAAGTTATAGGGCAGGAACAGCACAGTTTTCAAAACGTGTTTTTCAGCCCGAAATAAACGCGTTTTCTCAACCCTTGGAATCGCAGTGTAACTGCCTGGGTCAGAAGAGCCCACTGAGTCAGCCCTTAACCCCAGTGATCAGAAATTGTCAAAAGGTGTTTTTCAACTCAAATAAACACGTTTTGGCAACTTTGGTCAACCCCATGTAAGTTATAGGGCAGGAAAGGCACAGTTTTCAAAACGTGTTTTTCAGCCCGAAATAATTGCGTTTTCTCAGCCCTTAGAATCACAGTGTAACTGCCTGGCTCAGAAGAGCCAACTGAGTCAGCCCTTAACCCCAATGATCAGAATTTGTCAAAACGTGTTTTTCAGCAGAAATAAACACGTTTTGGCAACTTTGGTCACCCCCATGTAAGTTATAGGGCAGGAACAGCACAGTTTTCAAAACGTGTTTTTCAGCCCGAAATAAACGCGTTTTCTCAGCCCTTAGAATCACAGTGTAACTGCTTGGCTCAGAAGAGCACACTGAGTCAGCCCTTAACCCCAGTGTGCAGAAATTGTCACAACTTGTTTTTCTGCTGAAATAAACACGTTTTGGCAACGTTGGTCACCCCCATGTAAGTTATAGGGCAGGAACAGCACAGTTTTCAAAACGTGTTTTTCAGCCCGAAATAAACGCGTTTTCTCAACCCTTG
The DNA here is from genome assembly GCF_055471065.1 of Atractosteus spatula. Taxonomy (NCBI): domain Eukaryota; kingdom Metazoa; phylum Chordata; class Actinopteri; order Semionotiformes; family Lepisosteidae; genus Atractosteus; species Atractosteus spatula. The sequence continues at coordinate 1,726,990 of NC_142725.1, forward strand.
GAATCGCAGTGTAACTGCCTGGGTCAGAAGAGCCCACTGAGTCAGCCCTTAACCCCAGTGATCAGAAATTGTCAAAACGTGTTTTTCAACTCAAATAAACACGTTTTGGCAACTTTGGTCAACCCCATGTAAGTTATAGGGCAGGAACAGCACAGTTTTCAAAACGTGTTTTTCAGCACAAATAAACACGTTTTGGCAACTTTGGTCAACCCCATGTAAGTTATAGGCCAGGTACAGCACCGTTTTCAAAACGTGTTTTTCAGCCAGAAATGAACACGTTTTCTCAGCCTTTGGAATCGCAGTGTATCTGCCTGGCTCAGAAGAGCCCACTGAGTCAGCCCTTAACCCCAGTGATCAGAAATTGTCAAAACGTGTTTTTCAGCACAAATAAACACGTTTTGGCAACTTTGGTCAACCCCATGTAAGTTATAGGGCAGGAACAGCACAGTTTTCAAAACGTGTTTTTCAGCCAGAAATAAACGCGTTTTCTCAGCCCTTAGAATCACAGTGTAACTGCCTGGCTTAGTAGAGCACACTGAGTCAGCCCTTCACCCCAGTGTGCAGAAATTGTCACAACTTGTTTTTCTGCTGAAATAAACACGTTTTGGCAACTTTGGTCACCCCCATGTAAGGTATAGGGCAGGAACAGCACAGTTTTCAAAACGTGTTTTTCAGCCAGAAATAAACACGTTTTCTCAGCCCTTGGAATCGCAGTGTATCTGCCTGGCTCAGAAGAGCCCACTGAGTCAGCCCTTAACCCCAGTGTGCCGAAATTGTCAAAACGTGTTTTTCAGCACAAATAAACACGTTTTGGCAACTTTGGTCAACCCCATGTAAGTTATAGGGCAGGAACAGCACAGTTTTCAAAACGTGTTTTTCAGCCCGAAATAAACGCGGTTTCTCAGCCCTCTGAATCACAGTGTATCTGCCTGGCTCAGAAGGGCCCACTGAGTCAGCCCTTAACCCCACTGATCAGAAATTGTCAAAACGTGTTTTTCAGCACAAATAAACACGTTTTGGCAACTTTGGTCACCCCCATGTAAGTTAAAGGGCAGGAACAGAACAGTTTTCAAAACGTGTTTTCAGCCAGAAATAATCGCGTTTTCTCAGCCCTTAGAATCACAGTGTAACTGCCTGGCTCAGAAGAGCCCACTGAGTCAGCCCTTAACCCCAGTGATTAGAATTTGTCAAAACGTGTTTTTCAGCAGAAATAAACACGTTTTGGCAACTTTGGTCACCCCCATGTAAGTTATAGGGCAGGACCAGCACAGTTTTCAAAACGTGTTTTTCAGCCCGAAATAAACGCGTTTTCTCAACCCTTGGAATCGCAGTGTAACTGCCTGGGTCAGAAGAGCCCACTGAGTCAGCCCTTAACCCCAGTGATCAGAAATTGTCAAAACGTGTTTTTCAACTCAAATAAACACGTTTTGGCAACTTTGGTCAACCCCATGTAAGTTATAGGGCAGGAACAGCACAGTTTTCAAAACGTGTTTTTCAGCCCGAAATAAACGCGTTTTCTCAGCCCTTAGAATCACAGTGTAACTGCCTGGCTCAGAAGAGCACACTGAGTCAGCCCTTACCCCAGTGTGCAGAAATTGTCACAACTTGTTTTTCTGCTGAAATAAACACGTTTTGGCAACTTTGGTCAACCCCATGTAAGTTATAGGGCAGGAACAGCACAGTTTTCAAAACGTGTTTTTCAGCACAAATAAACACGTTTTGGCAACTTTGGTCACCCCCATGTAAGTTATAGGGCAGGAACAGCACAGTTTTCAAAACGTGTTTTTCAGCCCGAAATAAACGCGTTTTCTCAGCCCTTAGAATCACAGTGTAACTGCCTGGCTCAGAAGAGCCCACTGAGTCAGCCCTTAACCCCAATGATCAGAAATTGTCAAAACGTGTTTTTCAACACAAATAAACACGTTTTGGCAACTTTGGTCAACCCCATGTAAGTTATAGGGCAGGAACAGCACAGTTTTCAAAACGTGTTTTTCAGCCCGAAATAAACGCGTTTTCTCAGCCCTTAGAATCACAGTGTAACTGCCTGGCTTAGTAGAGCAAACTGAGTCAGACCTTAACCCCAGTGGGCAGAAATTGTCACAACGTGCTTTTCAGCAGAAATAAACACGTTTTGGCAACTTTGGTCACCCCCATGTAAGTTATAGGGCAGGAACAGCACAGTTTTCAAAACGTGTTTTTCAGCCCGAAATAAACGCGTTTTCTCAGCCCTTAGAATCACAGTGTAACTGCCTGGCTCAGAAGAGCACACTGAGTCAGCCCTTAACCCCAGTGTGCAGAAATTGTCACAACTTGTTTTTCTGCTGAAATAAACACGTTTTGGCAACGTTGGTCACCCCCATGTAAGTTATAGGGCAGGAACAGCACAGTTTTCAAAACGTGTTTTTCAGCCCGAAATAAACGCGTTTTCTCAGCCCTTAGAATCACTGTGTAACTGCCTGGCTCAGAAGAGCACACTGAGTCAGCCCTTAACCCCAGTGTGCAGAAATTGTCACAACTTGTTTTTCTGCTGAAATAAACACGTTTTGGCAACGTTGGTCACACCTCATGTAAGTTATAGGGCAGGAACAGCACAGTTTTCAAAACGTGTTTTTCAGCCCGAAATAAACGCGTTTTCTCAACCCTTGGAATCGCAGTGTAACTGCCTGGGTCAGAAGAGCCCACTGAGTCAGCCCTTAACCCCAGTGATCAGAAATTGTCAAAAGGTGTTTTTCAACTCAAATAAACACGTTTTGGCAACTTTGGTCAACCCCATGTAAGTTATAGGGCAGGAAAGGCACAGTTTTCAAAACGTGTTTTTCAGCCCGAAATAATTGCGTTTTCTCAGCCCTTAGAATCACAGTGTAACTGCCTGGCTCAGAAGAGCCAACTGAGTCAGCCCTTAACCCCAATGATCAGAATTTGTCAAAACGTGTTTTTCAGCAGAAATAAACACGTTTTGGCAACTTTGGTCACCCCCATGTAAGTTATAGGGCAGGAACAGCACAGTTTTCAAAACGTGTTTTTCAGCCCGAAATAAACGCGTTTTCTCAGCCCTTAGAATCACAGTGTAACTGCTTGGCTCAGAAGAGCACACTGAGTCAGCCCTTAACCCCAGTGTGCAGAAATTGTCACAACTTGTTTTTCTGCTGAAATAAACACGTTTTGGCAACGTTGGTCACCCCCATGTAAGTTATAGGGAAGGAACAGCACAGTTTTCAAAACGTGTTTTTCAGCCCGAAATAAACGCGTTTTCTCAACCCTTGGAATCGCAGTGTAACTGCCTGGGTCAGAAGAGCCCACTGAGTCAGCCCTTAACCCCAGTGATCAGAAATTGTCAAAACGTGTTTTTCAACTCAAATAAACACGTTTTGGCAACTTTGGTCAACCCCATGTAAGTTATAGGGCAGGAACAGCACAGTTTTCAAAACGTGTTTTTCAGCCCGAAATAAACGCGTTTTCTCAGCCCTTAGAATCACAGTGTAACTGCCTGGCTTAGTAGAGCACACTGAGTCAGCCCTTAACCCCAGTGGGCAGAAATTGTCACAACGTGTTTTTCAGCAGAACTAAACACGTTTTGGCAACTTTGGTCACCCCCATGTAAGTTATAGGGCAGGAACAGCACAGTTTTCAAAACGTGTTTTTCAGCCCGAAATAAACGCGTTTTCTCAACCCTTGGAATCGCAGTGTAACTGCCTGGGTCAGAAGAGCCCACTGAGTCAGCCCTTAACCCCAGTGATCAGAAATTGTCAAAACGTATTTTTCAACTCAAATAAACACGTTTTGGCAACTTTGGTCAACCCCATGTAAGTTATAGGGCAGGAACAGCACAGTTTTCAAAACGTGTTTTTCAGCCCGAAATAAACGCGTTTTCTCAGCCCTTAGAATCATAGTGTAACTGCCTGGCTCAGAAGAGCACACTGAGTCAGCCCTTAACCCCAGTGTGCAGAAATTGTCACAACTTGTTTTTCTGCTGAAATAAACACGTTTTGGCAACTTTGGTCAACCCCATGTAAGTTATAGGGCAGGAACAGCACAGTTTTCAAAACGTGTTTTTCAGCACAAATAAACACGTTTTGGCAACTTTGGTCACCCCCATGTAAGTTATAGGGCAGGAACAGCACAGTTTTCAAAACGTGTTTTTCAGCCCGAAATAAACGCGTTTTCTCATCCCTTAGAATCACAGTGTAACTGCCTGGCTCAGAAGAGCCCACTGAGTCAGCCCTTAACCCCAGTGATCAGAAATTGTCAAAACGTATTTTTCAACTCAAATAAACACGTTTTGGCAACTTTGGTCAACCCCATGTAAGTTATAGGGCAGGAACAGCACAGTTTTCAAAACGTGTTTTTCAGCCCGAAATAAACGCGTTTTCTCAGCCCTTAGAATCACAGTGTAACTGCCTGGCTTAGTAGAGCAAACTGAGTCAGACCTTAACCCCAGTGGGCAGAAATTGTCACAACGTGCTTTTCAGCAGAAATAAACACTTTTTGGCAACTTTGGTCACCACCATGTAAGTTATAGGGCAGGAACAGCACAGTTTTCAAAACGTGTTTTTCAGCCCGAAATAAACGCGTTTTCTCAGCCCTTAGAATCACAGTGTAACTGCCTGGCTCAGAAGAGCACACTGAGTCAGCCCTTAACCCCAGTGTGCAGAAATTGTCACAACTTGTTTTTCTGCTGAAATAAACACGTTTTGGCAACGTTGGTCACCCCCATGTAAGTTATAGGGCAGGAACAGCACAGTTTTCAAAACGTGTTTTTCAGCCCGAAATAAACGCGTTTTCTCAGCCCTTAGAATCACAGTGTAACTGCCTGGCTCAGAAGAGCACACTGAGTCAGCCCTTAACCCCAGTGTGCAGAAATTGTCACAACTTGTTTTTCTGCTGAAATAAACACGTTTTGGCAACGTTGGTCACCCCCATGTAAGTTATAGGGCAGGAACAGCACAGTTTTCAAAACGTGTTTTTCAGCCCGAAATAAACGCGTTTTCTCAACCCTTGGAATCGCAGTGTAACTGCCTGGGTCAGAAGAGCCCACTGAGTCAGCCCTTAACCCCAGTGATCAGAAATTGTCAAAACGTGTTTTTCAACTCAAATAAACACGTTTTGGCAACTTTGGTCAACCCCATGTAAGTTATAGGGCAGGAACAGCACAGTTTTCAAAACGTGTTTTTCAGCACAAATAAACACGTTTTGGCAACTTTGGTCAACCCCATGTAAGTTATAGGCCAGGTACAGCACCGTTTTCAAAACGTGTTTTTCAGCCAGAAATGAACACGTTTTCTCAGCCTTTGGAATCGCAGTGTATCTGCCTGGCTCAGAAGAGCCCACTGAGTCAGCCCTTAACCCCAGTGATCAGAAATTGTCAAAAGGTGTTTTTCAACTCAAATAAACACGTTTTGGCAACTTTGGTCAACCCCATGTAAGTTATAGGGCAGGAAAGGCACAGTTTTCAAAACGTGTTTTTCAGCCCGAAATAATTGCGTTTTCTCAGCCCTTAGAATCACAGTGTAACTGCCTGGCTCAGAAGAGCCAACTGAGTCAGCCCTTAACCCCAATGATCAGAATTTGTCAAAACGTGTTTTTCAGCAGAAATAAACACGTTTTGGCAACTTTGGTCACCCCCATGTAAGTTATAGGGCAGGAACAGCACAGTTTTCAAAACGTGTTTTTCAGCCCGAAATAAACGCGTTTTCTCATCCCTTAGAATCACAGTGTAACTGCCTGGCTCAGAAGAGCCCACTGAGTCAGCCCTTAACCCCAATGATCAGAAATTGTCAAAACGTGTTTTTCAACACAAATAAACACGTTTTGGCAACTTTGGTCAACCCCATGTAAGTTATAGGGCAGGAACAGCACAGTTTTCAAAACGTGTTTTTCAGCCCGAAATAAACGCGTTTTCTCAACCCTTGGAATCGCAGTGTAACTGCCTGGGTCAGAAGAGCCCACTGCGTCAGCCCTTAACCCCAGTGATCAGAAATTGTCAAAACGTATTTTTCAACTCAAATAAACACGTTTTGGCAACTTTGGTCAACCCCATGTAAGTTATAGGGCAGGAACAGCACAGTTTTCAAAACGTGTTTTTCAGCCCGAAATAAACGCGTTTTCTCAGCCCTTAGAATCATAGTGTAACTGCCTGGCTCAGAAGAGCACACTGAGTCAGCCCTTAACCCCAGTGTGCAGAAATTGTCACAACTTGTTTTTCTGCTGAAATAAACACGTTTTGGCAACTTTGGTCAACCCCATGTAAGTTATAGGGCAGGAACAGCACAGTTTTCAAAACGTGTTTTTCAGCACAAATAAACACGTTTTGGCAACTTTGGTCACCCCCATGTAAGTTATAGGGCAGGAACAGCACAGTTTTCAAAACGTGTTTTTCAGCCCGAAATAAACGCGTTTTCTCATCCCTTAGAATCACAGTGTAACTGCCTGGCTCAGAAGAGCCCACTGAGTCAGCCCTTAACCCCAGTGATCAGAAATTGTCAAAACATATTTTTCAACTCAAATAAACACGTTTTGGCAACTTTGGTCAACCCCATGTAAGTTATAGGGCAGGAACAGCACAGTTTTCAAAACGTGTTTTTCAGCCCGAAATAAACGCGTTTTCTCAGCCCTTAGAATCACAGTGTAACTGCCTGGCTCAGAAGAGCACACTGAGTCAGCCCTTAACCCCAGTGTGCAGAAATTGTCACAACTTGTTTTTCTGCTGAAATAAACACGTTTTGGCAACGTTGGTCACCCCCATGTAAGTTATAGGGCAGGAACAGCACAGTTTTCAAAACGTGTTTTTCAGCCCGAAATAAACGCGTTTTCTCAGCCCTTAGAATCACAGTGTAACTGCCTGGCTCAGAAGAGCACACTGAGTCAGCCCTTAACCCCAGTGTGCAGAAATTGTCACAACTTGTTTTTCTGCTGAAATAAACACGTTTTGGCAACGTTGGTCACCCCCATGTAAGTTATAGGGCAGGAACAGCACAGTTTTCAAAACGTGTTTTTCAGCCCGAAATAAACGCGTTTTCTCAACCCTTGGAATCGCAGTGTAACTGCCTGGGTCAGAAGAGCCCACTGAGTCAGCCCTTAACCCCAGTGATCAGAAATTGTCAAAACGTGTTTTTCAACTCAAATAAACACGTTTTGGCAACTTTGGTCAACCCCATGTAAGTTATAGGGCAGGAACAGCACAGTTTTCAAAACGTGTTTTTCAGCACAAATAAACACGTTTTGGCAACTTTGGTCAACCCCATGTAAGTTATAGGCCAGGTACAGCACCGTTTTCAAAACGTGTTTTTCAGCCAGAAATGAACACGTTTTCTCAGCCTTTGGAATCGCAGTGTATCTGCCTGGCTCAGAAGAGCCCACTGAGTCAGCCCTTAACCCCAGTGATCAGAAATTGTCAAAACGTGTTTTTCAGCACAAATAAACACGTTTTGGCAACTTTGGTCAACCCCATGTAAGTTATAGGGCAGGAACAGCACAGTTTTCAAAACGTGTTTTTCAGCCAGAAATAAACGCGTTTTCTCAGCCCTTAGAATCACAGTGTAACTGCCTGGCTTAGTAGAGCACACTGAGTCAGCCCTTCACCCCAGTGTGCAGAAATTGTCACAACTTGTTTTTCTGCTGAAATAAACACGTTTTGGCAACTTTGGTCACCCCCATGTAAGGTATAGGGCAGGAACAGCACAGTTTTCAAAACGTGTTTTTCAGCCAGAAATAAACACGTTTTCTCAGCCCTTGGAATCGCAGTGTATCTGCCTGGCTCAGAAGAGCCCACTGAGTCAGCCCTTAACCCCAGTGTGCCGAAATTGTCAAAACGTGTTTTTCAGCACAAATAAACACGTTTTGGCAACTTTGGTCAACCCCATGTAAGTTATAGGGCAGGAACAGCACAGTTTTCAAAACGTGTTTTTCAGCCCGAAATAAACGCGGATTCTCAGCCCTCTGAATCACAGTGTATCTGCCTGGCTCAGAAGGGCCCACTGAGTCAGCCCTTAACCCCACTGATCAGAAATTGTCAAAACGTGTTTTTCAGCACAAATAAACACGTTTTGGCAACTTTGGTCACCCCCATGTAAGTTATAGGGCAGGAACAGAACAGTTTTCAAAACGTGTTTTCAGCCAGAAATAATCGCGTTTTCTCAGCCCTTAGAATCACAGTGTAACTGCCTGGCTCAGAAGAGCCCACTGAGTCAGCCCTTAACCCCAGTGATTAGAATTTGTCAAAACGTGTTTTTCAGCAGAAATAAACACGTTTTGGCAACTTTGGTCACCCCCATGTAAGTTATAGGGCAGGACCAGCACAGTTTTCAAAACGTGTTTTTCAGCCAGAAATAAACGCGTTTTCTCATCCCTTAGAATCACAGTGTAACTGCCTGGCTCAGAAGAGCCCACTGAGTCAGCCCTTAACCCCAATGATCAGAAATTTTCAAAATGTGTTTTTCAACACAAATAAACACGTTTTGGCAACTTTGGTCAACCCCATGTAAGTTATAGGGCAGGAACAGCACAGTTTTCAAAACGTGTTTTTCAGCCCGAAATAAACGCGTTTTCTCAGCCCTTAGAATCACAGTGTAACTGCCTGGCTTAGTAGAGCACACTGAGTCAGCCCTTAACCCCAGTGGGCAGAAATTGTCACAATGTGCTTTTCAGCAGTAATAACCACGTTTTGGCAACTTTGGTCACCCCCTTGTAAGTTATAGGGCAGGAACAGCACAGTTTTCAAAACGTGTTTTTCAGCACGAAATAAACGCGTTTTCTCAGCCCTTAGAATCGCAGTGTATCTGCCTGGCTCAGAAGAGCCCACTGAGTCAGCCCTTAACCCCAGTGTGCAGAAATTGTCACAACTTGTTTTTCTGCTGAAATAAACACGTTTTGGCAACGTTGGTCACCCCCATGTAAGTTATAGGGCAGGAACAGCACAGTTTTCAAAACGTGTTTTTCAGCCCGAAATAAACGCGTTTTCTCAACCTTGGAATCGCAGTGTAACTGCCTGGGTCAGAAGAGCCCACTGAGTCAGCCCTTAACCCCAGTGATCAGAAATTGTCAAAACGTGTTTTTCAACTCAAATAAACACGTTTTGGCAACTTTGGTCAACCCCATGTAAGTTATAGGGCAGGAACAGCACAGTTTTCAAAACGTGTTTTTCAGCCCGAAATAAACGCGTTTTCTCAGCCCTTAGAATCACAGTGTAACTGCCTGGCTCAGAAGAGCACACTGAGTCAGCCCTTACCCCAGTGTGCAGAAATTGTCACAACTTGTTTTTCTGCTGAAATAAACACGTTTTGGCAACTTTGGTCAACCCCATGTAAGTTATAGGGCAGGAACAGCACAGTTTTCAAAACGTGTTTTTCAGCACAAATAAACACGTTTTGGCAACTTTGGTCACCCCCATGTAAGTTATAGGGCAGGAACAGCACAGTTTTCAAAACGTGTTTTTCAGCCCGAAATAAACGCGTTTTCTCAGCCCTTAGAATCACAGTGTAACTGCCTGGCTCAGAAGAGCCCACTGAGTCAGCCCTTAACCCCAATGATCAGAAATTGTCAAAACGTGTTTTTCAACACAAATAAACACGTTTTGGCAACTTTGGTCAACCCCATGTAAGTTATAGGGCAGGAACAGCACAGTTTTCAAAACGTGTTTTTCAGCCCGAAATAAACGCGTTTTCTCAGCCCTTAGAATCACAGTGTAACTGCCTGGCTTAGTAGAGCAAACTGAGTCAGACCTTAACCCCAGTGGGCAGAAATTGTCACAACGTGCTTTTCAGCAGAAATAAACACGTTTTGGCAACTTTGGTCACCCCCATGTAAGTTATAGGGCAGGAACAGCACAGTTTTCAAAACGTGTTTTTCAGCCCGAAATAAACGCGTTTTCTCAGCCCTTAGAATCACAGTGTAACTGCCTGGCTCAGAAGAGCACACTGAGTCAGCCCTTAACCCCAGTGTGCAGAAATTGTCACAACTTGTTTTTCTGCTGAAATAAACACGTTTTGGCAACGTTGGTCACCCCCATGTAAGTTATAGGGCAGGAACAGCACAGTTTTCAAAACGTGTTTTTCAGCCCGAAATAAACGCGTTTTCTCAGCCCTTAGAATCACAGTGTAACTGCCTGGCTCAGAAGAGCACACTGAGTCAGCCCTTAACCCCAGTGTGCAGAAATTGTCACAACTTGTTTTTCTGCTGAAATAAACACGTTTTGGCAACGTTGGTCACACCTCATGTAAGTTATAGGGCAGGAACAGCACAGTTTTCAAAACGTGTTTTTCAGCCCGAAATAAACGCGTTTTCTCAACCCTTGGAATCGCAGTGTAACTGCCTGGGTCAGAAGAGCCCACTGAGTCAGCCCTTAACCCCAGTGATCAGAAATTGTCAAAAGGTGTTTTTCAACTCAAATAAACACGTTTTGGCAACTTTGGTCAACCCCATGTAAGTTATAGGGCAGGAAAGGCACAGTTTTCAAAACGTGTTTTTCAGCCCGAAATAATTGCGTTTTCTCAGCCCTTAGAATCACAGTGTAACTGCCTGGCTCAGAAGAGCCAACTGAGTCAGCCCTTAACCCCAATGATCAGAATTTGTCAAAACGTGTTTTTCAGCAGAAATAAACACGTTTTGGCAACTTTGGTCACCCCCATGTAAGTTATAGGGCAGGATCAGCACAGTTTTCAAAACGTGTTTTTCAGCCCGAAATAAACGCGTTTTCTCAGCCCTTAGAATCACAGTGTAACTGCTTGGCTCAGAAGAGCACACTGAGTCAGCCCTTAACCCCAGTGTGCAGAAATTGTCACAACTTGTTTTTCTGCTGAAATAAACACGTTTTGGCAACGTTGGTCACCCCCATGTAAGTTATAGGGAAGGAACAGCACAGTTTTCAAAACGTGTTTTTCAGCCCGAAATAAACGCGTTTTCTCAACCCTTGGAATCGCAGTGTAACTGCCTGGGTCAGAAGAGCCCACTGAGTCAGCCCTTAACCCCAGTGATCAGAAATTGTCAAAACGTGTTTTTCAACTCAAATAAACACGTTTTGGCAACTTTGGTCAACCCCATGTAAGTTATAGGGCAGGAACAGCACAGTTTTCAAAACGTGTTTTTCAGCCCGAAATAAACGCGTTTTCTCAGCCCTTAGAATCACAGTGTAACTGCCTGGCTTAGTAGAGCACACTGAGTCAGCCCTTAACCCCAGTGGGCAGAAATTGTCACAACGTGTTTTTCAGCAGAAATAAACACGTTTTGGCAACTTTGGTCACCCCCATGTAAGTTATAGGGCAGGAACAGCACAGTTTTCAAAACGTGTTTTTCAGCCCGAAATAAACGCGTTTTCTCAACCCTTGGAATCGCAGTGTAACTGCCTGGGTCAGAAGAGCCCACTGAGTCAGCCCTTAACCCCAGTGATCAGAAATTGTCAAAACGTATTTTTCAACTCAAATAAACACGTTTTGGCAACTTTGGTCAACCCCATGTAAGTTATAGGGCAGGAACAGCACAGTTTTCAAAACGTATTTTTCAGCCCGAAATAAACGCGTTTTCTCAGCCCTTAGAATCATAGTGTAACTGCCTGGCTCAGAAGAGCACACTGAGTCAGCCCTTAACCCCAGTGTGCAGAAAATGTCACAACTTGTTTTTCTGCTGAAATAAACACGTTTTGGCAACTTTGGTCAACCCCATGTAAGTTATAGGGCAGGAACAGCACAGTTTTCAAAACGTGTTTTTCAGCACAAATAAACACGTTTTGGCAACTTTGGTCACCCCCATGTAAGTTATAGGGCAGGAACAGCACAGTTTTCAAAACGTGTTTTTCAGCCCGAAATAAACGCGTTTTCTCATCCCTTAGAATCACAGTGTAACTGCCTGGCTCAGAAGAGCCCACTGAGTCAGCCCTTAACCCCAGTGATCAGAAATTGTCAAAACGTATTTTTCAACTCAAATAAACACGTTTTGGCAACTTTGGTCAACCCCATGTAAGTTATAGGGCAGGAACAGCACAGTTTTCAAAACGTGTTTTTCAGCCCGAAATAAACGCGTTTTCTCAGCCCTTAGAATCACAGTGTAACTGCCTGGCTTAGTAGAGCAAACTGAGTCAGACCTTAACCCCAGTGGGCAGAAATTGTCACAACGTGCTTTTCAGCAGAAATAAACACTTTTTGGCAACTTTGGTCACCACCATGTAAGTTATAGGGCAGGAACAGCACAGTTTTCAAAACGTGTTTTTCAGCCCGAAATAAACGCGTTTTCTCAGCCCTTAGAATCACAGTGTAACTGCCTGGCTCAGAAGAGCACACTGAGTCAGCCCTTAACCCCAGTGTGCAGAAATTGTCACAACTTGTTTTTCTGCTGAAATAAACACGTTTTGGCAACGTTGGTCACCCCCATGTAAGTTATAGGGCAGGAACAGCACAGTTTTCAAAACGTGTTTTTCAGCCCGAAATAAACGCGTTTTCTCAGCCCTTAGAATCACAGTGTAACTGCCTGGCTCAGAAGAGCACACTGAGTCAGCCCTTAACCCCAGTGTGCAGAAATTGTCACAACTTGTTTTTCTGCTGAAATAAACACGTTTTGGCAACGTTGGTCACCCCCATGTAAGTTATAGGGCAGGAACAGCACAGTTTTCAAAACGTGTTTTTCAGCCCGAAATAAACGCGTTTTCTCAACCCTTGGAATCGCAGTGTAACTGCCTGGGTCAGAAGAGCCCACTGAGTCAGCCCTTAACCCCAGTGATCAGAAATTGTCAAAACGTGTTTTTCAACTCAAATAAACACGTTTTGGCAACTTTGGTCAACCCCATGTAAGTTATAGGGCAGGAACAGCACAGTTTTCAAAACGTGTTTTTCAGCACAAATAAACACGTTTTGGCAACTTTGGTCAACCCCATGTAAGTTATAGGCCAGGTACAGCACCGTTTTCAAAACGTGTTTTTCAGCCAGAAATGAACACGTTTTCTCAGCCTTTGGAATCGCAGTGTATCTGCCTGGCTCAGAAGAGCCCACTGAGTCAGCCCTTAACCCCAGTGATCAGAAATTGTCAAAAGGTGTTTTTCAACTCAAATAAACACGTTTTGGCAACTTTGGTCAACCCCATGTAAGTTATAGGGCAGGAAAGGCACAGTTTTCAAAACGTGTTTTTCAGCCCGAAATAATTGCGTTTTCTCAGCCCTTAGAATCACAGTGTAACTGCCTGGCTCAGAAGAGCCAACTGAGTCAGCCCTTAACCCCAATGATCAGAATTTGTCAAAACGTGTTTTTCAGCAGAAATAAACACGTTTTGGCAACTTTGGTCACCCCCATGTAAGTTATAGGGCAGGAACAGCACAGTTTTCAAAACGTGTTTTTCAGCCCGAAATAAACGCGTTTTCTCAGCCCTTAGAATCACAGTGTAACTGCCTGGCTTAGTAGAGCACACTGAGTCAGCCCTTAACCCCAGTGTGCAGAAATTGTCACAACTTGTTTTTCTGCTGAAATAAACACGTTTTGGCAACTTTGGTCACCCCCATGTAAGTTATAGGGCAGGAACAGCACAGTTTTCAAAACGTGTTTTTCAGCCCGAAATAAACGCGTTTTCTCAACCCTTGGAATCGCAGTGTAACTGCCTGGGTCAGAAGAGCCCACTGAGTCAGCCCTTAACCCCAGTGATCAGAAATTGTCAAAACGTATTTTTCAACTCAAATAAACACGTTTTGGCAACTTTGGTCAACCCCATGTAAGTTATAGGGCAGGAACAGCACAGTTTTCAAAACGTGTTTTTCAGTCCGAAATAAACGCGTTTTCTCAGCCCTTAGAATCATAGTGTAACTGCCTGGCTCAGAAGAGCACACTGAGTCAGCCCTTAACCCCAGTGTGCAGAAATTGTCACAACTTGTTTTTCTGCTGAAATAAACACGTTTTGGCAACTTTGGTCAACCCCATGTAAGTTATAGGGCAGGAACAGCACAGTTTTCAAAACGTGTTTTTCAGCACAAATAAACACGTTTTGGCAACTTTGGTCACCCCCATGTAAGTTATAGGGCAGGAACAGCACAGTTTTCAAAACGTGTTTTTCAGCCCGAAATAAACGCGTTTTCTCATCCCTTAGAATCACAGTGTAACTGCCTGGCTCAGAAGAGCCCACTGAGTCAGCCCTTAACCCCAATGATCAGAAATTGTCAAAACGTGTTTTTCAACACAAATAAACACGTTTTGGCAACTTTGGTCAACCCCATGTAAGTTATAGGGCAGGAACAGCACAGTTTTCAAAACGTGTTTTTCAGCCCGAAATAAACGCGTTTTCTCAACCCTTGGAATCGCAGTGTAACTGCCTGGGTCAGAAGAGCCCACTGAGTCAGCCCTTAACCCCAGTGATCAGAAATTGTCAAAAGGTGTTTTTCAACTCAAATAAACACGTTTTGGCAACTTTGGTCAACCCCATGTAAGTTATAGGGCAGGAAAGGCACAGTTTTCAAAACGTGTTTTTCAGCCCGAAATAATTGCGTTTTCTCAGCCCTTAGAATCACAGTGTAACTGCCTGGCTCAGAAGAGCCAACTGAGTCAGCCCTTAACCCCAATGATCAGAATTTGTCAAAACGTGTTTTTCAGCAGAAATAAACACGTTTTGGCAACTTTGGTCACCCCCATGTAAGTTATAGGGCAGGATCAGCACAGTTTTCAAAACGTGTTTTTCAGCCCGAAATAAACGCGTTTTCTCAGCCCTTAGAATCACAGTGTAACTGCTTGGCTCAGAAGAGCACACTGAGTCAGCCCTTAACCCCAGTGTGCAGAAATTGTCACAACTTGTTTTTCTGCTGAAATAAACACGTTTTGGCAACGTTGGTCACCCCCATGTAAGTTATAGGGAAGGAACAGCACAGTTTTCAAAACGTGTTTTTCAGCCCGAAATAAACGCGTTTTCTCAACCCTTGGAATCGCAGTGTAACTGCCTGGGTCAGAAGAGCCCACTGAGTCAGCCCTTAACCCCAGTGATCAGAAATTGTCAAAACGTGTTTTTCAACTCAAATAAACACGTTTTGGCAACTTTGGTCAACCCCATGTAAGTTATAGGGCAGGAACAGCACAGTTTTCAAAACGTGTTTTTCAGCCCGAAATAAACGCGTTTTCTCAGCCCTTAGAATCACAGTGTAACTGCCTGGCTTAGTAGAGCACACTGAGTCAGCCCTTAACCCCAGTGGGCAGAAATTGTCACAACGTGTTTTTCAGCAGAAATAAACACGTTTTGGCAACTTTGGTCACCCCCATGTAAGTTATAGGGCAGGAACAGCACAGTTTTCAAAACGTGTTTTTCAGCCCGAAATAAACGCGTTTTCTCAACCCTTGGAATCGCAGTGTAACTGCCTGGGTCAGAAGAGCCCACTGAGTCAGCCCTTAACCCCAGTGATCAGAAATTGTCAAAACGTATTTTTCAACTCAAATAAACACGTTTTGGCAACTTTGGTCAACCCCATGTAAGTTATAGGGCAGGAACAGCACAGTTTTCAAAACGTATTTTTCAGCCCGAAATAAACGCGTTTTCTCAGCCCTTAGAATCATAGTGTAACTGCCTGGCTCAGAAGAGCACACTGAGTCAGCCCTTAACCCCAGTGTGCAGAAAATGTCACAACTTGTTTTTCTGCTGAAATAAACACGTTTTGGCAACTTTGGTCAACCCCATGTAAGTTATAGGGCAGGAACAGCACAGTTTTCAAAACGTGTTTTTCAGCACAAATAAACACGTTTTGGCAACTTTGGTCACCCCCATGTAAGTTATAGGGCAGGAACAGCACAGTTTTCAAAACGTGTTTTTCAGCCCGAAATAAACGCGTTTTCTCATCCCTTAGAATCACAGTGTAACTGCCTGGCTCAGAAGAGCCCACTGAGTCAGCCCTTAACCCCAGTGATCAGAAATTGTCAAAACGTATTTTTCAACTCAAATAAACACGTTTTGGCAACTTTGGTCAACCCCATGTAAGTTATAGGGCAGGAACAGCACAGTTTTCAAAACGTGTTTTTCAGCCCGAAATAAACGCGTTTTCTCAGCCCTTAGAATCACAGTGTAACTGCCTGGCTTAGTAGAGCAAACTGAGTCAGACCTTAACCCCAGTGGGCAGAAATTGTCACAACGTGCTTTTCAGCAGAAATAAACACTTTTTGGCAACTTTGGTCACCACCATGTAAGTTATAGGGCAGGAACAGCACAGTTTTCAAAACGTGTTTTTCAGCCCGAAATAAACGCGTTTTCTCAGCCCTTAGAATCACAGTGTAACTGCCTGGCTCAGAAGAGCACACTGAGTCAGCCCTTAACCCCAGTGTGCAGAAATTGTCACAACTTGTTTTTCTGCTGAAATAAACACGTTTTGGCAACGTTGGTCACCCCCATGTAAGTTATAGGGCAGGAACAGCACAGTTTTCAAAACGTGTTTTTCAGCCCGAAATAAACGCGTTTTCTCAGCCCTTAGAATCACAGTGTAACTGCCTGGCTCAGAAGAGCACACTGAGTCAGCCCTTAACCCCAGTGTGCAGAAATTGTCACAACTTGTTTTTCTGCTGAAATAAACACGTTTTGGCAACGTTGGTCACCCCCATGTAAGTTATAGGGCAGGAACAGCACAGTTTTCAAAACGTGTTTTTCAGCCCGAAATAAACGCGTTTTCTCAACCCTTGGAATCGCAGTGTAACTGCCTGGGTCAGAAGAGCCCACTGAGTCAGCCCTTAACCCCAGTGATCAGAAATTGTCAAAACGTGTTTTTCAACTCAAATAAACACGTTTTGGCAACTTTGGTCAACCCCATGTAAGTTATAGGGCAGGAACAGCACAGTTTTCAAAACGTGTTTTTCAGCCCGAAATAAACGCGTTTTCTCAGCCCTTAGAATCATAGTGTAACTGCCTGGCTCAGAAGAGCACACTGAGTCAGCCCTTAACCCCAGTGTGCAGAAATTGTCACAACTTGTTTTTCTGCTGAAATAAACACGTTTTGGCAACTTTGGTCAACCCCATGTAAGTTATAGGGCAGGAACAGCACAGTTTTCAAAACGTGTTTTTCAGCCCGAAATAAACGCGTTTTCTCAGCCCTTAGAATCATAGTGTAACTGCCTGGCTCAGAAGAGCACACTGAGTCAGCCCTTAACCCCAGTGTGCAGAAATTGTCACAACTTGTTTTTCTGCTGAAATAAACACGTTTTGGCAACTTTGGTCAACCCCATGTAAGTTATAGGGCAGGAACAGCACAGTTTTCAAAACGTGTTTTTCAGCACAAATAAACACGTTTTGGCAACTTTGGTCACCCCCATGTAAGTTATAGGGCAGGAACAGCACAGTTTTCAAAACGTGTTTTTCAGCCCGAAATAAACGCGTTTTCTCATCCCTTAGAATCACAGTGTAACTGCCTGGCTCAGAAGAGCCCACTGAGTCAGCCCTTAACCCCAATGATCAGAAATTGTCAAAACGTGTTTTTCAACACAAATAAACACGTTTTGGCAACTTTGGTCAACCCCATGAAAGTTATAGGGCAGGAACAGCACAGTTTTCAAAACGTGTTTTTCAGCCCGAAATAAACGCGTTTTCTCAGCCCTTAGAATCACAGTGTAACTGCCTGGCTTAGTAGAGCAAACTGAGTCAGACCTTAACCCCAGTGTGCAGAAATTGTCACAACGTGCTTTTCAGCAGAAATAAACACTTTTTGGCAACTTTGGTCACCCCCATGTAAGTTATAGGGCAGGAACAGCACAGTTTTCAAAACGTGTTTTTCAGCCCGAAATAAACGCGTTTTCTCAGCCCTTAGAATCACAGTGTAACTGCCTGGCTCAGAAGAGCACACTGAGTCAGCCCTTAACCCCAGTGTGCAGAAATTGTCACAACTTGTTTTTCTGCTGAAATAAACACGTTTTGGCAACGTTGGTCACCCCCATGTAAGTTATAGGGCAGGAACAGCACAGTTTTCAAAACGTGTTTTTCAGCCCGAAATAAACGCGTTTTCTCAGCCCTTAGAATCACAGTGTAACTGCCTGGCTCAGAAGAGCACACTGAGTCAGCCCTTAACCCCAGTGTGCAGAAATTGTCACAACTTGTTTTTCTGCTGAAATAAACACGTTTTGGCAACGTTGGTCACCCCCATGTAAGTTATAGGGCAGGAACAGCACAGTTTTCAAAACGTGTTTTTCAGCCCGAAATAAACGCGTTTTCTCAACCGTTGGAATCGCAGTGTAACTGCCTGGGTCAGAAGAGCCCACTGAGTCAGCCCTTAACCCCAGTGATCAGAAATTGTCAAAACGTGTTTTTCAACTCAAATAAACACGTTTTGGCAACTTTGGTCAACCCCATGTAAGTTATAGGGCAGGAACAGCACAGTTTTCAAAACGTGTTTTTCAGCACAAATAAACACGTTTTGGCAACTTTGGTCAACCCCATGTAAGTTATAGGCCAGGTACAGCACCGTTTTCAAAACGTGTTTTTCAGCCAGAAATGAACACGTTTTCTCAGCCTTTGGAATCGCAGTGTATCTGCCTGGCTCAGAAGAGCCCACTGAGTCAGCCCTTAACCCCAGTGATCAGAAATTGTCAAAACGTGTTTTTCAGCACAAATAAACACGTTTTGGTAACTTTGGTCAACCCCATGTAAGTTATAGGGCAGGAACAGCACAGTTTTCAAAACGTGTTTTTCAGCCAGAAATAAACGCGTTTTCTCAGCCCTTAGAATCACAGTGTAACTGCCTGGCTTAGTAGAGCACACTGAGTCAGCCCTTCACCCCAGTGTGCAGAAATTGTCACAACTTGTTTTTCTGCTGAAATAAACACGTTTTGGCAGCTTTGGTCACCCCCATGTAAGGTATAGGGCAGGAACAGCACAGTTTTCAAAACGTGTTTTTCAGCCAGAAATAAACACGTTTTCTCAGCCCTTGGAATCGCAGTGTATCTGCCTGGCTCAGAAGAGCCCACTGAGTCAGCCCTTAACCCCAGTGTGCCGAAATTGTCAAAACGTGTTTTTCAGCACAAATAAACACGTTTTGGCAACTTTGGTCAACCCCATGTAAGTTATAGGGCAGGAACAGCACAGTTTTCAAAACGTGTTTTTCAGCCCGAAATAAACGCGGTTTCTCAGCCCTCTGAATCACAGTGTATCTGCCTGGCTCAGAAGGGCCCACTGAGTCAGCCCTTAACCCCACTGATCAGAAATTGTCAAAACGTGTTTTTCAGCACAAATAAACACGTTTTGGCAACTTTGGTCACCCCCATGTAAGTTATAGGGCAGGAACAGAACAGTTTTCAAAACGTGTTTTCAGCCAGAAATAATCGCGTTTTCTCAGCCCTTAGAATCACAGTGTAACTGCCTGGCTCAGAAGAGCCCACTGAGTCAGCCCTTAACCCCAGTGATTAGAATTTGTCAAAACGTGTTTTTCAGCAGAAATAAACACGTTTTGGCAACTTTGGTCACCCCCATGTAAGTTATAGGGCAGGAACAGCACAGTTTTCAAAACGTGTTTTTCAGCCCGAAATAAACGCGTTTTCTCAGCCCTTAGAATCACAGTGTAACTGCCTGGCTCAGAAGAGCCCACTGAGTCAGCCCTTAACCCCAGTGTGCAGAAATTGTCACAACTTGTTTTTCTGCTGAAATAAACACGTTTTGGCAACGTTGGTCACCCCCATGTAAGTTATAGGGCAGGAACAGCACAGTTTTCAAAACGTGTTTTTCAGCCCGAAATAAACGCGTTTTCTCAACCCTTGGAATCGCAGTGTAACTGCCTGGGTCAGAAGAGCCCACTGAGTCAGCCCTTAACCCCAGTGATCAGAAATTGTCAAAACGTGTTTTTCAACTCAAATAAACACGTTTTGGCAACTTTGGTCAACCCCATGTAAGTTATAGGGCAGGAACAGCACAGTTTTCAAAACGTGTTTTTCAGCCCGAAATAAACGCGTTTTCTCAGCCCTTAGAATCACAGTGTAACTGCCTGGCTCAGAAGAGCACACTGAGTCAGCCCTTACCCCAGTGTGCAGAAATTGTCACAACTTGTTTTTCTGCTGAAATAAACACGTTTTGGCAACTTTGGTCAACCCCATGTAAGTTATAGGGCAGGAACAGCACAGTTTTCAAAACGTGTTTTTCAGCACAAATAAACACGTTTTGGCAACTTTGGTCACCCCCATGTAAGTTATAGGGCAGGAACAGCACAGTTTTCAAAACGTGTTTTTCAGCCCGAAATAAACGCGTTTTCTCAGCCCTTAGAATCACAGTGTAACTGCCTGGCTCAGAAGAGCCCACTGAGTCAGCCCTTAACCCCAATGATCAGAAATTGTCAAAACGTGTTTTTCAACACAAATAAACACGTTTTGGCAACTTTGGTCAACCCCATGTAAGTTATAGGGCAGGAACAGCACAGTTTTCAAAACGTGTTTTTCAGCCCGAAATAAACGCGTTTTCTCAGCCCTTAGAATCACAGTGTAACTGCCTGGCTTAGTAGAGCAAACTGAGTCAGACCTTAACCCCAGTGGGCAGAAATTGTCACAACGTGCTTTTCAGCAGAAATAAACACGTTTTGGCAACTTTGGTCACCCCCATGTAAGTTATAGGGCAGGAACAGCACAGTTTTCAAAACGTGTTTTTCAGCCCGAAATAAACGCGTTTTCTCAGCCCTTAGAATCACAGTGTAACTGCCTGGCTCAGAAGAGCACACTGAGTCAGCCCTTAACCCCAGTGTGCAGAAATTGTCACAACTTGTTTTTCTGCTGAAATAAACACGTTTTGGCAACGTTGGTCACCCCCATGTAAGTTATAGGGCAGGAACAGCACAGTTTTCAAAACGTGTTTTTCAGCCCGAAATAAACGCGTTTTCTCAGCCCTTAGAATCACAGTGTAACTGCCTGGCTCAGAAGAGCACACTGAGTCAGCCCTTAACCCCAGTGTGCAGAAATTGTCACAACTTGTTTTTCTGCTGAAATAAACACGTTTTGGCAACGTTGGTCACCCCCATGTAAGTTATAGGGCAGGAACAGCACAGTTTTCAAAACGTGTTTTTCAGCCCGAAATAAACGCGTTTTCTCAACCCTTGGAATCGCAGTGTAACTGCCTGGGTCAGAAGAGCCCACTGAGTCAGCCCTTAACCCCAGTGATCAGAAATTGTCAAAAGGTGTTTTTCAACTCAAATAAACACGTTTTGGCAACTTTGGTCAAACCCATGTAAGTTATAGGGCAGGAAAGGCACAGTTTTCAAAACGTGTTTTTCAGCCCGAAATAATTGCGTTTTCTCAGCCCTTAGAATCACAGTGTAACTGCCTGGCTCAGAAGAGCCAACTGAGTCAGCCCTTAACCCCAATGATCAGAATTTGTCAAAACGTGTTTTTCAGCAGAAATAAACACGTTTTGGCAACTTTGGTCACCCCCATGTAAGTTATAGGGCAGGAACAGCACAGTTTTCAAAACGTGTTTTTCAGCCCGAAATAAACGCGTTTTCTCAGCCCTTAGAATCACAGTGTAACTGCTTGGCTCAGAAGAGCACACTGAGTCAGCCCTTAACCCCAGTGTGCAGAAATTGTCACAACTTGTTTTTCTGCTGAAATAAACACGTTTTGGCAACGTTGGTCACCCCCATGTAAGTTATAGGGCAGGAACAGCACAGTTTTCAAAACGTGTTTTTCAGCCCGAAATAAACGCGTTTTCTCAACCCTTGGAATCGCAGTGTAACTGCCTGGGTCAGAAGAGCCCACTGAGTCAGCCCTTAACCCCAGTGATCAGAAATTGTCAAAACGTGTTTTTCAACTCAAATAAACACGTTTTGGCAACTTTGGTCAACCCCATGTAAGTTATAGGGCAGGAACAGCACAGTTTTCAAAACGTGTTTTTCAGCCCGAAATAAACGCGTTTTCTCAGTCCTTAGAATCACAGTGTAACTGCCTGGCTTAGTAGAGCACACTGAGTCAGCCCTTAACCCCAGTGGGCAGAAATTGTCACAACGTGTTTTTCAGCAGAAATAAACACGTTTTGGCAACTTTGGTCACCCCCATGTAAGTTATAGGGCAGGAACAGCACAGTTTTCAAAACGTGTTTTTCAGCCCGAAATAAACGCGTTTTCTCAACCCTTGGAATCGCAGTGTAACTGCCTGGGTCAGAAGAGCCCACTGAGTCAGCCCTTAACCCCAGTGATCAGAAATTGTCAAAACGTATTTTTCAACTCAAATAAACACGTTTTGGCAACTTTGGTCAACCCCATGTAAGTTATAGGGCAGGAACAGCACAGTTTTCAAAACGTGTTTTTCAGCCCGAAATAAACGCGTTTTCTCAGCCCTTAGAATCATAGTGTAACTGCCTGGCTCAGAAGAGCACACTGAGTCAGCCCTTAACCCCAGTGTGCAGAAATTGTCACAACTTGTTTTTCTGCTGAAATAAACACGTTTTGGCAACTTTGGTCAACCCCATGTAAGTTATAGGGCAGGAACAGCACAGTTTTCAAAACGTGTTTTTCAGCACAAATAAACACGTTTTGGCAACTTTGGTCACCCCCATGTAAGTTATAGGGCAGGAACAGCACAGTTTTCAAAACGTGTTTTTCAGCCCGAAATAAACGCGTTTTCTCATCCCTTAGAATCACAGTGTAACTGCCTGGCTCAGAAGAGCCCACTGAGTCAGCCCTTAACCCCAGTGATCAGAAATTGTCAAAACGTATTTTTCAACTCAAATAAACACGTTTTGGCAACTTTGGTCAACCCCATGTAAGTTATAGGGCAGGAACAGCACAGTTTTCAAAACGTGTTTTTCAGCCCGAAATAAACGCGTTTTCTCAGCCCTTAGAATCACAGTGTAACTGCCTGGCTTAGTAGAGCAAACTGAGTCAGACCTTAACCCCAGTGGGCAGAAATTGTCACAACGTGCTTTTCAGCAGAAATAAACACTTTTTGGCAACTTTGGTCACCCCCATGTAAGTTATAGGGCAGGAACAGCACAGTTTTCAAAACGTGTTTTTCAGCCCGAAATAAACGCGTTTTCTCAGCCCTTAGAATCACAGTGTAACTGCCTGGCTCAGAAGAGCACACTGAGTCAGCCCTTAACCCCAGTGTGCAGAAATTGTCACAACTTGTTTTTCTGCTGAAATAAACACGTTTTGGCAACGTTGGTCACCCCCATGTAAGTTATAGGGCAGGAACAGCACAGTTTTCAAAACGTGTTTTTCAGCCCGAAATAAACGCGTTTTCTCAGCCCTTAGAATCACAGTGTAACTGCCTGGCTCAGAAGAGCACACTGAGTCAGCCCTTAACCCCAGTGTGCAGAAATTGTCACAACTTGTTTTTCTGCTGAAATAAACACGTTTTGGCAACGTTGGTCACCCACATGTAAGTTATAGGGCAGGAACAGCACAGTTTTCAAAACGTGTTTTTCAGCCCGAAATAAACGCGTTTTCTCAACCCTTGGAATCGCAGTGTAACTGCCTGGGTCAGAAGAGACCACTGAGTCAGCCCTTAACCCCAGTGATCAGAAATTGTCAAAACGTGTTTTTCAACTCAAATAAACACGTTTTGGCAACTTTGGTCAACCCCATGTAAGTTATAGGGCAGGAACAGCACAGTTTTCAAAACGTGTTTTTCAGCACAAATAAACACGTTTTGGCAACTTTGGTCAACCCCATGTAAGTTATAGGCCAGGTACAGCACCGTTTTCAAAACGTGTTTTTCAGCCAGAAATGAACACGTTTTCTCAGCCTTTGGAATCGCAGTGTATCTGCCTGGCTCAGAAGAGCCCACTGAGTCAGCCCTTAACCCCAGTGATCAGAAATTGTCAAAACGTGTTTTTCAGCACAAATAAACACGTTTTGGCAACTTTGGTCAACCCCATGTAAGTTATAGGGCAGGAACAGCACAGTTTTCAAAACGTGTTTTTCAGCCAGAAATAAACGCGTTTTCTCAGCCCTTAGAATCACAGTGTAACTGCCTGGCTTAGTAGAGCACACTGAGTCAGCCCTTCACCCCAGTGTGCAGAAATTGTCACAACTTGTTTTTCTGCTGAAATAAACACGTTTTGGCAACTTTGGTCACCCCCATGTAAGGTATAGGGCAGGAACAGCACAGTTTTCAAAACGTGTTTTTCAGCCAGAAATAAACACGTTTTCTCAGCCCTTGGAATCGCAGTGTATCTGCCTGGCTCAGAAGAGCCCACTGAGTCAGCCCTTAACCCCAGTGTGCCGAAATTGTCAAAACGTGTTTTTCAGCACAAATAAACACGTTTTGGCAACTTTGGTCAACCCCATGTAAGTTATAGGGCAGGAACAGCACAGTTTTCAAAACGTGTTTTTCAGCCCGAAATAAACGCGGTTTCTCAGCCCTCTGAATCACAGTGTATCTGCCTGGCTCAGAAGGGCCCACTGAGTCAGCCCTTAACCCCACTGATCAGAAATGGTCAAAACGTGTTTTTCAGCACAAATAAACACGTTTTGGCAACTTTGGTCACCCCCATGTAAGTTATAGGGCAGGAACAGAACAGTTTTCAAAACGTGTTTTCAGCCAGAAATAATCGCGTTTTCTCAGCCCTTAGAATCACAGTGTAACTGCCTGGCTCAGAAGAGCCCACTGAGTCAGCCCTTAACCCCAGTGATTAGAATTTGTCAAAACGTGTTTTTCAGCAGAAATAAACACGTTTTGGCAACTTTGGTCACCCCCATGTAAGTTATAGGGCAGGACCAGCACAGTTTTCAAAACGTGTTTTTCAGCCAGAAATAAACGCGTTTTCTCATCCCTTAGAATCACAGTGTAACTGCCTGGCTCAGAAGAGCCCACTGAGTCAGCCCTTAACCCCAATGATCAGAAATTTTCAAAATGTGTTTTTCAACACAAATAAACACGTTTTGGCAACTTTGGTCAACCCCATGTAAGTTATAGGGCAGGAACAGCACAGTTTTCAAAACGTGTTTTTCAGCCCGAAATAAACGCGTTTTCTCAGCCCTTAGAATCACAGTGTAACTGCCTGGCTTAGTAGAGCACACTGAGTCAGCCCTTAACCCCAGTGGGCAGAAATTGTCACAATGTGCTTTTCAGCAGTAATAACCACGTTTTGGCAACTTTGGTCACCCCCTTGTAAGTTATAGGGCAGAAACAGCACAGTTTTCAAAACGTGTTTTTCAGCCCGAAATAAACGCGTTTTCTCAGCCCTTAGAATCGCAGTGTATCTGCCTGGCTCAGAAGAGCCCACTGAGTCAGCCCTTAACCCCAGTGTGCAGAAATTGTCACAACTTGTTTTTCTGCTGAAATAAACACGTTTTGGCAACGTTGGTCACCCCCATGTAAGTTATAGGGCAGGAACAGCACAGTTTTCAAAACGTGTTTTTCAGCCCGAAATAAACGCGTTTTCTCAACCCTTGGAATCGCAGTGTAACTGCCTGGGTCAGAAGAGCCCACTGAGTCAGCCCTTAACCCCAGTGATCAGAAATTGTCAAAACGTGTTTTTCAACTCAAATAAACACGTTTTGGCAACTTTGGTCAACCCCATGTAAGTTATAGGGCAGGAACAGCACAGTTTTCAAAACGTGTTTTTCAGCCCGAAATAAACGCGTTTTCTCAGCCCTTAGAATCACAGTGTAACTGCCTGGCTCAGAAGAGCACACTGAGTCAGCCCTTACCCCAGTGTGCAGAAATTGTCACAACTTGTTTTTCTGCTGAAATAAACACGTTTTGGCAACTTTGGTCAACCCCATGTAAGTTATAGGGCAGGAACAGCACAGTTTTCAAAACGTGTTTTTCAGCACAAATAAACACGTTTTGGCAACTTTGGTCACCCCCATGTAAGTTATAGGGCAGGAACAGCACAGTTTTCAAAACGTGTTTTTCAGCCCGAAATAAACGCGTTTTCTCAGCCCTTAGAATCACAGTGTAACTGCCTGGCTCAGAAGAGCCCACTGAGTCAGCCCTTAACCCCAATGATCAGAAATTGTCAAAACGTGTTTTTCAACACAAATAAACACGTTTTGGCAACTTTGGTCAACCCCATGTAAGTTATAGGGCAGGAACAGCACAGTTTTCAAAACGTGTTTTTCAGCCCGAAATAAACGCGTTTTCTCAGCCCTTAGAATCACAGTGTAACTGCCTGGCTTAGTAGAGCAAACTGAGTCAGACCTTAACCCCAGTGGGCAGAAATTGTCACAACGTGCTTTTCAGCAGAAATAAACACGTTTTGGCAACTTTGGTCACCCCCATGTAAGTTATAGGGCAGGAACAGCACAGTTTTCAAAACGTGTTTTTCAGCCCGAAATAAACGCGTTTTCTCAGCCCTTAGAATCACAGTGTAACTGCCTGGCTCAGAAGAGCACACTGAGTCAGCCCTTAACCCCAGTGTGCAGAAATTGTCACAACTTGTTTTTCTGCTGAAATAAACACGTTTTGGAAACGTTGGTCACCCCCATGTAAGTTATAGGGCAGGAACAGCACAGTTTTCAAAACGTGTTTTTCAGCCCGAAATAAACGCGTTTTCTCAGCCCTTAGAATCACAGTGTAACTGCCTGGCTCAGAAGAGCACACTGAGTCAGCCCTTAACCCCAGTGTGCAGAAATTGTCACAACTTGTTTTTCTGCTGAAATAAACACGTTTTGGCAACGTTGGTCACCCCCATGTAAGTTATAGGGCAGGAACAGCACAGTTTTCAAAACGTGTTTTTCAGCCCGAAATAAACGCGTTTTCTCAACCCTTGGAATCGCAGTGTAACTCCCTGGGTCAGAAGAGCCCACTGAGTCAGCCCTTAACCCCAGTGATCAGAAATTGTCAAAAGGTGTTTTTCAACTCAAATAAACACGTTTTGGCAACTTTGGTCAACCCCATGTAAGTTATAGGGCAGGAAAGGCACAGTTTTCAAAACGTGTTTTTCAGCCCGAAATAATTGCGTTTTCTCAGCCCTTAGAATCACAGTGTAACTGCCTGGCTCAGAAGAGCCAACTGAGTCAGCCCTTAACCCCAATGATCAGAATTTGTCAAAACGTGTTTTTCAGCAGAAATAAACACGTTTTGGCAACTTTGGTCACCCCCATGTAAGTTATAGGGCAGGAACAGCACAGTTTTCAAAACGTGTTTTTCAGCCCGAAATAAACGCGTTTTCTCAGCCCTTAGAATCACAGTGTAACTGCTTGGCTCAGAAGAGCACACTGAGTCAGCCCTTAACCCCAGTGTGCAGAAATTGTCACAACTTGTTTTTCTGCTGAAATAAACACGTTTTGGCAACGTTGGTCACCCCCATGTAAGTTATAGGGCAGGAACAGCACAGTTTTCAAAACGTGTTTTTCAGCCCGAAATAAACGCGTTTTCTCAACCCTTGGAATCGCAGTGTAACTGCCTGGGTCAGAAGAGCCCACTGAGTCAGCCCTTAACCCCAGTGATCAGAAATTGTCAAAACGTGTTTTTCAACTCAAATAAACACGTTTTGGCAACTTTGGTCAACCCCATGTAAGTTATAGGGCAGGAACAGCACAGTTTTCAAAACGTGTTTTTCAGCCCGAAATAAACGCGTTTTCTCAGTCCTTAGAATCACAGTGTAACTGCCTGGCTTAGTAGAGCACACTGAGTCAGCCCTTAACCCCAGTGGGCAGAAATTGTCACAACGTGTTTTTCAGCAGAAATAAACACGTTTTGGCAACTTTGGTCACCCCCATGTAAGTTATAGGGCAGGAACAGCACAGTTTTCAAAACGTGTTTTTCAGCCCGAAATAAACGCGTTTTCTCAACCCTTGGAATCGCAGTGTAACTGCCTGGGTCAGAAGAGCCCACTGAGTCAGCCCTTAACCCCAGTGATCAGAAATTGTCAAAACGTATTTTTCAACTCAAATAAACACGTTTTGGCAACTTTGGTCAACCCCATGTAAGTTATAGGGCAGGAACAGCACAGTTTTCAAAACGTGTTTTTCAGCCCGAAATAAACGCGTTTTCTCAGCCCTTAGAATCATAGTGTAACTGCCTGGCTCAGAAGAGCACACTGAGTCAGCCCTTAACCCCAGTGTGCAAAAATTGTCACAACTTGTTTTTCTGCTGAAATAAACACGTTTTGGCAACTTTGGTCAACCCCATGTAAGTTATAGGGCAGGAACAGCACAGTTTTCAAAACGTGTTTTTCAGCACAAATAAACACGTTTTGGCAACTTTGGTCACCCCCATGTAAGTTATAGGGCAGGAACAGCACAGTTTTCAAAACGTGTTTTTCAGCCCGAAATAAACGCGTTTTCTCATCCCTTAGAATCACAGTGTAACTGCCTGGCTCAGAAGAGCCCACTGAGTCAGCCCTTAACCCCAGTGATCAGAAATTGTCAAAACATATTTTTCAACTCAAATAAACACGTTTTGGCAACTTTGGTCAACCCCATGTAAGTTATAGGGCAGGAACAGCACAGTTTTCAAAACGTGTTTTTCAGCCCGAAATAAACGCGTTTTCTCAGCCCTTAGAATCACAGTGTAACTGCCTGGCTTAGTAGAGCAAACTGAGTCAGACCTTAACCCCAGTGGGCAGAAATTGTCACAACGTGCTTTTCAGCAGAAATAAACACTTTTTGGCAACTTTGGTCACCCCCATGTAAGTTATAGGGCAGGAACAGCACAGTTTTCAAAACGTGTTTTTCAGCCCGAAATAAACGCGTTTTCTCAGCCCTTAGAATCACAGTGTAACTGCCTGGCTCAGAAGAGCACACTGAGTCAGCCCTTAACCCCAGTGTGCAGAAATTGTCACAACTTCTTTTTCTGCTGAAATAAACACGTTTTGGCAACGTTGGTCACCCCCATGTAAGTTATAGGGCAGGAACAGCACAGTTTTCAAAACGTGTTTTTCAGCCCGAAATAAACGCGTTTTCTCAGCCCTTAGAATCACAGTGTAACTGCCTGGCTCAGAAGAGCACACTGAGTCAGCCCTTAACCCCAGTGTGCAGAAATTGTCACAACTTGTTTTTCTGCTGAAATAAACACGTTTTGGCAACGTTGGTCACCCACATGTAAGTTATAGGGCAGGAACAGCACAGTTTTCAAAACGTGTTTTTCAGCCCGAAATAAACGCGTTTTCTCAACCCTTGGAATCGCAGTGTATCTGCCTGGCTCAGAAGAGCCCACTGAGTCAGCCCTTAACCCCAGTGATCAGAAATTGTCAAAACGTGTTTTTCAGCACAAATAAACACGTTTTGGCAACTTTGGTCAACCCCATGTAAGTTATAGGGCAGGAACAGCACAGTTTTCAAAACGTGTTTTTCAGCCAGAAATAAACGCGTTTTCTCAGCCCTTAGAATCACAGTGTAACTGCCTGGCTTAGTAGAGCACACTGAGTCAGCCCTTCACCCCAGTGTGCAGAAATTGTCACAACTTGTTTTTCTGCTGAAATAAACACGTTTTGGCAACTTTGGTCACCCCCATGTAAGGTATAGGGCAGGAACAGCACAGTTTTCAAAACGTGTTTTTCAGCCAGAAATAAACACGTTTTCTCAGCCCTTGGAATCGCAGTGTATCTGCCTGGCTCAGAAGAGCCCACTGAGTCAGCCCTTAACCCCAGTGTGCCGAAATTGTCAAAACGTGTTTTTCAGCACAAATAAACACGTTTTGGCAACTTTGGTCAACCCCATGTAAGTTATAGGGCAGGAACAGCACAGTTTTCAAAACGTGTTTTTCAGCCCGAAATAAACGCGGTTTCTCAGCCCTCTGAATCACAGTGTATCTGCCTGGCTCAGAAGGGCCCACTGAGTCAGCCCTTAACCCCACTGATCAGAAATTGTCAAAACGTGTTTTTCAGCACAAATAAACACGTTTTGGCAACTTTGGTCACCCCCATGTAAGTTATAGGGCAGGAACAGAACAGTTTTCAAAACGTGTTTTCAGCCAGAAATAATCGCGTTTTCTCAGCCCTTAGAATCACAGTGTAACTGCCTGGCTCAGAAGAGCCCACTGAGTCAGCCCTTAACCCCAGTGATTAGAATTTGTCAAAACGTGTTTTTCAGCAGAAATAAACACGTTTTGGCAACTTTGGTCACCCCCATGTAAGTTATAGGGCAGGACCAGCACAGTTTTCAAAACGTGTTTTTCAGCCAGAAATAAACGCGTTTTCTCATCCCTTAGAATCACAGTGTAACTGCCTGGCTCAGAAGAGCCCACTGAGTCAGCCCTTAACCCCAATGATCAGAAATTTTCAAAATGTGTTTTTCAACACAAATAAACACGTTTTGGCAACTTTGGTCAACCCCATGTAAGTTATAGGGCAGGAACAGCACAGTTTTCAAAACGTGTTTTTCAGCCCGAAATAAACGCGTTTTCTCAGCCCTTAGAATCACAGTGTAACTGCCTGGCTTAGTAGAGCACACTGAGTCAGCCCTTAACCCCAGTGGGCAGAAATTGTCACAATGTGCTTTTCAGCAGTAATAACCACGTTTTGGCAACTTTGGTCACCCCCTTGTAAGTTATAGGGCAGGAACAGCACAGTTTTCAAAACGTGTTTTTCAGCACGAAATAAACGCGTTTTCTCAGCCCTTAGAATCGCAGTGTATCTGCCTGGCTCAGAAGAGCCCACTGAGTCAGCCCTTAACCCCAGTGTGCAGAAATTGTCACAACTTGTTTTTCTGCTGAAATAAACACGTTTTGGCAACGTTGGTCACCCCCATGTAAGTTATAGGGCAGGAACAGCACAGTTTTCAAAACGTGTTTTTCAGCCCGAAATAAACGCGTTTTCTCAACCCTTGGAATCGCAGTGTAACTGCCTGGGTCAGAAGAGCCCACTGAGTCAGCCCTTAACCCCAGTGATCAGAAATTGTCAAAACGTGTTTTTCAACTCAAATAAACACGTTTTGGCAACTTTGGTCAACCCCATGTAAGTTATAGGGCAGGAACAGCACAGTTTTCAAAACGTGTTTTTCAGCCCGAAATAAACGCGTTTTCTCAGCCCTTAGAATCACAGTGTAACTGCCTGGCTCAGAAGAGCACACTGAGTCAGCCCTTACCCCAGTGTGCAGAAATTGTCACAACTTGTTTTTCTGCTGAAATAAACACGTTTTGGCAACTTTGGTCAACCCCATGTAAGTTATAGGGCAGGAACAGCACAGTTTTCAAAACGTGTTTTTCAGCACAAATAAACACGTTTTGGCAACTTTGGTCACCCCCATGTAAGTTATAGGGCAGGAACAGCACAGTTTTCAAAACGTGTTTTTCAGCCCGAAATAAACGCGTTTTCTCAGCCCTTAGAATCACAGTGTAACTGCCTGGCTCAGAAGAGCCCACTGAGTCAGCCCTTAACCCCAATGATCAGAAATTGTCAAAACGTGTTTTTCAACACAAATAAACACGTTTTGGCAACTTTGGTCAACCCCATGTAAGTTATAGGGCAGGAACAGCACAGTTTTCAAAACGTGTTTTTCAGCCCGAAATAAACGCGTTTTCTCAGCCCTTAGAATCACAGTGTAACTGCCTGGCTTAGTAGAGCAAACTGAGTCAGACCTTAACCCCAGTGGGCAGAAATTGTCACAACGTGCTTTTCTGCTGAAATAAACACGTTTTGGCAACGTTGGTCACCCCCATGTAAGTTATAGGGCAGGAACAGCACAGTTTTCAAAACGTGTTTTTCAGCCCGAAATAAACGCGTTTTCTCAGCCCTTAGAATCACAGTGTAACTGCCTGGCTCAGAAGAGCACACTGAGTCAGCCCTTAACCCCAGTGTGCAGAAATTGTCACAACTTGTTTTTCTGCTGAAATAAACACGTTTTGGCAACGTTGGTCACACCTCATGTAAGTTATAGGGCAGGAACAGCACAGTTTTCAAAACGTGTTTTTCAGCCCGAAATAAACGCGTTTTCTCAACCCTTGGAATCGCAGTGTAACTGCCTGGGTCAGAAGAGCCCACTGAGTCAGCCCTTAACCCCAGTGATCAGAAATTGTCAAAAGGTGTTTTTCAACTCAAATAAACACGTTTTGGCAACTTTGGTCAACCCCATGTAAGTTATAGGGCAGGAACAGCACAGTTTTCAAAACGTGTTTTTCAGCCCGAAATAAACGCGTTTTCTCAGCCCTTAGAATCACAGTGTAACTGCCTGGCTTAGTAGAGCACACTGAGTCAGCCCTTAACCCCAGTGGGCAGAAATTGTCACAACGTGTTTTTCAGCAGAAATAAACACGTTTTGGCAACTTTGGTCACCCCCATGTAAGTTATAGGGCAGGAACAGCACAGTTTTCAAAACGTGTTTTTCAGCCCGAAATAAACGCGTTTTCTCAACCCTTGGAATCGCAGTGTAACTGCCTGGGTCAGAAGAGCCCACTGAGTCAGCCCTTAACCCCAGTGATCAGAAATTGTCAAAACGTATTTTTCAACTCAAATAAACACGTTTTGGCAACTTTGGTCAACCCCATGTAAGTTATAGGGCAGGAACAGCACAGTTTTCAAAACGTGTTTTTCAGCCCGAAATAAACGCGTTTTCTCAGCCCTTAGAATCATAGTGTAACTGCCTGGCTCAGAAGAGCACACTGAGTCAGCCCTTAACCCCAGTGTGCAGAAATTGTCACAACTTGTTTTTCTGCTGAAATAAACACGTTTTGGCAACTTTGGTCAACCCCATGTAAGTTATAGGGCAGGAACAGCACAGTTTTCAAAACGTGTTTTTCAGCACAAATAAACACGTTTTGGCAACTTTGGTCACCCCCATGTAAGTTATAGGGCAGGAACAGCACAGTTTTCAAAACGTGTTTTTCAGCCCGAAATAAACGCGTTTTCTCATCCCTTAGAATCACAGTGTAACTGCCTGGCTCAGAAGAGCCCACTGAGTCAGCCCTTAACCCCAGTGATCAGAAATTGTCAAAACGTATTTTTCAACTCAAATAAACACGTTTTGGCAACTTTGGTCAACCCCATGTAAGTTATAGGGCAGGAACAGCACAGTTTTCAAAACGTGTTTTTCAGCCCGAAATAAACGCGTTTTCTCAGCCCTTAGAATCACAGTGTAACTGCCTGGCTTAGTAGAGCAAACTGAGTCAGACCTTAACCCCAGTGGGCAGAAATTGTCACAACGTGCTTTTCAGCAGAAATAAACACTTTTTGGCAACTTTGGTCACCACCATGTAAGTTATAGGGCAGGAACAGCACAGTTTTCAAAACGTGTTTTTCAGCCCGAAATAAACGCGTTTTCTCAGCCCTTAGAATCACAGTGTAACTGCCTGGCTCAGAAGAGCACACTGAGTCAGCCCTTAACCCCAGTGTGCAGAAATTGTCACAACTTGTTTTTCTGCTGAAATAAACACGTTTTGGCAACGTTGGTCACCCCCATGTAAGTTATAGGGCAGGAACAGCACAGTTTTCAAAACGTGTTTTTCAGCCCGAAATAAACGCTTTTTCTCAGCCCTTAGAATCACAGTGTAACTGCCTGGCTCAGAAGAGCACACTGAGTCAGCCCTTAACCCCAGTGTGCAGAAATTGTCACAACTTGTTTTTCTGCTGAAATAAACACGTTTTGGCAACGTTGGTCACCCCCATGTAAGTTATAGGGCAGGAACAGCACAGTTTTCAAAACGTGTTTTTCAGCCCGAAATAAACGCGTTTTCTCAACCCTTGGAATCGCAGTGTAACTGCCTGGGTCAGAAGAGCCCACTGAGTCAGCCCTTAACCCCAGTGATCAGAAATTGTCAAAACGTGTTTTTCAACTCAAATAAACACGTTTTGGCAACTTTGGTCAACCCCATGTAAGTTATAGGGCAGGAACAGCACAGTTTTCAAAACGTGTTTTTCAGCACAAATAAACACGTTTTGGCAACTTTGGTCAACCCCATGTAAGTTATAGGCCAGGTACAGCACCGTTTTCAAAACGTGTTTTTCAGCCAGAAATGAACACGTTTTCTCAGCCTTTGGAATCGCAGTGTATCTGCCTGGCTCAGAAGAGCCCACTGAGTCAGCCCTTAACCCCAGTGATCAGAAATTGTCAAAAGGTGTTTTTCAACTCAAATAAACACGTTTTGGCAACTTTGGTCAACCCCATGTAAGTTATAGGGCAGGAAAGGCACAGTTTTCAAAACGTGTTTTTCAGCCCGAAATAATTGCGTTTTCTCAGCCCTTAGAATCACAGTGTAACTGCCTGGCTCAGAAGAGCCAACTGAGTCAGCCCTTAACCCCAATGATCAGAATTTGTCAAAACGTGTTTTTCAGCAGAAATAAACACGTTTTGGCAACTTTGGTCACCCCCATGTAAGTTATAGGGCAGGAACAGCACAGTTTTCAAAACGTGTTTTTCAGCCCGAAATAAACGCGGTTTCTCAGCCCTCTGAATCGCAGTGTATCTGCCTGGCTCAGAAGAGCCCACTGAGTCAGCCCTTAACCCCAGTGTGCCGAAATTGTCAAAACGTGTTTTTCAGCACAAATAAACACGTTTTGGCAACTTTGGTCAACCCCATGTAAGTTATAGGGCAGGAACAGCACAGTTTTCAAAACGTGTTTTTCAGCCCGAAATAAACGCGGTTTCTCAGCCCTCTGAATCACAGTGTATCTGCCTGGCTCAGAAGGGCCCACTGAGTCAGCCCTTAACCCCACTGATCAGAAATTGTCAAAACGTGTTTTTCAGCACAAATAAACACGTTTTGGCAACTTTGGTCACCCCCATGTAAGTTATAGGGCAGGAACAGAACAGTTTTCAAAACGTGTTTTCAGCCAGAAATAATCGCGTTTTCTCAGCCCTTAGAATCACAGTGTAACTGCCTGGCTCAGAAGAGCCCACTGAGTCAGCCCTTAACCCCAGTGATTAGAATTTGTCAAAACGTGTTTTTCAGCAGAAATAAACACGTTTTGGCAACTTTGGTCACCCCCATGTAAGTTATAGGGCAGGACCAGCACAGTTTTCAAAACGTGTTTTTCAGCCAGAAATAAACGCGTTTTCTCATCCCTTAGAATCACAGTGTAACTGCCTGGCTCAGAAGAGCCCACTGAGTCAGCCCTTAACCCCAATGATCAGAAATTTTCAAAATGTGTTTTTCAACACAAATAAACACGTTTTGGCAACTTTGGTCAACCCCATGTAAGTTATAGGGCAGGAACAGCACAGTTTTCAAAACGTGTTTTTCAGCCCGAAATAAACGCGTTTTCTCAGCCCTTAGAATCACAGTGTAACTGCCTGGCTTAGTAGAGCACACTGAGTCAGCCCTTAACCCCAGTGGGCAGAAATTGTCACAATGTGCTTTTCAGCAGTAATAACCACGTTTTGGCAACTTTGGTCACCCCCTTGTAAGTTATAGGGCAGGAACAGCACAGTTTTCAAAACGTGTTTTTCAGCCCGAAATAAACGCGTTTTCTCAGCCCTTAGAATCGCAGTGTATCTGCCTGGCTCAGAAGAGCCCACTGAGTCAGCCCTTAACCCCAGTGTGCAGAAATTGTCACAACTTGTTTTTCTGCTGAAATAAACACGTTTTGGCAACGTTGGTCACCCCCATGTAAGTTATAGGGCAGGAACAGCACAGTTTTCAAAACGTGTTTTTCAGCCCGAAATAAACGCGTTTTCTCAACCCTTGGAATCGCAGTGTAACTGCCTGGGTCAGAAGAGCCCACTGAGTCAGCCCTTAACCCCAGTGATCAGAAATTGTCAAAACGTGTTTTTCAACTCAAATAAACACGTTTTGGCAACTTTGGTCAACCCCATGTAAGTTATAGGGCAGGAACAGCACAGTTTTCAAAACGTGTTTTTCAGCCCGAAATAAACGCGTTTTCTCAGCCCTTAGAATCACAGTGTAACTGCCTGGCTCAGAAGAGCACACTGAGTCAGCCCTTACCCCAGTGTGCAGAAATTGTCACAACTTGTTTTTCTGCTGAAATAAACACGTTTTGGCAACTTTGGTCAACCCCATGTAAGTTATAGGGCAGGAACAGCACAGTTTTCAAAACGTGTTTTTCAGCACAAATAAACACGTTTTGGCAACTTTGGTCACCCCCATGTAAGTTATAGGGCAGGAACAGCACAGTTTTCAAAACGTGTTTTTCAGCCCGAAATAAACGCGTTTTCTCAGCCCTTAGAATCACAGTGTAACTGCCTGGCTCAGAAGAGCCCACTGAGTCAGCCCTTAACCCCAATGATCAGAAATTGTCAAAACGTGTTTTTCAACACAAATAAACACGTTTTGGCAACTTTGGTCAACCCCATGTAAGTTATAGGGCAGGAACAGCACAGTTTTCAAAACGTGTTTTTCAGCCCGAAATAAACGCGTTTTCTCAGCCCTTAGAATCACAGTGTAACTGCCTGGCTTAGTAGAGCAAACTGAGTCAGACCTTAACCCCAGTGGGCAGAAATTGTCACAACGTGCTTTTCAGCAGAAATAAACACGTTTTGGCAACTTTGGTCACCCCCATGTAAGTTATAGGGCAGGAACAGCACAGTTTTCAAAACGTGTTTTTCAGCCCGAAATAAACGCTTTTTCTCAGCCCTTAGAATCACAGTGTAACTGCCTGGCTCAGAAGAGCACACTGAGTCAGCCCTTAACCCCAGTGTGCAGAAATTGTCACAACTTGTTTTTCTGCTGAAATAAACACGTTTTGGCAACGTTGGTCACCCCCATGTAAGTTATAGGGCAGGAACAGCACAGTTTTCAAAACGTGTTTTTCAGCCCGAAATAAACGCGTTTTCTCAGCCCTTAGAATCACAGTGTAACTGCCTGGCTCAGAAGAGCACACTGAGTCAGCCCTTAACCCCAGTGTGCAGAAATTGTCACAACTTGTTTTTCTGCTGAAATAAACACGTTTTGGCAACGTTGGTCACCCCCATGTAAGTTATAGGGCAGGAACAGCACAGTTTTCAAAACGTGTTTTTCAGCCCGAAATAAACGCGTTTTCTCAACCCTTGGAATCGCAGTGTAACTGCCTGGGTCAGAAGAGCCCACTGAGTCAGCCCTTAACCCCAGTGATCAGAAATTGTCAAAAGGTGTTTTTCAACTCAAATAAACACGTTTTGGCAACTTTGGTCAACCCCATGTAAGTTATAGGGCAGGAAAGGCACAGTTTTCAAAACGTGTTTTTCAGCCCGAAATAATTGCGTTTTCTCAGCCCTTAGAATCACAGTGTAACTGCCTGGCTCAGAAGAGCCAACTGAGTCAGCCCTTAACCCCAATGATCAGAATTTGTCAAAACGTGTTTTTCAGCAGAAATAAACACGTTTTGGCAACTTTGGTCACCCCCATGTAAGTTATAGGGCAGGAACAGCACAGTTTTCAAAACGTGTTTTTCAGCCCGAAATAAACGCGTTTTCTCAGCCCTTAGAATCACAGTGTAACTGCTTGGCTCAGAAGAGCACACTGAGTCAGCCCTTAACCCCAGTGTGCAGAAATTGTCACAACTTGTTTTTCTGCTGAAATAAACACGTTTTGGCAACGTTGGTCACCCCCATGTAAGTTATAGGGCAGGAACAGCACAGTTTTCAAAACGTGTTTTTCAGCCCGAAATAAACGCGTTTTCTCAACCCTTGGAATCGCAGTGTAACTGCCTGGGTCAGAAGAGCCCACTGAGTCAGCCCTTAACCCCAGTGATCAGAAATTGTCAAAACGTGTTTTTCAACTCAAATAAACACGTTTTGGCAACTTTGGTCAACCCCATGTAAGTTATAGGGCAGGAACAGCACAGTTTTCAAAACGTGTTTTTCAGCCCGAAATAAACGCGTTTTCTCAGTCCTTAGAATCACAGTGTAACTGCCTGGCTTAGTAGAGCACACTGAGTCAGCCCTTAACCCCAGTGGGCAGAAATTGTCACAACGTGTTTTTCAGCAGAAATAAACACGTTTTGGCAACTTTGGTCACCCCCATGTAAGTTATAGGGCAGGAACAGCACAGTTTTCAAAACGTGTTTTTCAGCCCGAAATAAACGCGTTTTCTCAACCCTTGGAATCGCAGTGTAACTGCCTGGGTCAGAAGAGCCCACTGAGTCAGCCCTTAACCCCAGTGATCAGAAATTGTCAAAACGTATTTTTCAACTCAAATAAACACGTTTTGGCAACTTTGGTCAACCCCATGTAAGTTATAGGGCAGGAACAGCACAGTTTTCAAAACGTGTTTTTCAGCCCGAAATAAACGCGTTTTCTCAGCCCTTAGAATCATAGTGTAACTGCCTGGCTCAGAAGAGCACACTGAGTCAGCCCTTAACCCCAGTGTGCAGAAATTGTCACAACTTGTTTTTCTGCTGAAATAAACACGTTTTGGCAACTTTGGTCAACCCCATGTAAGTTATAGGGCAGGAACAGCACAGTTTTCAAAACGTGTTTTTCAGCACAAATAAACACGTTTTGGCAACTTTGGTCACCCCCATGTAAGTTATAGGGCAGGAACAGCACAGTTTTCAAAACGTGTTTTTCAGCCCGAAATAAACGCGTTTTCTCATCCCTTAGAATCACAGTGTAACTGCCTGGCTCAGAAGAGCCCACTGAGTCAGCCCTTAACCCCAGTGATCAGAAATTGTCAAAACATATTTTTCAACTCAAATAAACACGTTTTGGCAACTTTGGTCAACCCCATGTAAGTTATAGGGCAGGAACAGCACAGTTTTCAAAACGTGTTTTTCAGCCCGAAATAAACGCGTTTTCTCAGCCCTTAGAATCACAGTGTAACTGCCTGGCTTAGTAGAGCAAACTGAGTCAGACCTTAACCCCAGTGGGCAGAAATTGTCACAACGTGCTTTTCAGCAGAAATAAACACTTTTTGGCAACTTTGGTCACCCCCATGTAAGTTATAGGGCAGGAACAGCACAGTTTTCAAAACGTGTTTTTCAGCCCGAAATAAACGCGTTTTCTCAGCCCTTAGAATCACAGTGTAACTGCCTGGCTCAGAAGAGCACACTGAGTCAGCCCTTAACCCCAGTGTGCAGAAATTGTCACAACTTGTTTTTCTGCTGAAATAAACACGTTTTGGCAACGTTGGTCACCCCCATGTAAGTTATAGGGCAGGAACAGCACAGTTTTCAAAACGTGTTTTTCAGCCCGAAATAAACGCGTTTTCTCAGCCCTTAGAATCACAGTGTAACTGCCTGGCTCAGAAGAGCACACTGAGTCAGCCCTTAACCCCAGTGTGCAGAAATTGTCACAACTTGTTTTTCTGCTGAAATAAACACGTTTTGGCAACGTTGGTCACCCACATGTAAGTTATAGGGCAGGAACAGCACAGTTTTCAAAACGTGTTTTTCAGCCCGAAATAAACGCGTTTTCTCAACCCTTGGAATCGCAGTGTAACTGCCTGGGTCAGAAGAGCCCACTGAGTCAGCCCTTAACCCCAGTGATCAGAAATTGTCAAAACGTGTTTTTCAACTCAAATAAACACGTTTTGGCAACTTTGGTCAACCCCATGTAAGTTATAGGGCAGGAACAGCACAGTTTTCAAAACGTGTTTTTCAGCACAAATAAACACGTTTTGGCAACTTTGGTCAACCCCATGTAAGTTATAGGCCAGGTACAGCACCGTTTTCAAAACGTGTTTTTCAGCCAGAAATGAACACGTTTTCTCAGCCTTTGGAATCGCAGTGTATCTGCCTGGCTCAGAAGAGCCCACTGAGTCAGCCCTTAACCCCAGTGATCAGAAATTGTCAAAACGTGTTTTTCAGCACAAATAAACACGTTTTGGCAACTTTGGTCAACCCCATGTAAGTTATAGGGCAGGAACAGCACAGTTTTCAAAACGTGTTTTTCAGCCAGAAATAAACGCGTTTTCTCAGCCCTTAGAATCACAGTGTAACTGCCTGGCTTAGTAGAGCACACTGAGTCAGCCCTTCACCCCAGTGTGCAGAAATTGTCACAACTTGTTTTTCTGCTGAAATAAACACGTTTTGGCAACTTTGGTCACCCCCATGTAAGGTATAGGGCAGGAACAGCACAGTTTTCAAAACGTGTTTTTCAGCCAGAAATAAACACGTTTTCTCAGCCCTTGGAATCGCAGTGTATCTGCCTGGCTCAGAAGAGCCCACTGAGTCAGCCCTTAACCCCACTGATCAGAAATTGTCAAAACGTGTTTTTCAGCACAAATAAACACGTTTTGGCAACTTTGGTCACCCCCATGTAAGTTATAGGGCAGGAACAGAACAGTTTTCAAAACGTGTTTTCAGCCAGAAATAATCGCGTTTTCTCAGCCCTTAGAATCACAGTGTAACTGCCTGGCTCAGAAGAGCCCACTGAGTCAGCCCTTAACCCCAGTGATTAGAATTTGTCAAAACGTGTTTTTCAGCAGAAATAAACACGTTTTGGCAACTTTGGTCACCCCCATGTAAGTTATAGGGCAGGACCAGCACAGTTTTCAAAACGTGTTTTTCAGCCAGAAATAAACGCGTTTTCTCATCCCTTAGAATCACAGTGTAACTGCCTGGCTCAGAAGAGCCCACTGAGTCAGCCCTTAACCCCAATGATCAGAAATTTTCAAAATGTGTTTTTCAACACAAATAAACACGTTTTGGCAACTTTGGTCAACCCCATGTAAGTTATAGGGCAGGAACAGCACAGTTTTCAAAACGTGTTTTTCAGCCCGAAATAAACGCGTTTTCTCAGCCCTTAGAATCACAGTGTAACTGCCTGGCTTAGTAGAGCACACTGAGTCAGCCCTTAACCCCAGTGGGCAGAAATTGTCACAATGTGCTTTTCAGCAGTAATAACCACGTTTTGGCAACTTTGGTCACCCCCTTGTAAGTTATAGGGCAGGAACAGCACAGTTTTCAAAACGTGTTTTTCAGCACGAAATAAACGCGTTTTCTCAGCCCTTAGAATCGCAGTGTATCTGCCTGGCTCAGAAGAGCCCACTGAGTCAGCCCTTAACCCCAGTGTGCAGAAATTGTCACAACTTGTTTTTCTGCTGAAATAAACACGTTTTGGCAACGTTGGTCACCCCCATGTAAGTTATAGGGCAGGAACAGCACAGTTTTCAAAACGTGTTTTTCAGCCCGAAATAAACGCGTTTTCTCAACCCTTGGAATCGCAGTGTAACTGCCTGGGTCAGAAGAGCCCACTGAGTCAGCCCTTAACCCCAGTGATCAGAAATTGTCAAAACGTGTTTTTCAACTCAAATAAACACGTTTTGGCAACTTTGGTCAACCCCATGTAAGTTATAGGGCAGGAACAGCACAGTTTTCAAAACGTGTTTTTCAGCCCGAAATAAACGCGTTTTCTCAGCCCTTAGAATCACAGTGTAACTGCCTGGCTCAGAAGAGCCCACTGAGTCAGCCCTTAACCCCAATGATCAGAAATTGTCAAAACGTGTTTTTCAACACAAATAAACACGTTTTGGCAACTTTGGTCAACCCCATGTAAGTTATAGGGCAGGAACAGCACAGTTTTCAAAACGTGTTTTTCAGCCCGAAATAAACGCGTTTTCTCAGCCCTTAGAATCACAGTGTAACTGCCTGGCTTAGTAGAGCAAACTGAGTCAGACCTTAACCCCAGTGGGCAGAAATTGTCACAACGTGCTTTTCAGCAGAAATAAACACGTTTTGGCAACTTTGGTCACCCCCATGTAAGTTATAGGGCAGGAACAGCACAGTTTTCAAAACGTGTTTTTCAGCCCGAAATAAACGCGTTTTCTCAGCCCTTAGAATCACAGTGTAACTGCCTGGCTCAGAAGAGCACACTGAGTCAGCCCTTAACCCCAGTGTGCAGAAATTGTCACAACTTGTTTTTCTGCTGAAATAAACACGTTTTGGCAACGTTGGTCACCCCCATGTAAGTTATAGGGCAGGAACAGCACAGTTTTCAAAACGTGTTTTTCAGCCCGAAATAAACGCGTTTTCTCAGCCCTTAGAATCACAGTGTAACTGCCTGGCTCAGAAGAGCACACTGAGTCAGCCCTTAACCCCAGTGTGCAGAAATTGTCACAACTTGTTTTTCTGCTGAAATAAACACGTTTTGGCAACGTTGGTCACACCTCATGTAAGTTATAGGGCAGGAACAGCACAGTTTTCAAAACGTGTTTTTCAGCCCGAAATAAACGCGTTTTCTCAACCCTTGGAATCGCAGTGTAACTGCCTGGGTCAGAAGAGCCCACTGAGTCAGCCCTTAACCCCAGTGATCAGAAATTGTCAAAAGGTGTTTTTCAACTCAAATAAACACGTTTTGGCAACTTTGGTCAACCCCATGTAAGTTATAGGGCAGGAAAGGCACAGTTTTCAAAACGTGTTTTTCAGCCCGAAATAATTGCGTTTTCTCAGCCCTTAGAATCACAGTGTAACTGCCTGGCTCAGAAGAGCCAACTGAGTCAGCCCTTAACCCCAATGATCAGAATTTGTCAAAACGTGTTTTTCAGCAGAAATAAACACGTTTTGGCAACTTTGGTCACCCCCATGTAAGTTATAGGGCAGGAACAGCACAGTTTTCAAAACGTGTTTTTCAGCCCGAAATAAACGCGTTTTCTCAGCCCTTAGAATCACAGTGTAACTGCTTGGCTCAGAAGAGCACACTGAGTCAGCCCTTAACCCCAGTGTGCAGAAATTGTCACAACTTGTTTTTCTGCTGAAATAAACACGTTTTGGCAACGTTGGTCACCCCCATGTAAGTTATAGGGAAGGAACAGCACAGTTTTCAAAACGTGTTTTTCAGCCCGAAATAAACGCGTTTTCTCAACCCTTGGAATCGCAGTGTAACTGCCTGGGTCAGAAGAGCCCACTGAGTCAGCCCTTAACCCCAGTGATCAGAAATTGTCAAAACGTATTTTTCAACTCAAATAAACACGTTTTGGCAACTTTGGTCAACCCCATGTAAGTTATAGGGCAGGAACAGCACAGTTTTCAAAACGTGTTTTTCAGCCCGAAATAAACGCGTTTTCTCAGCCCTTAGAATCATAGTGTAACTGCCTGGCTCAGAAGAGCACACTGAGTCAGCCCTTAACCCCAGTGTGCAGAAATTGTCACAACTTGTTTTTCTGCTGAAATAAACACGTTTTGGCAACTTTGGTCAACCCCATGTAAGTTATAGGGCAGGAACAGCACAGTTTTCAAAACGTGTTTTTCAGCACAAATAAACACGTTTTGGCAACTTTGGTCACCCCCATGTAAGTTATAGGGCAGGAACAGCACAGTTTTCAAAACGTGTTTTTCAGCCCGAAATAAACGCGTTTTCTCATCCCTTAGAATCACAGTGTAACTGCCTGGCTCAGAAGAGCCCACTGAGTCAGCCCTTAACCCCAGTGATCAGAAATTGTCAAAACGTATTTTTCAACTCAAATAAACACGTTTTGGCAACTTTGGTCAACCCCATGTAAGTTATAGGGCAGGAACAGCACAGTTTTCAAAACGTGTTTTTCAGCCCGAAATAAACGCGTTTTCTCAGCCCTTAGAATCACAGTGTAACTGCCTGGCTTAGTAGAGCAAACTGAGTCAGACCTTAACCCCAGTGGGCAGAAATTGTCACAACGTGCTTTTCAGCAGAAATAAACACTTTTTGGCAACTTTGGTCACCACCATGTAAGTTATAGGGCAGGAACAGCACAGTTTTCAAAACGTGTTTTTCAGCCCGAAATAAACGCGTTTTCTCAGCCCTTAGAATCACAGTGTAACTGCCTGGCTCAGAAGAGCACACTGAGTCAGCCCTTAACCCCAGTGTGCAGAAATTGTCACAACTTGTTTTTCTGCTGAAATAAACACGTTTTGGCAACGTTGGTCACCCCCATGTAAGTTATAGGGCAGGAACAGCACAGTTTTCAAAACGTGTTTTTCAGCCCGAAATAAACGCGTTTTCTCAGCCCTTAGAATCACAGTGTAACTGCCTGGCTCAGAAGAGCACACTGAGTCAGCCCTTAACCCCAGTGTGCAGAAATTGTCACAACTTGTTTTTCTGCTGAAATAAACACGTTTTGGCAACGTTGGTCACCCCCATGTAAGTTATAGGGCAGGAACAGCACAGTTTTCAAAACGTGTTTTTCAGCCCGAAATAAACGCGTTTTCTCAACCCTTGGAATCGCAGTGTAACTGCCTGGGTCAGAAGAGCCCACTGAGTCAGCCCTTAACCCCAGTGATCAGAAATTGTCAAAACGTGTTTTTCAACTCAAATAAACACGTTTTGGCAACTTTGGTCAACCCCATGTAAGTTATAGGGCAGGAACAGCACAGTTTTCAAAACGTGTTTTTCAGCACAAATAAACACGTTTTGGCAACTTTGGTCAACCCCATGTAAGTTATAGGCCAGGTACAGCACCGTTTTCAAAACGTGTTTTTCAGCCAGAAATGAACACGTTTTCTCAGCCTTTGGAATCGCAGTGTATCTGCCTGGCTCAGAAGAGCCCACTGAGTCAGCCCTTAACCCCAGTGATCAGAAATTGTCAAAAGGTGTTTTTCAACTCAAATAAACACGTTTTGGCAACTTTGGTCAACCCCATGTAAGTTATAGGGCAGGAAAGGCACAGTTTTCAAAACGTGTTTTTCAGCCCGAAATAATTGCGTTTTCTCAGCCCTTAGAATCACAGTGTAACTGCCTGGCTCAGAAGAGCCAACTGAGTCAGCCCTTAACCCCAATGATCAGAATTTGTCAAAACGTGTTTTTCAGCAGAAATAAACACGTTTTGGCAACTTTGGTCACCCCCATGTAAGTTATAGGGCAGGAACAGCACAGTTTTCAAAACGTGTTTTTCAGCCCGAAATAAACGCGTTTTCTCAGCCCTTAGAATCACAGTGTAACTGCCTGGCTTAGTAGAGCACACTGAGTCAGCCCTTAACCCCAGTGTGCAGAAATTGTCACAACTTGTTTTTCTGCTGAAATAAACACGTTTTGGCAACTTTGGTCACCCCCATGTAAGTTATAGGGCAGGAACAGCACAGTTTTCAAAACGTGTTTTTCAGCCCGAAATAAACGCATTTTCTCAACCCTTGGAATCGCAGTGTAACTGCCTGGGTCAGAAGAGCCCACTGAGTCAGCCCTTAACCCCAGTGATCAGAAATTGTCAAAACGTATTTTTCAACTCAAATAAACACGTTTTGGCAACTTTGGTCAACCCCATGTAAGT
Organism: Atractosteus spatula; assembly: GCF_055471065.1. Classification (NCBI taxonomy): domain Eukaryota; kingdom Metazoa; phylum Chordata; class Actinopteri; order Semionotiformes; family Lepisosteidae; genus Atractosteus; species Atractosteus spatula. The sequence goes on from NC_142725.1 coordinate 1,771,812, forward strand.
TATAGGGCAGGAACAGCACAGTTTTCAAAACGTGTTTTTCAGTCCGAAATAAACGCGTTTTCTCAGCCCTTAGAATCATAGTGTAACTGCCTGGCTCAGAAGAGCACACTGAGTCAGCCCTTAACCCCAGTGTGCAGAAATTGTCACAACTTGTTTTTCTGCTGAAATAAACACGTTTTGGCAACTTTGGTCAACCCCATGTAAGTTATAGGGCAGGAACAGCACAGTTTTCAAAACGTGTTTTTCAGCACAAATAAACACGTTTTGGCAACTTTGGTCACCCCCATGTAAGTTATAGGGCAGGAACAGCACAGTTTTCAAAACGTGTTTTTCAGCCCGAAATAAACGCGTTTTCTCATCCCTTAGAATCACAGTGTAACTGCCTGGCTCAGAAGAGCCCACTGAGTCAGCCCTTAACCCCAATGATCAGAAATTGTCAAAACGTGTTTTTCAACACAAATAAACACGTTTTGGCAACTTTGGTCAACCCCATGTAAGTTATAGGGCAGGAACAGCACAGTTTTCAAAACGTGTTTTTCAGCCCGAAATAAACGCGTTTTCTCAACCCTTGGAATCGCAGTGTAACTGCCTGGGTCAGAAGAGCCCACTGAGTCAGCCCTTAACCCCAGTGATCAGAAATTGTCAAAACGTATTTTTCAACTCAAATAAACACGTTTTGGCAACTTTGGTCAACCCCATGTAAGTTATAGGGCAGGAACAGCACAGTTTTCAAAACGTGTTTTTCAGCCCGAAATAAACGCGTTTTCTCAGCCCTTAGAATCATAGTGTAACTGCCTGGCTCAGAAGAGCACACTGAGTCAGCCCTTAACCCCAGTGTGCAGAAATTGTCACAACTTGTTTTTCTGCTGAAATAAACACGTTTTGGCAACTTTGGTCAACCCCATGTAAGTTATAGGGCAGGAACAGCACAGTTTTCAAAACGTGTTTTTCAGCACAAATAAACACGTTTTGGCAACTTTGGTCACCCCCATGTAAGTTATAGGGCAGGAACAGCACAGTTTTCAAAACGTGTTTTTCAGCCCGAAATAAACGCGTTTTCTCATCCCTTAGAATCACAGTGTAACTGCCTGGCTCAGAAGAGCCCACTGAGTCAGCCCTTAACCCCAGTGATCAGAAATTGTCAAAACATATTTTTCAACTCAAATAAACACGTTTTGGCAACTTTGGTCAACCCCATGTAAGTTATAGGGCAGGAACAGCACAGTTTTCAAAACGTGTTTTTCAGCCCGAAATAAACGCGTTTTCTCAGCCCTTAGAATCACAGTGTAACTGCCTGGCTTAGTAGAGCAAACTGAGTCAGACCTTAACCCCAGTGGGCAGAAATTGTCACAACGTGCTTTTCAGCAGAAATAAACACTTTTTGGCAACTTTGGTCACCCCCATGTAAGTTATAGGGCAGGAACAGCACAGTTTTCAAAACGTGTTTTTCAGCCCGAAATAAACGCGTTTTCTCAGCCCTTAGAATCACAGTGTAACTGCCTGGCTCAGAAGAGCACACTGAGTCAGCCCTTAACCCCAGTGTGCAGAAATTGTCACAACTTGTTTTTCTGCTGAAATAAACACGTTTTGGCAACGTTGGTCACCCCCATGTAAGTTATAGGGCAGGAACAGCACAGTTTTCAAAACGTGTTTTTCAGCCCGAAATAAACGCGTTTTCTCAGCCCTTAGAATCACAGTGTAACTGCCTGGCTCAGAAGAGCACAATGAGTCAGCCCTTAACCCCAGTGTGCAGAAATTGTCACAACTTGTTTTTCTGCTGAAATAAACACGTTTTGGCAACGTTGGTCACCCACATGTAAGTTATAGGGCAGGAACAGCACAGTTTTCAAAACGTGTTTTTCAGCCCGAAATAAACGCGTTTTCTCAACCCTTGGAATCGCAGTGTAACTGCCTGGGTCAGAAGAGCCCACTGAGTCAGCCCTTAACCCCAGTGATCAGAAATTGTCAAAACGTGTTTTTCAACTCAAATAAACACGTTTTGGCAACTTTGGTCAACCCCATGTAAGTTATAGGGCAGGAACAGCACAGTTTTCAAAACGTGTTTTTCAGCACAAATAAACACGTTTTGGCAACTTTGGTCAACCCCATGTAAGTTATAGGCCAGGTACAGCACCGTTTTCAAAACGTGTTTTTCAGCCAGAAATGAACACGTTTTCTCAGCCTTTGGAATCGCAGTGTATCTGCCTGGCTCAGAAGAGCCCACTGAGTCAGCCCTTAACCCCAGTGATCAGAAATTGTCAAAACGTGTTTTTCAGCACAAATAAACACGTTTTGGCAACTTTGGTCAACCCCATGTAAGTTATAGGGCAGGAACAGCACAGTTTTCAAAACGTGTTTTTCAGCCAGAAATAAACGCGTTTTCTCAGCCCTTAGAATCACAGTGTAACTGCCTGGCTTAGTAGAGCACACTGAGTCAGCCCTTCACCCCAGTGTGCAGAAATTGTCACAACTTGTTTTTCTGCTGAAATAAACACGTTTTGGCAACTTTGGTCACCCCCATGTAAGGTATAGGGCAGGAACAGCACAGTTTTCAAAACGTGTTTTTCAGCCAGAAATAAACACGTTTTCTCAGCCCTTGGAATCGCAGTGTATCTGCCTGGCTCAGAAGAGCCCACTGAGTCAGCCCTTAACCCCAGTGTGCCGAAATTGTCAAAACGTGTTTTTCAGCACAAATAAACACGTTTTGGCAACTTTGGTCAACCCCATGTAAGTTATAGGGCAGGAACAGCACAGTTTTCAAAACGTGTTTTTCAGCCCGAAATAAACGCGGATTCTCAGCCCTCTGAATCACAGTGTATCTGCCTGGCTCAGAAGGGCCCACTGAGTCAGCCCTTAACCCCACTGATCAGAAATTGTCAAAACGTGTTTTTCAGCACAAATAAACACGTTTTGGCAACTTTGGTCACCCCCATGTAAGTTATAGGGCAGGACCAGCACAGTTTTCAAAACGTGTTTTTCAGCCAGAAATAAACGCGTTTTCTCATCCCTTAGAATCACAGTGTAACTGCCTGGCTCAGAAGAGCCCACTGAGTCAGCCCTTAACCCCAATGATCAGAAATTTTCAAAATGTGTTTTTCAACACAAATAAACACGTTTTGGCAACTTTGGTCAACCCCATGTAAGTTATAGGGCAGGAACAGCACAGTTTTCAAAACGTGTTTTTCAGCCCGAAATAAACGCGTTTTCTCAGCCCTTAGAATCACAGTGTAACTGCCTGGCTTAGTAGAGCACACTGAGTCAGCCCTTAACCCCAGTGGGCAGAAATTGTCACAATGTGCTTTTCAGCAGTAATAACCACGTTTTGGCAACTTTGGTCACCCCCTTGTAAGTTATAGGGCAGGAACAGCACAGTTTTCAAAACGTGTTTTTCAGCACGAAATAAACGCGTTTTCTCAGCCCTTAGAATCGCAGTGTATCTGCCTGGCTCAGAAGAGCCCACTGAGTCAGCCCTTAACCCCAGTGTGCAGAAATTGTCACAACTTGTTTTTCTGCTGAAATAAACACGTTTTGGCAACGTTGGTCACCCCCATGTAAGTTATAGGGCAGGAACAGCACAGTTTTCAAAACGTGTTTTTCAGCCCGAAATAAACGCGTTTTCTCAACCCTTGGAATCGCAGTGTAACTGCCTGGGTCAGAAGAGCCCACTGAGTCAGCCCTTAACCCCAGTGATCAGAAATTGTCAAAACGTGTTTTTCAACTCAAATAAACACGTTTTGGCAACTTTGGTCAACCCCATGTAAGTTATAGGGCAGGAACAGCACAGTTTTCAAAACGTGTTTTTCAGCCCGAAATAAACGCGTTTTCTCAGCCCTTAGAATCACAGTGTAACTGCCTGGCTCAGAAGAGCACACTGAGTCAGCCCTTACCCCAGTGTGCAGAAATTGTCACAACTTGTTTTTCTGCTGAAATAAACACGTTTTGGCAACTTTGGTCAACCCCATGTAAGTTATAGGGCAGGAACAGCACAGTTTTCAAAACGTGTTTTTCAGCACAAATAAACACGTTTTGGCAACTTTGGTCACCCCCATGTAAGTTATAGGGCAGGAACAGCACAGTTTTCAAAACGTGTTTTTCAGCCCGAAATAAACGCGTTTTCTCAGCCCTTAGAATCACAGTGTAACTGCCTGGCTCAGAAGAGCCCACTGAGTCAGCCCTTAACCCCAATGATCAGAAATTGTCAAAACGTGTTTTTCAACACAAATAAACACGTTTTGGCAACTTTGGTCAACCCCATGTAAGTTATAGGGCAGGAACAGCACAGTTTTCAAAACGTGTTTTTCAGCCCGAAATAAACGCGTTTTCTCAGCCCTTAGAATCACAGTGTAACTGCCTGGCTTAGTAGAGCAAACTGAGTCAGACCTTAACCCCAGTGGGCAGAAATTGTCACAACGTGCTTTTCAGCAGAAATAAACACGTTTTGGCAACTTTGGTCACCCCCATGTAAGTTATAGGGCAGGAACAGCACAGTTTTCAAAACGTGTTTTTCAGCCCGAAATAAACGCGTTTTCTCAGCCCTTAGAATCACAGTGTAACTGCCTGGCTCAGAAGAGCACACTGAGTCAGCCCTTAACCCCAGTGTGCAGAAATTGTCACAACTTGTTTTTCTGCTGAAATAAACACGTTTTGGCAACGTTGGTCACCCCCATGTAAGTTATAGGGCAGGAACAGCACAGTTTTCAAAACGTGTTTTTCAGCCCGAAATAAACGCGTTTTCTCAGCCCTTAGAATCACAGTGTAACTGCCTGGCTCAGAAGAGCACACTGAGTCAGCCCTTAACCCCAGTGTGCAGAAATTGTCACAACTTGTTTTTCTGCTGAAATAAACACGTTTTGGCAACGTTGGTCACACCTCATGTAAGTTATAGGGCAGGAACAGCACAGTTTTCAAAACGTGTTTTTCAGCCCGAAATAAACGCGTTTTCTCAACCCTTGGAATCGCAGTGTAACTGCCTGGGTCAGAAGAGCCCACTGAGTCAGCCCTTAACCCCAGTGATCAGAAATTGTCAAAAGGTGTTTTTCAACTCAAATAAACACGTTTTGGCAACTTTGGTCAACCCCATGTAAGTTATAGGGCAGGAAAGGCACAGTTTTCAAAACGTGTTTTTCAGCCCGAAATAATTGCGTTTTCTCAGCCCTTAGAATCACAGTGTAACTGCCTGGCTCAGAAGAGCCAACTGAGTCAGCCCTTAACCCCAATGATCAGAATTTGTCAAAACGTGTTTTTCAGCAGAAATAAACACGTTTTGGCAACTTTGGTCACCCCCATGTAAGTTATAGGGCAGGAACAGCACAGTTTTCAAAACGTGTTTTTCAGCCCGAAATAAACGCGTTTTCTCAGCCCTTAGAATCACAGTGTAACTGCTTGGCTCAGAAGAGCACACTGAGTCAGCCCTTAACCCCAGTGTGCAGAAATTGTCACAACTTGTTTTTCTGCTGAAATAAACACGTTTTGGCAACGTTGGTCACCCCCATGTAAGTTATAGGGAAGGAACAGCACAGTTTTCAAAACGTGTTTTTCAGCCCGAAATAAACGCGTTTTCTCAACCCTTGGAATCGCAGTGTAACTGCCTGGGTCAGAAGAGCCCACTGAGTCAGCCCTTAACCCCAGTGATCAGAAATTGTCAAAACGTGTTTTTCAACTCAAATAAACACGTTTTGGCAACTTTGGTCAACCCCATGTAAGTTATAGGGCAGGAACAGCACAGTTTTCAAAACGTGTTTTTCAGCCCGAAATAAACGCGTTTTCTCAGCCCTTAGAATCACAGTGTAACTGCCTGGCTTAGTAGAGCACACTGAGTCAGCCCTTAACCCCAGTGGGCAGAAATTGTCACAACGTGTTTTTCAGCAGAAATAAACACGTTTTGGCAACTTTGGTCACCCCCATGTAAGTTATAGGGCAGGAACAGCACAGTTTTCAAAACGTGTTTTTCAGCCCGAAATAAACGCGTTTTCTCAACCCTTGGAATCGCAGTGTAACTGCCTGGGTCAGAAGAGCCCACTGAGTCAGCCCTTAACCCCAGTGATCAGAAATTGTCAAAACGTATTTTTCAACTCAAATAAACACGTTTTGGCAACTTTGGTCAACCCCATGTAAGTTATAGGGCAGGAACAGCACAGTTTTCAAAACGTATTTTTCAGCCCGAAATAAACGCGTTTTCTAAGCCCTTAGAATCATAGTGTAACTGCCTGGCTCAGAAGAGCACACTGAGTCAGCCCTTAACCCCAGTGTGCAGAAAATGTCACAACTTGTTTTTCTGCTGAAATAAACACGTTTTGGCAACTTTGGTCAACCCCATGTAAGTTATAGGGCAGGAACAGCACAGTTTTCAAAACGTGTTTTTCAGCACAAATAAACACGTTTTGGCAACTTTGGTCACCCCCATGTAAGTTATAGGGCAGGAACAGCACAGTTTTCAAAACGTGTTTTTCAGCCCGAAATAAACGCGTTTTCTCATCCCTTAGAATCACAGTGTAACTGCCTGGCTCAGAAGAGCCCACTGAGTCAGCCCTTAACCCCAGTGATCAGAAATTGTCAAAACGTATTTTTCAACTCAAATAAACACGTTTTGGCAACTTTGGTCAACCCCATGTAAGTTATAGGGCAGGAACAGCACAGTTTTCAAAACGTGTTTTTCAGCCCGAAATAAACGCGTTTTCTCAGCCCTTAGAATCACAGTGTAACTGCCTGGCTCAGAAGAGCACACTGAGTCAGCCCTTAACCCCAGTGTGCAGAAATTGTCACAACTTGTTTTTCTGCTGAAATAAACACGTTTTGGCAACGTTGGTCACCCCCATGTAAGTTATAGGGCAGGAACAGCACAGTTTTCAAAACGTGTTTTTCAGCCCGAAATAAACGCGTTTTCTCAGCCCTTAGAATCACAGTGTAACTGCCTGGCTCAGAAGAGCACACTGAGTCAGCCCTTAACCCCAGTGTGCAGAAATTGTCACAACTTGTTTTTCTGCTGAAATAAACACGTTTTGGCAACGTTGGTCACCCCCATGTAAGTTATAGGGCAGGAACAGCACAGTTTTCAAAACGTGTTTTTCAGCCCGAAATAAACGCGTTTTCTCAACCCTTGGAATCGCAGTGTAACTGCCTGGGTCAGAAGAGCCCACTGAGTCAGCCCTTAACCCCAGTGATCAGAAATTGTCAAAACGTGTTTTTCAACTCAAATAAACACGTTTTGGCAACTTTGGTCAACCCCATGTAAGTTATAGGGCAGGAACAGCACAGTTTTCAAAACGTGTTTTTCAGCACAAATAAACACGTTTTGGCAACTTTGGTCAACCCCATGTAAGTTATAGGCCAGGTACAGCACCGTTTTCAAAACGTGTTTTTCAGCCAGAAATGAACACGTTTTCTCAGCCTTTGGAATCGCAGTGTATCTGCCTGGCTCAGAAGAGCCCACTGAGTCAGCCCTTAACCCCAGTGATCAGAAATTGTCAAAAGGTGTTTTTCAACTCAAATAAACACGTTTTGGCAACTTTGGTCAACCCCATGTAAGTTATAGGGCAGGAAAGGCACAGTTTTCAAAACGTGTTTTTCAGCCCGAAATAATTGCGTTTTCTCAGCCCTTAGAATCACAGTGTAACTGCCTGGCTCAGAAGAGCCAACTGAGTCAGCCCTTAACCCCAATGATCAGAATTTGTCAAAACGTGTTTTTCAGCAGAAATAAACACGTTTTGGCAACTTTGGTCACCCCCATGTAAGTTATAGGGCAGGAACAGCACAGTTTTCAAAACGTGTTTTTCAGCCCGAAATAAACGCGTTTTCTCAGCCCTTAGAATCACAGTGTAACTGCCTGGCTTAGTAGAGCACACTGAGTCAGCCCTTAACCCCAGTGTGCAGAAATTGTCACAACTTGTTTTTCTGCTGAAATAAACACGTTTTGGCAACTTTGGTCACCCCCATGTAAGTTATAGGGCAGGAACAGCACAGTTTTCAAAACGTGTTTTTCAGCCCGAAATAAACGCGTTTTCTCAACCCTTGGAATCGCAGTGTAACTGCCTGGGTCAGAAGAGCCCACTGAGTCAGCCCTTAACCCCAGTGATCAGAAATTGTCAAAACGTATTTTTCAACTCAAATAAACACGTTTTGGCAACTTTGGTCAACCCCATGTAAGTTATAGGGCAGGAACAGCACAGTTTTCAAAACGTGTTTTTCAGTCCGAAATAAACGCGTTTTCTCAGCCCTTAGAATCATAGTGTAACTGCCTGGCTCAGAAGAGCACACTGAGTCAGCCCTTAACCCCAGTGTGCAGAAATTGTCACAACTTGTTTTTCTGCTGAAATAAACACGTTTTGGCAACTTTGGTCAACCCCATGTAAGTTATAGGGCAGGAACAGCACAGTTTTCAAAACGTGTTTTTCAGCACAAATAAACACGTTTTGGCAACTTTGGTCACCCCCATGTAAGTTATAGGGCAGGAACAGCACAGTTTTCAAAACGTGTTTTTCAGCCCGAAATAAACGCGTTTTCTCATCCCTTAGAATCACAGTGTAACTGCCTGGCTCAGAAGAGCCCACTGAGTCAGCCCTTAACCCCAATGATCAGAAATTGTCAAAACGTGTTTTTCAACACAAATAAACACGTTTTGGCAACTTTGGTCAACCCCATGTAAGTTATAGGGCAGGAACAGCACAGTTTTCAAAACGTGTTTTTCAGCCCGAAATAAACGCGTTTTCTCAACCCTTGGAATCGCAGTGTAACTGCCTGGGTCAGAAGAGCCCACTGAGTCAGCCCTTAACCCCAGTGATCAGAAATTGTCAAAAGGTGTTTTTCAACTCAAATAAACACGTTTTGGCAACTTTGGTCAACCCCATGTAAGTTATAGGGCAGGAAAGGCACAGTTTTCAAAACGTGTTTTTCAGCCCGAAATAATTGCGTTTTCTCAGCCCTTAGAATCACAGTGTAACTGCCTGGCTCAGAAGAGCCAACTGAGTCAGCCCTTAACCCCAATGATCAGAATTTGTCAAAACGTGTTTTTCAGCAGAAATAAACACGTTTTGGCAACTTTGGTCACCCCCATGTAAGTTATAGGGCAGGAACAGCACAGTTTTCAAAACGTGTTTTTCAGCCCGAAATAAACGCGTTTTCTCAGCCCTTAGAATCACAGTGTAACTGCTTGGCTCAGAAGAGCACACTGAGTCAGCCCTTAACCCCAGTGTGCAGAAATTGTCACAACTTGTTTTTCTGCTGAAATAAACACGTTTTGGCAACGTTGGTCACCCCCATGTAAGTTATAGGGCAGGAACAGCACAGTTTTCAAAACGTGTTTTTCAGCCCGAAATAAACGCGTTTTCTCAACCCTTGGAATCGCAGTGTAACTGCCTGGGTCAGAAGAGCCCACTGAGTCAGCCCTTAACCCCAGTGATCAGAAATTGTCAAAACGTGTTTTTCAACTCAAATAAACACGTTTTGGCAACTTTGGTCAACCCCATGTAAGTTATAGGGCAGGAACAGCACAGTTTTCAAAACGTGTTTTTCAGCCCGAAATAAACGCGTTTTCTCAGCCCTTAGAATCACAGTGTAACTACCTGGCTTAGTAGAGCACACTGGGTCAGCCCTTAACCCCAGTGTGCAGAAATTGTCACAACTTGTTTTTCTGCTGAAATAAACACGTTTTGGCAACTTTGGTCACCCCCATGTAAGTTATAGGGCAGGAACAGCACAGTTTTCAAAACGTGTTTTTCAGCCCGAAATAAACGCGTTTTCTCAACCCTTGGAATCGCAGTGTAACTGCCTGGGTCAGAAGAGCCCACTGAGTCAGCCCTTAACCCCAGTGATCAGAAATTGTCAAAACGTGTTTTTCAACTCAAATAAACACGTTTTGGCAACTTTGGTCAACCCCATGTAAGTTATAGGGCAGGAACAGCACAGTTTTCAAAACGTGTTTTTCAGCCCGAAATAAACGCGTTTTCTCAGCCCTTAGAATCATAGTGTAACTGCCTGGCTCAGAAGAGCACACTGAGTCAGCCCTTAACCCCAGTGTGCAGAAATTGTCACAACTTGTTTTTCTGCTGAAATAAACACGTTTTGGCAACTTTGGTCAACCCCATGTAAGTTATAGGGCAGGAACAGCACAGTTTTCAAAACGTGTTTTTCAGCACAAATAAACACGTTTTGGCAACTTTGGTCACCCCCATGTAAGTTATAGGGCAGGAACAGCACAGTTTTCAAAACGTGTTTTTCAGCCCGAAATAAACGCGTTTTCTCATCCCTTAGAATCACAGTGTAACTGCCTGGCTCAGAAGAGCCCACTGAGTCAGCCCTTAACCCCAATGATCAGAAATTGTCAAAACGTGTTTTTCAACACAAATAAACACGTTTTGGCAACTTTGGTCAACCCCATGAAAGTTATAGGGCAGGAACAGCACAGTTTTCAAAACGTGTTTTTCAGCCCGAAATAAACGCGTTTTCTCAGCCCTTAGAATCACAGTGTAACTGCCTGGCTTAGTAGAGCAAACTGAGTCAGACCTTAACCCCAGTGTGCAGAAATTGTCACAACGTGCTTTTCAGCAGAAATAAACACTTTTTGGCAACTTTGGTCACCCCCATGTAAGTTATAGGGCAGGAACAGCACAGTTTTCAAAACGTGTTTTTCAGCCCGAAATAAACGCGTTTTCTCAGCCCTTAGAATCACAGTGTAACTGCCTGGCTCAGAAGAGCACACTGAGTCAGCCCTTAACCCCAGTGTGCAGAAATTGTCACAACTTGTTTTTCTGCTGAAATAAACACGTTTTGGCAACGTTGGTCACCCCCATGTAAGTTATAGGGCAGGAACAGCACAGTTTTCAAAACGTGTTTTTCAGCCCGAAATAAACGCGTTTTCTCAGCCCTTAGAATCACAGTGTAACTGCCTGGCTCAGAAGAGCACACTGAGTCAGCCCTTAACCCCAGTGTGCAGAAATTGTCACAACTTGTTTTTCTGCTGAAATAAACACGTTTTGGCAACGTTGGTCACCCCCATGTAAGTTATAGGGCAGGAACAGCACAGTTTTCAAAACGTGTTTTTCAGCCCGAAATAAACGCGTTTTCTCAACCGTTGGAATCGCAGTGTAACTGCCTGGGTCAGAAGAGCCCACTGAGTCAGCCCTTAACCCCAGTGATCAGAAATTGTCAAAACGTGTTTTTCAACTCAAATAAACACGTTTTGGCAACTTTGGTCAACCCCATGTAAGTTATAGGGCAGGAACAGCACAGTTTTCAAAACGTGTTTTTCAGCACAAATAAACACGTTTTGGCAACTTTGGTCAACCCCATGTAAGTTATAGGCCAGGTACAGCACCGTTTTCAAAACGTGTTTTTCAGCCAGAAATGAACACGTTTTCTCAGCCTTTGGAATCGCAGTGTATCTGCCTGGCTCAGAAGAGCCCACTGAGTCAGCCCTTAACCCCAGTGATCAGAAATTGTCAAAACGTGTTTTTCAGCACAAATAAACACGTTTTGGTAACTTTGGTCAACCCCATGTAAGTTATAGGGCAGGAACAGCACAGTTTTCAAAACGTGTTTTTCAGCCAGAAATAAACGCGTTTTCTCAGCCCTTAGAATCACAGTGTAACTGCCTGGCTTAGTAGAGCACACTGAGTCAGCCCTTCACCCCAGTGTGCAGAAATTGTCACAACTTGTTTTTCTGCTGAAATAAACACGTTTTGGCAACTTTGGTCACCCCCATGTAAGGTATAGGGCAGGAACAGCACAGTTTTCAAAACGTGTTTTTCAGCCAGAAATAAACACGTTTTCTCAGCCCTTGGAATCGCAGTGTATCTGCCTGGCTCAGAAGAGCCCACTGAGTCAGCCCTTAACCCCAGTGTGCCGAAATTGTCAAAACGTGTTTTTCAGCACAAATAAACACGTTTTGGCAACTTTGGTCAACCCCATGTAAGTTATAGGGCAGGAACAGCACAGTTTTCAAAACGTGTTTTTCAGCCCGAAATAAACGCGGTTTCTCAGCCCTCTGAATCACAGTGTATCTGCCTGGCTCAGAAGGGCCCACTGAGTCAGCCCTTAACCCCACTGATCAGAAATTGTCAAAACGTGTTTTTCAGCACAAATAAACACGTTTTGGCAACTTTGGTCACCCCCATGTAAGTTATAGGGCAGGAACAGAACAGTTTTCAAAACGTGTTTTCAGCCAGAAATAATCGCGTTTTCTCAGCCCTTAGAATCACAGTGTAACTGCCTGGCTCAGAAGAGCCCACTGAGTCAGCCCTTAACCCCAGTGATTAGAATTTGTCAAAACGTGTTTTTCAGCAGAAATAAACACGTTTTGGCAACTTTGGTCACCCCCATGTAAGTTATAGGGCAGGACCAGCACAGTTTTCAAAACGTGTTTTTCAGCCAGAAATAAACGCGTTTTCTCATCCCTTAGAATCACAGTGTAACTGCCTGGCTCAGAAGAGCCCACTGAGTCAGCCCTTAACCCCAATGATCAGAAATTTTCAAAATGTGTTTTTCAACACAAATAAACACGTTTTGGCAACTTTGGTCAACCCCATGTAAGTTATAGGGCAGGAACAGCACAGTTTTCAAAACGTGTTTTTCAGCCCGAAATAAACGCGTTTTCTCAGCCCTTAGAATCACAGTGTAACTGCCTGGCTTAGTAGAGCACACTGAGTCAGCCCTTAACCCCAGTGGGCAGAAATTGTCACAATGTGCTTTTCAGCAGTAATAACCACGTTTTGGCAACTTTGGTCACCCCCTTGTAAGTTATAGGGCAGGAACAGCACAGTTTTCAAAACGTGTTTTTCAGCCCGAAATAAACGCGTTTTCTCAGCCCTTAGAATCACAGTGTAACTGCCTGGCTCAGAAGAGCACACTGAGTCAGCCCTTACCCCAGTGTGCAGAAATTGTCACAACTTGTTTTTCTGCTGAAATAAACACGTTTTGGCAACTTTGGTCAACCCCATGTAAGTTATAGGGCAGGAACAGCACAGTTTTCAAAACGTGTTTTTCAGCACAAATAAACACGTTTTGGCAACTTTGGTCACCCCCATGTAAGTTATAGGGCAGGAACAGCACAGTTTTCAAAACGTGTTTTTCAGCCCGAAATAAACGCGTTTTCTCAGCCCTTAGAATCACAGTGTAACTGCCTGGCTCAGAAGAGCCCACTGAGTCAGCCCTTAACCCCAATGATCAGAAATTGTCAAAACGTGTTTTTCAACACAAATAAACACGTTTTGGCAACTTTGGTCAACCCCATGTAAGTTATAGGGCAGGAACAGCACAGTTTTCAAAACGTGTTTTTCAGCCCGAAATAAACGCGTTTTCTCAGCCCTTAGAATCACAGTGTAACTGCCTGGCTTAGTAGAGCAAACTGAGTCAGACCTTAACCCCAGTGGGCAGAAATTGTCACAACGTGCTTTTCAGCAGAAATAAACACGTTTTGGCAACTTTGGTCACCCCCATGTAAGTTATAGGGCAGGAACAGCACAGTTTTCAAAACGTGTTTTTCAGCCCGAAATAAACGCGTTTTCTCAGCCCTTAGAATCACAGTGTAACTGCCTGGCTCAGAAGAGCACACTGAGTCAGCCCTTAACCCCAGTGTGCAGAAATTGTCACAACTTGTTTTTCTGCTGAAATAAACACGTTTTGGCAACGTTGGTCACCCCCATGTAAGTTATAGGGCAGGAACAGCACAGTTTTCAAAACGTGTTTTTCAGCCCGAAATAAACGCGTTTTCTCAGCCCTTAGAATCACAGTGTAACTGCCTGGCTCAGAAGAGCACACTGAGTCAGCCCTTAACCCCAGTGTGCAGAAATTGTCACAACTTGTTTTTCTGCTGAAATAAACACGTTTTGGCAACGTTGGTCACCCCCATGTAAGTTATAGGGCAGGAACAGCACAGTTTTCAAAACGTGTTTTTCAGCCCGAAATAAACGCGTTTTCTCAGCCCTTAGAATCACAGTGTAACTGCTTGGCTCAGAAGAGCACACTGAGTCAGCCCTTAACCCCAGTGTGCAGAAATTGTCACAACTTGTTTTTCTGCTGAAATAAACACGTTTTGGCAACGTTGGTCACCCCCATGTAAGTTATAGGGCAGGAACAGCACAGTTTTCAAAACGTGTTTTTCAGCCCGAAATAAACGCGTTTTCTCAACCCTTGGAATCGCAGTGTAACTGCCTGGGTCAGAAGAGCCCACTGAGTCAGCCCTTAACCCCAGTGATCAGAAATTGTCAAAACGTGTTTTTCAACTCAAATAAACACGTTTTGGCAACTTTGGTCAACCCCATGTAAGTTATAGGGCAGGAACAGCACAGTTTTCAAAACGTGTTTTTCAGCCCGAAATAAACGCGTTTTCTCAGTCCTTAGAATCACAGTGTAACTGCCTGGCTTAGTAGAGCACACTGAGTCAGCCCTTAACCCCAGTGGGCAGAAATTGTCACAACGTGTTTTTCAGCAGAAATAAACACGTTTTGGCAACTTTGGTCACCCCCATGTAAGTTATAGGGCAGGAACAGCACAGTTTTCAAAACGTGTTTTTCAGCCCGAAATAAACGCGTTTTCTCAACCCTTGGAATCGCAGTGTAACTGCCTGGGTCAGAAGAGCCCACTGAGTCAGCCCTTAACCCCAGTGATCAGAAATTGTCAAAACGTATTTTTCAACTCAAATAAACACGTTTTGGCAACTTTGGTCAACCCCATGTAAGTTATAGGGCAGGAACAGCACAGTTTTCAAAACGTGTTTTTCAGCCCGAAATAAACGCGTTTTCTCAGCCCTTAGAATCATAGTGTAACTGCCTGGCTCAGAAGAGCACACTGAGTCAGCCCTTAACCCCAGTGTGCAGAAATTGTCACAACTTGTTTTTCTGCTGAAATAAACACGTTTTGGCAACTTTGGTCAACCCCATGTAAGTTATAGGGCAGGAACAGCACAGTTTTCAAAACGTGTTTTTCAGCACAAATAAACACGTTTTGGCAACTTTGGTCACCCCCATGTAAGTTATAGGGCAGGAACAGCACAGTTTTCAAAACGTGTTTTTCAGCCCGAAATAAACGCGTTTTCTCATCCCTTAGAATCACAGTGTAACTGCCTGGCTCAGAAGAGCCCACTGAGTCAGCCCTTAACCCCAGTGATCAGAAATTGTCAAAACGTATTTTTCAACTCAAATAAACACATTTTGGCAACTTTGGTCAACCCCATGTAAGTTATAGGGCAGGAACAGCACAGTTTTCAAAACGTGTTTTTCAGCCCGAAATAAACGCGTTTTCTCAGCCCTTAGAATCACAGTGTAACTGCCTGGCTTAGTAGAGCAAACTGAGTCAGACCTTAACCCCAGTGGGCAGAAATTGTCACAACGTGCTTTTCAGCAGAAATAAACACTTTTTGGCAACTTTGGTCACCCCCATGTAAGTTATAGGGCAGGAACAGCACAGTTTTCAAAACGTGTTTTTCAGCCCGAAATAAACGCGTTTTCTCAGCCCTTAGAATCACAGTGTAACTGCCTGGCTCAGAAGAGCACACTGAGTCAGCCCTTAACCCCAGTGTGCAGAAATTGTCACAACTTGTTTTTCTGCTGAAATAAACACGTTTTGGCAACGTTGGTCACCCCCATGTAAGTTATAGGGCAGGAACAGCACAGTTTTCAAAACGTGTTTTTCAGCCCGAAATAAACGCGTTTTCTCAGCCCTTAGAATCACAGTGTAACTGCCTGGCTCAGAAGAGCACACTGAGTCAGCCCTTAACCCCAGTGTGCAGAAATTGTCACAACTTGTTTTTCTGCTGAAATAAACACGTTTTGGCAACGTTGGTCACCCACATGTAAGTTATAGGGCAGGAACAGCACAGTTTTCAAAACGTGTTTTTCAGCCCGAAATAAACGCGTTTTCTCAACCCTTGGAATCGCAGTGTAACTGCCTGGGTCAGAAGAGACCACTGAGTCAGCCCTTAACCCCAGTGATCAGAAATTGTCAAAACGTGTTTTTCAACTCAAATAAACACGTTTTGGCAACTTTGGTCAACCCCATGTAAGTTATAGGGCAGGAACAGCACAGTTTTCAAAACGTGTTTTTCAGCACAAATAAACACGTTTTGGCAACTTTGGTCAACCCCATGTAAGTTATTGGCCAGGTACAGCACCGTTTTCAAAACGTGTTTTTCAGCCAGAAATGAACACGTTTTCTCAGCCTTTGGAATCGCAGTGTATCTGCCTGGCTCAGAAGAGCCCACTGAGTCAGCCCTTAACCCCAGTGATCAGAAATTGTCAAAACGTGTTTTTCAGCACAAATAAACACGTTTTGGCAACTTTGGTCAACCCCATGTAAGTTATAGGGCAGGAACAGCACAGTTTTCAAAACGTGTTTTTCAGCCAGAAATAAACGCGTTTTCTCAGCCCTTAGAATCACAGTGTAACTGCCTGGCTTAGTAGAGCACACTGAGTCAGCCCTTCACCCCAGTGTGCAGAAATTGTCACAACTTGTTTTTCTGCTGAAATAAACACGTTTTGGCAACTTTGGTCACCCCCATGTAAGGTATAGGGCAGGAACAGCACAGTTTTCAAAACGTGTTTTTCAGCCAGAAATAAACACGTTTTCTCAGCCCTTGGAATCGCAGTGTATCTGCCTGGCTCAGAAGAGCCCACTGAGTCAGCCCTTAACCCCAGTGTGCCGAAATTGTCAAAACGTGTTTTTCAGCACAAATAAACACGTTTTGGCAACTTTGGTCAACCCCATGTAAGTTATAGGGCAGGAACAGCACAGTTTTCAAAACGTGTTTTTCAGCCCGAAATAAACGCGGTTTCTCAGCCCTCTGAATCACAGTGTATCTGCCTGGCTCAGAAGGGCCCACTGAGTCAGCCCTTAACCCCACTGATCAGAAATTGTCAAAACGTGTTTTTCAGCACAAATAAACACGTTTTGGCAACTTTGGTCACCCCCATGTAAGTTATAGGGCAGGAACAGAACAGTTTTCAAAACGTGTTTTCAGCCAGAAATAATCGCGTTTTCTCAGCCCTTAGAATCACAGTGTAACTGCCTGGCTCAGAAGAGCCCACTGAGTCAGCCCTTAACCCCAGTGATTAGAATTTGTCAAAACGTGTTTTTCAGCAGAAATAAACACGTTTTGGCAACTTTGGTCACCCCCATGTAAGTTATAGGGCAGGACCAGCACAGTTTTCAAAACGTGTTTTTCAGCCAGAAATAAACGCGTTTTCTCATCCCTTAGAATCACAGTGTAACTGCCTGGCTCAGAAGAGCCCACTGAGTCAGCCCTTAACCCCAATGATCAGAAATTTTCAAAATGTGTTTTTCAACACAAATAAACACGTTTTGGCAACTTTGGTCAACCCCATGTAAGTTATAGGGCAGGAACAGCACAGTTTTCAAAACGTGTTTTTCAGCCCGAAATAAACGCGTTTTCTCAGCCCTTAGAATCACAGTGTAACTGCCTGGCTTAGTAGAGCACACTGAGTCAGCCCTTAACCCCAGTGGGCAGAAATTGTCACAATGTGCTTTTCAGCAGTAATAACCACGTTTTGGCAACTTTGGTCACCCCCTTGTAAGTTATAGGGCAGGAACAGCACAGTTTTCAAAACGTGTTTTTCAGCCCGAAATAAACGCGTTTTCTCAGCCCTTAGAATCGCAGTGTATCTGCCTGGCTCAGAAGAGCCCACTGAGTCAGCCCTTAACCCCAGTGTGCAGAAATTGTCACAACTTGTTTTTCTGCTGAAATAAACACGTTTTGGCAACGTTGGTCACCCCCATGTAAGTTATAGGGCAGGAACAACACAGTTTTCAAAACGTGTTTTTCAGCCCGAAATAAACGCGTTTTCTCAACCCTTGGAATCGCAGTGTAACTGCCTGGGTCAGAAGAGCCCACTGAGTCAGCCCTTAACCCCAGTGATCAGAAATTGTCAAAACGTGTTTTTCAACTCAAATAAACACGTTTTGGCAACTTTGGTCAACCCCATGTAAGTTATAGGGCAGGAACAGCACAGTTTTCAAAACGTGTTTTTCAGCCCGAAATAAACGCGTTTTCTCAGCCCTTAGAATCACAGTGTAACTGCCTGGCTCAGAAGAGCACACTGAGTCAGCCCTTACCCCAGTGTGCAGAAATTGTCACAACTTGTTTTTCTGCTGAAATAAACACGTTTTGGCAACTTTGGTCAACCCCATGTAAGTTATAGGGCAGGAACAGCACAGTTTTCAAAACGTGTTTTTCAGCACAAATAAACACGTTTTGGCAACTTTGGTCACCCCCATGTAAGTTATAGGGCAGGAACAGCACAGTTTTCAAAACGTGTTTTTCAGCCCGAAATAAACGCGTTTTCTCAACCCTTGGAATCGCAGTGTAACTGCCTGGGTCAGAAGAGCCCACTGAGTCAGCCCTTAACCCCAGTGATCAGAAATTGTCAAAAGGTGTTTTTCAACTCAAATAAACACGTTTTGGCAACTTTGGTCAACCCCATGTAAGTTATAGGGCAGGAAAGGCACAGTTTTCAAAACGTGTTTTTCAGCCCGAAATAATTGCGTTTTCTCAGCCCTTAGAATCACAGTGTAACTGCCTGGCTCAGAAGAGCCAACTGAGTCAGCCCTTAACCCCAATGATCAGAATTTGTCAAAACGTGTTTTTCAGCAGAAATAAACACGTTTTGGCAACTTTGGTCACCCCCATGTAAGTTATAGGGCAGGAACAGCACAGTTTTCAAAACGTGTTTTTCAGCCCGAAATAAACGCGTTTTCTCAGCCCTTAGAATCACAGTGTAACTGCTTGGCTCAGAAGAGCACACTGAGTCAGCCCTTAACCCCAGTGTGCAGAAATTGTCACAACTTGTTTTTCTGCTGAAATAAACACGTTTTGGCAACGTTGGTCACCCCCATGTAAGTTATAGGGCAGGAACAGCACAGTTTTCAAAACGTGTTTTTCAGCCCGAAATAAACGCGTTTTCTCAACCCTTGGAATCGCAGTGTAACTGCCTGGGTCAGAAGAGCCCACTGAGTCAGCCCTTAACCCCAGTGATCAGAAATTGTCAAAACGTGTTTTTCAACTCAAATAAACACGTTTTGGCAACTTTGGTCAACCCCATGTAAGTTATAGGGCAGGAACAGCACAGTTTTCAAAACGTGTTTTTCAGCCCGAAATAAACGCGTTTTCTCAGTCCTTAGAATCACAGTGTAACTGCCTGGCTTAGTAGAGCACACTGAGTCAGCCCTTAACCCCAGTGGGCAGAAATTGTCACAACGTGTTTTTCAGCAGAAATAAACACGTTTTGGCAACTTTGGTCACCCCCATGTAAGTTATAGGGCAGGAACAGCACAGTTTTCAAAACGTGATTTTCAGCCCGAAATAAACGCGTTTTCTCAACCCTTGGAATCGCAGTGTAACTGCCTGGGTCAGAAGAGCCCACTGAGTCAGCCCTTAACCCCAGTGATCAGAAATTGTCAAAACGTATTTTTCAACTCAAATAAACACGTTTTGGCAACTTTGGTCAACCCCATGTAAGTTATAGGGCAGGAACAGCACAGTTTTCAAAACGTGTTTTTCAGCCCGAAATAAACGCGTTTTCTCAGCCCTTAGAATCATAGTGTAACTGCCTGGCTCAGAAGAGCACACTGAGTCAGCCCTTAACCCCAGTGTGCAGAAATTGTCACAACTTGTTTTTCTGCTGAAATAAACACGTTTTGGCAACTTTGGTCAACCCCATGTAAGTTATAGGGCAGGAACAGCACAGTTTTCAAAACGTGTTTTTCAGCACAAATAAACACGTTTTGGCAACTTTGGTCACCCCCATGTAAGTTATAGGGCAGGAACAGCACAGTTTTCAAAACGTGTTTTTCAGCCCGAAATAAACGCGTTTTCTCATCCCTTAGAATCACAGTGTAACTGCCTGGCTCAGAAGAGCCCACTGAGTCAGCCCTTAACCCCAGTGATCAGAAATTGTCAAAACGTATTTTTCAACTCAAATAAACACGTTTTGGCAACTTTGGTCAACCCCATGTAAGTTATAGGGCAGGAACAGCACAGTTTTCAAAACGTGTTTTTCAGCCCGAAATAAACGCGTTTTCTCAGCCCTTAGAATCACAGTGTAACTGCCTGGCTTAGTAGAGCAAACTGAGTCAGACCTTAACCCCAGTGGGCAGAAATTGTCACAACGTGCTTTTCAGCAGAAATAAACACTTTTTGGCAACTTTGGTCACCCCCATGTAAGTTATAGGGCAGGAACAGCACAGTTTTCAAAACGTGTTTTTCAGCCAGAAATAATCGCGTTTTCTCAGCCCTTAGAATCACAGTGTAACTGCCTGGCTCAGAAGAGCCCACTGAGTCAGCCCTTAACCCCAGTGATTAGAATTTGTCAAAACGTGTTTTTCAGCAGAAATAAACACGTTTTGGCAACTTTGGTCACCCCCATGTAAGTTATAGGGCAGGACCAGCACAGTTTTCAAAACGTGTTTTTCAGCCAGAAATAAACGCGTTTTCTCATCCCTTAGAATCACAGTGTAACTGCCTGGCTCAGAAGAGCCCACTGAGTCAGCCCTTAACCCCAATGATCAGAAATTTTCAAAATGTGTTTTTCAACACAAATAAACACGTTTTGGCAACTTTGGTCAACCCCATGTAAGTTATAGGGCAGGAACAGCACAGTTTTCAAAACGTGTTTTTCAGCCCGAAATAAACGCGTTTTCTCAGCCCTTAGAATCACAGTGTAACTGCCTGGCTTAGTAGAGCACACTGAGTCAGCCCTTAACCCCAGTGGGCAGAAATTGTCACAATGTGCTTTTCAGCAGTAATAACCACGTTTTGGCAACTTTGGTCACCCCCTTGTAAGTTATAGGGCAGGAACAGCACAGTTTTCAAAACGTGTTTTTCAGCACGAAATAAACGCGTTTTCTCAGCCCTTAGAATCGCAGTGTATCTGCCTGGCTCAGAAGAGCCCACTGAGTCAGCCCTTAACCCCAGTGTGCAGAAATTGTCACAACTTGTTTTTCTGCTGAAATAAACACGTTTTGGCAACGTTGGTCACCCCCATGTAAGTTATAGGGCAGGAACAGCACAGTTTTCAAAACGTGTTTTTCAGCCCGAAATAAACGCGTTTTCTCAACCCTTGGAATCGCAGTGTAACTGCCTGGGTCAGAAGAGCCCACTGAGTCAGCCCTTAACCCCAGTGATCAGAAATTGTCAAAACGTGTTTTTCAACTCAAATAAACACGTTTTGGCAACTTTGGTCAACCCCATGTAAGTTATAGGGCAGGAACAGCACAGTTTTCAAAACGTGTTTTTCAGCCCGAAATAAACGCGTTTTCTCAGCCCTTAGAATCACAGTGTAACTGCCTGGCTCAGAAGAGCACACTGAGTCAGCCCTTACCCCAGTGTGCAGAAATTGTCACAACTTGTTTTTCTGCTGAAATAAACACGTTTTGGCAATTTTGGTCAACCCCATGTAAGTTATAGGGCAGGAACAGCACAGTTTTCAAAACGTGTTTTTCAGCACAAATAAACACGTTTTGGCAACTTTGGTCACCCCCATGTAAGTTATAGGGCAGGAACAGCACAGTTTTCAAAACGTGTTTTTCAGCCCGAAATAAACGCGTTTTCTCAGCCCTTAGAATCACAGTGTAACTGCCTGGCTCAGAAGAGCCCACTGAGTCAGCCCTTAACCCCAATGATCAGAAATTGTCAAAACGTGTTTTTCAACACAAATAAACACGTTTTGGCAACTTTGGTCAACCCCATGTAAGTTATAGGGCAGGAACAGCACAGTTTTCAAAACGTGTTTTTCAGCCCGAAATAAACGCGTTTTCTCAGCCCTTAGAATCACAGTGTAACTGCCTGGCTTAGTAGAGCAAACTGAGTCAGACCTTAACCCCAGTGGGCAGAAATTGTCACAACGTGCTTTTCAGCAGAAATAAACACGTTTTGGCAACTTTGGTCACCCCCATGTAAGTTATAGGGCAGGAACAGCACAGTTTTCAAAACGTGTTTTTCAGCCCGAAATAAACGCGTTTTCTCAGCCCTTAGAATCACAGTGTAACTGCCTGGCTCAGAAGAGCACACTGAGTCAGCCCTTAACCCCAGTGTGCAGAAATTGTCACAACTTGTTTTTCTGCTGAAATAAACACGTTTTGGCAACGTTGGTCACCCCCATGTAAGTTATAGGGCAGGAACAGCACAGTTTTCAAAACGTGTTTTTCAGCCCGAAATAAACGCGTTTTCTCAGCCCTTAGAATCACAGTGTAACTGCCTGGCTCAGAAGAGCACACTGAGTCAGCCCTTAACCCCAGTGTGCAGAAATTGTCACAACTTGTTTTTCTGCTGAAATAAACACGTTTTGGCAACGTTGGTCACACCTCATGTAAGTTATAGGGCAGGAACAGCACAGTTTTCAAAACGTGTTTTTCAGCCCGAAATAAACGCGTTTTCTCAACCCTTGGAATCGCAGTGTAACTGCCTGGGTCAGAAGAGCCCACTGAGTCAGCCCTTAACCCCAGTGATCAGAAATTGTCAAAAGGTGTTTTTCAACTCAAATAAACACGTTTTGGCAACTTTGGTCAACCCCATGTAAGTTATAGGGCAGGAAAGGCACAGTTTTCAAAACGTGTTTTTCAGCCCGAAATAATTGCGTTTTCTCAGCCCTTAGAATCACAGTGTAACTGCCTGGCTCAGAAGAGCCAACTGAGTCAGCCCTTAACCCCAATGATCAGAATTTGTCAAAACGTGTTTTTCAGCAGAAATAAACGCGTTTTCTCAGCCCTTAGAATCACAGTGTAACTGCTTGGCTCAGAAGAGCACACTGAGTCAGCCCTTAACCCCAGTGTGCAGAAATTGTCACAACTTGTTTTTCTGCTGAAATAAACACGTTTTGGCAACGTTGGTCACCCCCATGTAAGTTATAGGGAAGGAACAGCACAGTTTTCAAAACGTGTTTTTCAGCCCGAAATAAACGCGTTTTCTCAGCCCTTAGAATCACAGTGTAACTGCTTGGCTCAGAAGAGCACACTGAGTCAGCCCTTAACCCCAGTGTGCAGAAATTGTCACAACTTGTTTTTCTGCAGAAATAAACACGTTTTGGCAACGTTGGTCACCCCCATGTAAGTTATAGGGAAGGAACAGCACAGTTTTCAAAACGTGTTTTTCAGCCCGAAATAAACGCGTTTTCTCAACCCTTGGAATCGCAGTGTAACTGCCTGGGTCAGAAGAGCCCACTGAGTCAGCCCTTAACCCCAGTGATCAGAAATTGTCAAAACGTGTTTTTCAACTCAAATAAACACGTTTTGGCAACTTTGGTCAACCCCATGTAAGTTATAGGGCAGGAACAGCACAGTTTTCAAAACGTGTTTTTCAGCCCGAAATAAACGCGTTTTCTCAGCCCTTAGAATCACAGTGTAACTGCCTGGCTTAGTAGAGCACACTGAGTCAGCCCTTAACCCCAGTGGGCAGAAATTGTCACAACGTGTTTTTCAGCAGAAATAAACACGTTTTGGCAACTTTGGTCACCCCCATGTAAGTTATAGGGCAGGAACAGCACAGTTTTCAAAACGTGTTTTTCAGCCCGAAATAAACGCGTTTTCTCAGCCCTTAGAATCATAGTGTAACTGCCTGGCTCAGAAGAGCACACTGAGTCAGCCCTTAACCCCAGTGTGCAGAAATTGTCACAACTTGTTTTTCTGCTGAAATAAACACGTTTTGGCAACTTTGGTCAACCCCATGTAAGTTATAGGGCAGGAACAACACAGTTTTCAAAACGTGTTTTTCAGCACAAATAAACACGTTTTGGCAACTTTGGTCACCCCCATGTAAGTTATAGGGCAGGAACAGCACAGTTTTCAAAACGTGTTTTTCAGCCCGAAATAAACGCGTTTTCTCATCCCTTAGAATCACAGTGTAACTGCCTGGCTCAGAAGAGCCCACTGAGTCAGCCCTTAACCCCAGTGATCAGAAATTGTCAAAACGTATTTTTCAACTCAAATAAACACGTTTTGGCAACTTTGGTCAACCCCATGTAAGTTATAGGGCAGGAACAGCACAGTTTTCAAAACGTGTTTTTCAGCCCGAAATAAACGCGTTTTCTCAGCCCTTAGAATCACAGTGTAACTGCCTGGCTTAGTAGAGCAAACTGAGTCAGACCTTAACCCCAGTGGGCAGAAATTGTCACAACGTGCTTTTCAGCAGAAATAAACACTTTTTGGCAACTTTGGTCACCCCCATGTAAGTTATAGGGCAGGAACAGCACAGTTTTCAAAACGTGTTTTTCAGCCCGAAATAAACGCGTTTTCTCAGCCCTTAGAATCACAGTGTAACTGCCTGGCTCAGAAGAGCACACTGAGTCAGCCCTTAACCCCAGTGTGCAGAAATTGTCACAACTTGTTTTTCTGCTGAAATAAACACGTTTTGGCAACGTTGGTCACCCCCATGTAAGTTATAGGGCAGGAACAGCACAGTTTTCAAAACGTGTTTTTCAGCCCGAAATAAACGCGTTTTCTCAGCCCTTAGAATCACAGTGTAACTGCCTGGCTCAGAAGAGCACACTGAGTCAGCCCTTAACCCCAGTGTGCAGAAATTGTCACAACTTGTTTTTCTGCTGAAATAAACACGTTTTGGCAACGTTGGTCACCCCCATGTAAGTTATAGGGCAGGAACAGCACAGTTTTCAAAACGTGTTTTTCAGCCCGAAATAAACGCGTTTTCTCAACCCTTGGAATCGCAGTGTAACTGCCTGGGTCAGAAGAGCCCACTGAGTCAGCCCTTAACCCCAGTGATCAGAAATTGTCAAAACGTGTTTTTCAACTCAAATAAACACGTTTTGGCAACTTTGGTCAACCCCATGTAAGTTATAGGGCAGGAACAGCACAGTTTTCAAAACGTGTTTTTCAGCACAAATAAACACGTTTTGGCAACTTTGGTCAACCCCATGTAAGTTATAGGCCAGGTACAGCACCGTTTTCAAAACGTGTTTTTCAGCCAGAAATGAACACGTTTTCTCAGCCTTTGGAATCGCAGTGTATCTGCCTGGCTCAGAAGAGCCCACTGAGTCAGCCCTTAACCCCAGTGATCAGAAATTGTCAAAACGTGTTTTTCAGCACAAATAAACACGTTTTGGCAACTTTGGTCAACCCCATGTAAGTTATAGGGCAGGAACAGCACAGTTTTCAAAACGTGTTTTTCAGCCAGAAATAAACGCGTTTTCTCAGCCCTTAGAATCACAGTGTAACTGCCTGGCTTAGTAGAGCACACTGAGTCAGCCCTTCACCCCAGTGTGCAGAAATTGTCACAACTTGTTTTTCTGCTGAAATAAACACGTTTTGGCAACTTTGGTCAACCCCATGTAAGGTATAGGGCAGGAACAGCACAGTTTTCAAAACGTGTTTTTCAGCCAGAAATAAACACGTTTTCTCAGCCCTTGGAATCGCAGTGTATCTGCCTGGCTCAGAAGAGCCCACTGAGTCAGCCCTTAACCCCAGTGTGCCGAAATTGTCAAAACGTCTTTTTCAGCACAAATAAACACGTTTTGGCAACTTTGGTCAACCCCATGTAAGTTATAGGGCAGGAACAGCACAGTTTTCAAAACGTGTTTTTCTGCCCGAAATAAACGCGGTTTCTCAGCCCTCTGAATCACAGTGTATCTGCCTGGCTCAGAAGGGCCCACTGAGTCAACCCTTAACCCCACTGATCAGAAATTGTCAAAACGTGTTTTTCAGCACAAATAAACACGTTTTGGCAACTTTGGTCACCCCCATGTAAGTTATAGGGCAGGAACAGAACAGTTTTCAAAACGTGTTTTCAGCCAGAAATAATCGCGTTTTCTCAGCCCTTAGAATCACAGTGTAACTGCCTGGCTCAGAAGAGCCCACTGAGTCAGCCCTTAACCCCAGTGATTAGAATTTGTCAAAACGTGTTTTTCAGCAGAAATAAACACGTTTTGGCAACTTTGGTCACCCCCATGTAAGTTATAGGGCAGGACCAGCACAGTTTTCAAAACGTGTTTTTCAGCCAGAAATAAACGCGTTTTCTCATCCCTTAGAATCACAGTGTAACTGCCTGGCTCAGAAGAGCACACTGAGTCAGCCCTTACCCCAGTGTGCAGAAATTGTCACAACTTGTTTTTCTGCTGAAATAAACACGTTTTGGCAACTTTGGTCAACCCCATGTAAGTTATAGGGCAGGAACAGCACAGTTTTCAAAACGTGTTTTTCAGCACAAATAAACACGTTTTGGCAACTTTGGTCACCCCCATGTAAGTTATAGGGCAGGAACAGCACAGTTTTCAAAACGTGTTTTTCAGCCCGAAATAAACGCGTTTTCTCAGCCCTTAGAATCACAGTGTAACTGCCTGGCTCAGAAGAGCCCACTGAGTCAGCCCTTAACCCCAATGATCAGAAATTGTCAAAACGTGTTTTTCAACACAAATAAACACGTTTTGGCAACTTTGGTCAACCCCATGTAAGTTATAGGGCAGGAACAGCACAGTTTTCAAAACGTGTTTTTCAGCCTGAAATAAACGCGTTTTCTCAGCCCTTAGAATCACAGTGTAACTGCCTGGCTTAGTAGAGCACACTGAGTCAGCCCTTAACCCCAGTGGGCAGAAATTGTCACAATGTGCTTTTCAGCAGTAATAACCACGTTTTGGCAACTTTGGTCACCCCCTTGTAAGTTATAGGGCAGGAACAGCACAGTTTTCAAAACGTGTTTTTCAGCCCGAAATAAACGCGTTTTCTCAGCCCTTAGAATCGCAGTGTATCTGCCTGGCTCAGAAGAGCCCACTGAGTCAGCCCTTAACCCCAGTGTGCAGAAATTGTCACAACTTGTTTTTCTGCTGAAATAAACACGTTTTGGCAACGTTGGTCACCCCCATGTAAGTTATAGGGCAGGAACAGCACAGTTTTCAAAACGTGTTTTTCAGCCCGAAATAAACGCGTTTTCTCAACCCTTGGAATCGCAGTGTAACTGCCTGGGTCAGAAGAGCCCACTGAGTCAGCCCTTAACCCCAGTGATCAGAAATTGTCAAAACGTGTTTTTCAACTCAAATAAACACGTTTTGGCAACTTTGGTCAACCCCATGTAAGTTATAGGGCAGGAACAGCACAGTTTTCAAAACGTGTTTTTCAGCCCGAAATAAACGCGTTTTCTCAGCCCTTAGAATCACAGTGTAACTGCCTGGCTCAGAAGAGCACACTGAGTCAGCCCTTACCCCAGTGTGCAGAAATTGTCACAACTTGTTTTTCTGCTGAAATAAACACGTTTTGGCAACTTTGGTCAACCCCATGTAAGTTATAGGGCAGGAACAGCACAGTTTTCAAAACGTGTTTTTCAGCACAAATAAACACGTTTTGGCAACTTTGGTCACCCCCATGTAAGTTATAGGGCAGGAACAGCACAGTTTTCAAAACGTGTTTTTCAGCCCGAAATAAACGCGTTTTCTCAGCCCTTAGAATCACAGTGTAACTGCCTGGCTCAGAAGAGCCCACTGAGTCAGCCCTTAACCCCAATGATCAGAAATTGTCAAAACGTGTTTTTCAACACAAATAAACACGTTTTGGCAACTTTGGTCAACCCCATGTAAGTTATAGGGCAGGAACAGCACAGTTTTCAAAACGTGTTTTTCAGCCCGAAATAAACGCGTTTTCTCAGCCCTTAGAATCACAGTGTAACTGCCTGGCTTAGTAGAGCAAACTGAGTCAGACCTTAACCCCAGTGGGCAGAAATTGTCACAACGTGCTTTTCAGCAGAAATAAACACGTTTTGGCAACTTTGGTCACCCCCATGTAAGTTATAGGGCAGGAACAGCACAGTTTTCAAAACGTGTTTTTCAGCCCGAAATAAACGCGTTTTCTCAGCCCTTAGAATCACAGTGTAACTGCCTGGCTCAGAAGAGCACACTGAGTCAGCCCTTAACCCCAGTGTGCAGAAATTGTCACAACTTGTTTTTCTGCTGAAATAAACACGTTTTGGCAACGTTGGTCACCCCCATGTAAGTTATAGGGCAGGAACAGCACAGTTTTCAAAACGTGTTTTTCAGCCCGAAATAAACGCGTTTTCTCAGCCCTTAGAATCACAGTGTAACTGCCTGGCTCAGAAGAGCACACTGAGTCAGCCCTTAACCCCAGTGTGCAGAAATTGTCACAACTTGTTTTTCTGCTGAAATAAACACGTTTTGGCAACGTTGGTCACCCCCATGTAAGTTATAGGGCAGGAACAGCACAGTTTTCAAAACGTGTTTTTCAGCCCGAAATAAACGCGTTTTCTCAACCCTTGGAATCGCAGTGTAACTGCCTGGGTCAGAAGAGCCCACTGAGTCAGCCCTTAACCCCAGTGATCAGAAATTGTCAAAAGGTGTTTTTCAACTCAAATAAACACGTTTTGGCAACTTTGGTCAACCCCATGTAAGTTATAGGGCAGGAAAGGCACAGTTTTCAAAACGTGTTTTTCAGCCCGAAATAATTGCGTTTTCTCAGCCCTTAGAATCACAGTGTAACTGCCTGGCTCAGAAGAGCCAACTGAGTCAGCCCTTAACCCCAATGATCAGAATTTGTCAAAACGTGTTTTTCAGCAGAAATAAACACGTTTTGGCAACTTTGGTCACCCCCATGTAAGTTATAGGGCAGGAACAGCACAGTTTTCAAAACGTGTTTTTCAGCCCGAAATAAACGCGTTTTCTCAGCCCTTAGAATCACAGTGTAACTGCTTGGCTCAGAAGAGCACACTGAGTCAGCCCTTAACCCCAGTGTGCAGAAATTGTCACAACTTGTTTTTCTGCTGAAATAAACACGTTTTGGCAACGTTGGTCACCCCCATGTAAGTTATAGGGAAGGAACAGCACAGTTTTCAAAACGTGTTTTTCAGCCCGAAATAAACGCGTTTTCTCAACCCTTGGAATCGCAGTGTAACTGCCTGGGTCAGAAGAGCCCACTGAGTCAGCCCTTAACCCCAGTGATCAGAAATTGTCAAAACGTGTTTTTCAACTCAAATAAACACGTTTTGGCAACTTTGGTCAACCCCATGTAAGTTATAGGGCAGGAACAGCACAGTTTTCAAAACGTGTTTTTCAGCCCGAAATAAACGCGTTTTCTCAGCCCTTAGAATCACAGTGTAACTGCCTGGCTTAGTAGAGCAAACTGAGTCAGACCTTAACCCCAGTGGGCAGAAATTGTCACAACGTGCTTTTCAGCAGAAATAAACACGTTTTGGCAACTTTGGTCACCCCCATGTAAGTTATAGGGCAGGAACAGCACAGTTTTCAAAACGTGTTTTTCAGCCCGAAATAAACGCGTTTTCTCAGCCCTTAGAATCACAGTGTAACTGCCTGGCTCAGAAGAGCACACTGAGTCAGCCCTTAACCCCAGTGTGCAGAAATTGTCACAACTTGTTTTTCTGCTGAAATAAACACGTTTTGGCAACGTTGGTCACCCCCATGTAAGTTATAGGGCAGGAACAGCACAGTTTTCAAAACGTGTTTTTCAGCCCGAAATAAACGCGTTTTCTCAGCCCTTAGAATCACAGTGTAACTGCCTGGCTCAGAAGAGCACACTGAGTCAGCCCTTAACCCCAGTGTGCAGAAATTGTCACAACTTGTTTTTCTGCTGAAATAAACACGTTTTGGCAACGTTGGTCACACCTCATGTAAGTTATAGGGCAGGAACAGCACAGTTTTCAAAACGTGTTTTTCAGCCCGAAATAAACGCGTTTTCTCAACCCTTGGAATCGCAGTGTAACTGCCTGGGTCAGAAGAGCCCACTGAGTCAGCCCTTAACCCCAGTGATCAGAAATTGTCAAAAGGTGTTTTTCAACTCAAATAAACACGTTTTGGCAACTTTGGTCAACCCCATGTAAGTTATAGGGCAGGAAAGGCACAGTTTTCAAAACGTGTTTTTCAGCCCGAAATAATTGCGTTTTCTCAGCCCTTAGAATCACAGTGTAACTGCCTGGCTCAGAAGAGCCAACTGAGTCAGCCCTTAACCCCAATGATCAGAATTTGTCAAAACGTGTTTTTCAGCAGAAATAAACACGTTTTGGCAACTTTGGTCACCCCCATGTAAGTTATAGGGCAGGAACAGCACAGTTTTCAAAACGTGTTTTTCAGCCCGAAATAAACGCGTTTTCTCAGCCCTTAGAATCACAGTGTAACTGCTTGGCTCAGAAGAGCACACTGAGTCAGCCCTTAACCCCAGTGTGCAGAAATTGTCACAACTTGTTTTTCTGCTGAAATAAACACGTTTTGGCAACGTTGGTCACCCCCATGTAAGTTATAGGGAAGGAACAGCACAGTTTTCAAAACGTGTTTTTCAGCCCGAAATAAACGCGTTTTCTCAACCCTTGGAATCGCAGTGTAACTGCCTGGGTCAGAAGAGCCCACTGAGTCAGCCCTTAACCCCAGTGATCAGAAATTGTCAAAACGTGTTTTTCAACTCAAATAAACACGTTTTGGCAACTTTGGTCAACCCCATGTAAGTTATAGGGCAGGAACAGCACAGTTTTCAAAACGTGTTTTTCAGCCCGAAATAAACGCGTTTTCTCAGCCCTTAGAATCACAGTGTAACTGCCTGGCTTAGTAGAGCACACTGAGTCAGCCCTTAACCCCAGTGTGCAGAAATTGTCACAACTTGTTTTTCTGCTGAAATAAACACGTTTTGGCAACGTTGGTCACCCACATGTAAGTTATAGGGCAGGAACAGCACAGTTTTCAAAACGTGTTTTTCAGCCCGAAATAAACGCGTTTTCTCAACCCTTGGAATCGCAGTGTAACTGCCTGGGTCAGAAGAGCCCACTGAGTCAGCCCTTAACCCCAGTGATCAGAAATTGTCAAAACGTGTTTTTCAACTCAAATAAACACGTTTTGGCAACTTTGGTCAACCCCATGTAAGTTATAGGGCAGGAACAGCACAGTTTTCAAAACGTGTTTTTCAGCACAAATAAACACGT
This sequence comes from Atractosteus spatula, assembly GCF_055471065.1. Lineage (NCBI taxonomy): Eukaryota > Metazoa > Chordata > Actinopteri > Semionotiformes > Lepisosteidae > Atractosteus > Atractosteus spatula. Next base: position 1,802,680 of record NC_142725.1, read on the forward strand.
TTTGGCAACTTTGGTCAACCCCATGTAAGTTATAGGCCAGGTACAGCACCGTTTTCAAAACGTGTTTTTCAGCCAGAAATGAACACGTTTTCTCAGCCTTTGGAATCGCAGTGTATCTGCCTGGCTCAGAAGAGCCCACTGAGTCAGCCCTTAACCCCAGTGATCAGAAATTGTCAAAACGTGTTTTTCAGCACAAATAAACACGTTTTGGCAACTTTGGTCAACCCCATGTAAGTTATAGGGCAGGAACAGCACAGTTTTCAAAACGTGTTTTTCAGCCAGAAATAAACGCGTTTTCTCAGCCCTTAGAATCACAGTGTAACTGCCTGGCTTAGTAGAGCACACTGAGTCAGCCCTTCACCCCAGTGTGCAGAAATTGTCACAACTTGTTTTTCTGCTGAAATAAACACGTTTTGGCAACTTTGGTCACCCCCATGTAAGGTATAGGGCAGGAACAGCACAGTTTTCAAAACGTGTTTTTCAGCCAGAAATAAACACGTTTTCTCAGCCCTTGGAATCGCAGTGTATCTGCCTGGCTCAGAAGAGCCCACTGAGTCAGCCCTTAACCCCAGTGTGCCGAAATTGTCAAAACGTGTTTTTCAGCACAAATAAACACGTTTTGGCAACTTTGGTCAACCCCATGTAAGTTATAGGGCAGGAACAGCACAGTTTTCAAAACGTGTTTTTCAGCCCGAAATAAACGCGGTTTCTCAGCCCTCTGAATCACAGTGTATCTGCCTGGCTCAGAAGGGCCCACTGAGTCAGCCCTTAACCCCACTGATCAGAAATTGTCAAAACGTGTTTTTCAGCACAAATAAACACGTTTTGGCAACTTTGGTCACCCCCATGTAAGTTATAGGGCAGGAACAGAACAGTTTTCAAAACGTGTTTTCAGCCAGAAATAATCGCGTTTTCTCAGCCCTTAGAATCACAGTGTAACTGCCTGGCTCAGAAGAGCCCACTGAGTCAGCCCTTAACCCCAGTGATTAGAATTTGTCAAAACGTGTTTTTCAGCAGAAATAAACACGTTTTGGCAACTTTGGTCACCCCCATGTAAGTTATAGGGCAGGACCAGCACAGTTTTCAAAACGTGTTTTTCAGCCAGAAATAAACGCGTTTTCTCATCCCTTAGAATCACAGTGTAACTGCCTGGCTCAGAAGAGCCCACTGAGTCAGCCCTTAACCCCAATGATCAGAAATTTTCAAAATGTGTTTTTCAACACAAATAAACACGTTTTGGCAACTTTGGTCAACCCCATGTAAGTTATAGGGCAGGAACAGCACAGTTTTCAAAACGTGTTTTTCAGCCCGAAATAAACGCGTTTTCTCAGCCCTTAGAATCACAGTGTAACTGCCTGGCTTAGTAGAGCACACTGAGTCAGCCCTTAACCCCAGTGGGCAGAAATTGTCACAATGTGCTTTTCAGCAGTAATAACCACGTTTTGGCAACTTTGGTCACCCCCTTGTAAGTTATAGGGCAGGAACAGCACAGTTTTCAAAACGTGTTTTTCAGCACGAAATAAACGCGTTTTCTCAGCCCTTAGAATCGCAGTGTATCTGCCTGGCTCAGAAGAGCCCACTGAGTCAGCCCTTAACCCCAGTGTGCAGAAATTGTCACAACTTGTTTTTCTGCTGAAATAAACACGTTTTGGCAACGTTGGTCACCCCCATGTAAGTTATAGGGCAGGAACAGCACAGTTTTCAAAACGTGTTTTTCAGCCCGAAATAAACGCGTTTTCTCAACCCTTGGAATCGCAGTGTAACTGCCTGGGTCAGAAGAGCCCACTGAGTCAGCCCTTAACCCCAGTGATCAGAAATTGTCAAAACGTGTTTTTCAACTCAAATAAACACGTTTTGGCAACTTTGGTCAACCCCATGTAAGTTATAGGGCAGGAACAGCACAGTTTTCAAAACGTGTTTTTCAGCCCGAAATAAACGCGTTTTTTCAGCCCTTAGAATCACAGTGTAACTGCCTGGCTCAGAAGAGCACACTGAGTCAGCCCTTACCCCAGTGTGCAGAAATTGTCACAACTTGTTTTTCTGCTGAAATAAACACGTTTTGGCAACTTTGGTCAACCCCATGTAAGTTATAGGGCAGGAACAGCACAGTTTTCAAAACGTGTTTTTCAGCACAAATAAACACGTTTTGGCAACTTTGGTCACCCCCATGTAAGTTATAGGGCAGGAACAGCACAGTTTTCAAAACGTGTTTTTCAGCCCGAAATAAACGCGTTTTCTCAGCCCTTAGAATCACAGTGTAACTGCCTGGCTCAGAAGAGCCCACTGAGTCAGCCCTTAACCCCAATGATCAGAAATTGTCAAAACGTGTTTTTCAACACAAATAAACACGTTTTGGCAACTTTGGTCAACCCCATGTAAGTTATAGGGCAGGAACAGCACAGTTTTCAAAACGTGTTTTTCAGCCCGAAATAAACGCGTTTTCTCAGCCCTTAGAATCACAGTGTAACTGCCTGGCTTAGTAGAGCAAACTGAGTCAGACCTTAACCCCAGTGGGCAGAAATTGTCACAACGTGCTTTTCAGCAGAAATAAACACGTTTTGGCAACTTTGGTCACCCCCATGTAAGTTATAGGGCAGGAACAGCACAGTTTTCAAAACGTGTTTTTCAGCCCGAAATAAACGCGTTTTCTCAGCCCTTAGAATCACAGTGTAACTGCCTGGCTCAGAAGAGCACACTGAGTCAGCCCTTAACCCCAGTGTGCAGAAATTGTCACAACTTGTTTTTCTGCTGAAATAAACACGTTTTGGCAACGTTGGTCACCCCCATGTAAGTTATAGGGCAGGAACAGCACAGTTTTCAAAACGTGTTTTTCAGCCCGAAATAAACGCGTTTTCTCAGCCCTTAGAATCACAGTGTAACTGCCTGGCTCAGAAGAGCACACTGAGTCAGCCCTTAACCCCAGTGTGCAGAAATTGTCACAACTTGTTTTTCTGCTGAAATAAACACGTTTTGGCAACGTTGGTCACACCTCATGTAAGTTATAGGGCAGGAACAGCACAGTTTTCAAAACGTGTTTTTCAGCCCGAAATAAACGCGTTTTCTCAACCCTTGGAATCGCAGTGTAACTGCCTGGGTCAGAAGAGCCCACTGAGTCAGCCCTTAACCCCAGTGATCAGAAATTGTCAAAAGGTGTTTTTCAACTCAAATAAACACGTTTTGGCAACTTTGGTCAACCCCATGTAAGTTATAGGGCAGGAAAGGCACAGTTTTCAAAACGTGTTTTTCAGCCCGAAATAATTGCGTTTTCTCAGCCCTTAGAATCACAGTGTAACTGCCTGGCTCAGAAGAGCCAACTGAGTCAGCCCTTAACCCCAATGATCAGAATTTGTCAAAACGTGTTTTTCAGCAGAAATAAACACGTTTTGGCAACTTTGGTCACCCCCATGTAAGTTATAGGGCAGGAACAGCACAGTTTTCAAAACGTGTTTTTCAGCCCGAAATAAACGCGTTTTCTCAGCCCTTAGAATCACAGTGTAACTGCTTGGCTCAGAAGAGCACACTGAGTCAGCCCTTAACCCCAGTGTGCAGAAATTGTCACAACTTGTTTTTCTGCTGAAATAAACACGTTTTGGCAACGTTGGTCACCCCCATGTAAGTTATAGGGAAGGAACAGCACAGTTTTCAAAACGTGTTTTTCAGCCCGAAATAAACGCGTTTTCTCAACCCTTGGAATCGCAGTGTAACTGCCTGGGTCAGAAGAGCCCACTGAGTCAGCCCTTAACCCCAGTGATCAGAAATTGTCAAAACGTGTTTTTCAACTCAAATAAACACGTTTTGGCAACTTTGGTCAACCCCATGTAAGTTATAGGGCAGGAACAGCACAGTTTTCAAAACGTGTTTTTCAGCCCGAAATAAACGCGTTTTCTCAGCCCTTAGAATCATAGTGTAACTGCCTGGCTCAGAAGAGCACACTGAGTCAGCCCTTAACCCCAGTGTGCAGAAATTGTCACAACTTGTTTTTCTGCTGAAATAAACACGTTTTGGCAACTTTGGTCAACCCCATGTAAGTTATAGGGCAGGAACAGCACAGTTTTCAAAACGTGTTTTTCAGCACAAATAAACACGTTTTGGCAACTTTGGTCACCCCCATGTAAGTTATAGGGCAGGAACAGCACAGTTTTCAAAACGTGTTTTTCAGCCCGAAATAAACGCGTTTTCTCATCCCTTAGAATCACAGTGTAACTGCCTGGCTCAGAAGAGCCCACTGAGTCAGCCCTTAACCCCAGTGATCAGAAATTGTCAAAACGTATTTTTCAACTCAAATAAACACGTTTTGGCAACTTTGGTCAACCCCATGTAAGTTATAGGGCAGGAACAGCACAGTTTTCAAAACGTGTTTTTCAGCCCGAAATAAACGCGTTTTCTCAGCCCTTAGAATCACAGTGTAACTGCCTGGCTTAGTAGAGCAAACTGAGTCAGACCTTAACCCCAGTGGGCAGAAATTGTCACAACGTGCTTTTCAGCAGAAATAAACACTTTTTGGCAACTTTGGTCACCCCCATGTAAGTTATAGGGCAGGAACAGCACAGTTTTCAAAACGTGTTTTTCAGCCCGAAATAAACGCGTTTTCTCAGCCCTTAGAATCACAGTGTAACTGCCTGGCTCAGAAGAGCACACTGAGTCAGCCCTTAACCCCAGTGTGCAGAAATTGTCACAACTTGTTTTTCTGCTGAAATAAACACGTTTTGGCAACGTTGGTCACCCCCATGTAAGTTATAGGGCAGGAACAGCACAGTTTTCAAAACGTGTTTTTCAGCCCGAAATAAACGCGTTTTCTCAACCCTTGGAATCGCAGTGTAACTGCCTGGGTCAGAAGAGCCCACTGAGTCAGCCCTTAACCCCAGTGATCAGAAATTGTCAAAACGTGTTTTTCAACTCAAATAAACACGTTTTGGCAACTTTGGTCAACCCCATGTAAGTTATAGGGCAGGAACAGCACAGTTTTCAAAACGTGTTTTTCAGCACAAATAAACACGTTTTGGCAACTTTGGTCAACCCCATGTAAGTTATAGGCCAGGTACAGCACCGTTTTCAAAACGTGTTTTTCAGCCAGAAATGAACACGTTTTCTCAGCCTTTGGAATCGCAGTGTATCTGCCTGGCTCAGAAGAGCCCACTGAGTCAGCCCTTAACCCCAGTGATCAGAAATTGTCAAAACGTGTTTTTCAGCACAAATAAACACGTTTTGGCAACTTTGGTCAACCCCATGTAAGTTATAGGGCAGGAACAGCACAGTTTTCAAAACGTGTTTTTCAGCCAGAAATAAACGCGTTTTCTCAGCCCTTAGAATCACAGTGTAACTGCCTGGCTTAGTAGAGCACACTGAGTCAGCCCTTCACCCCAGTGTGCAGAAATTGTCACAACTTTTTTTTCTGCTGAAATAAACACGTTTTGGCAACTTTGGTCACCCCCATGTAAGGTATAGGGCAGGAACAGCACAGTTTTCAAAACGTGTTTTTCAGCCAGAAATAAACACGTTTTCTCAGCCCTTGGAATCGCAGTGTATCTGCCTGGCTCAGAAGAGCCCACTGAGTCAGCCCTTAACCCCAGTGTGCCGAAATTGTCAAAACGTGTTTTTCAGCACAAATAAACACGTTTTGGCAACTTTGGTCAACCCCATGTAAGTTATAGGGCAGGAACAGCACAGTTTTCAAAACGTGTTTTTCTGCCCGAAATAAACGCGGTTTCTCAGCCCTCTGAATCACAGTGTATCTGCCTGGCTCAGAAGGGCCCACTGAGTCAACCCTTAACCCCACTGATCAGAAATTGTCAAAACGTGTTTTTCAGCACAAATAAACACGTTTTGGCAACTTTGGTCACCCCCATGTAAGTTATAGGGCAGGAACAGAACAGTTTTCAAAACGTGTTTTCAGCCAGAAATAATCGCGTTTTCTCAGCCCTTAGAATCACAGTGTAACTGCCTGGCTCAGAAGAGCCCACTGAGTCAGCCCTTAACCCCAGTGATTAGAATTTGTCAAAACGTGTTTTTCAGCAGAAATAAACACGTTTTGGCAACTTTGGTCACCCCCATGTAAGTTATAGGGCAGGACCAGCACAGTTTTCAAAACGTGTTTTTCAGCCAGAAATAAACGCGTTTTCTCATCCCTTAGAATCACAGTGTAACTGCCTGGCTCAGAAGAGCACACTGAGTCAGCCCTTACCCCAGTGTGCAGAAATTGTCACAACTTGTTTTTCTGCTGAAATAAACACGTTTTGGCAACTTTGGTCACCCCCATGTAAGTTATAGGGCAGGAACAGCACAGTTTTCAAAACGTGTTTTTCAGCACAAATAAACACGTTTTGGCAACTTTGGTCACCCCCATGTAAGTTATAGGGCAGGAACAGCACAGTTTTCAAAACGTGTTTTTCAGCCCGAAATAAACGCGTTTTCTCAGCCCTTAGAATCACAGTGTAACTGCCTGGCTCAGAAGAGCCCACTGAGTCAGCCCTTAACCCCAATGATCAGAAATTGTCAAAACGTGTTTTTCAACACAAATAAACACGTTTTGGCAACTTTGGTCAACCCCATGTAAGTTATAGGGCAGGAACAGCACAGTTTTCAAAACGTGTTTTTCAGCCCGAAATAAACGCGTTTTCTCAGCCCTTAGAATCACAGTGTAACTGCCTGGCTTAGTAGAGCACACTGAGTCAGCCCTTAACCCCAGTGGGCAGAAATTGTCACAATGTGCTTTTCAGCAGTAATAACCACGTTTTGGCAACTTTGGTCACCCCCTTGTAAGTTATAGGGCAGGAACAGCACAGTTTTCAAAACGTGTTTTTCAGCCCGAAATAAACGCGTTTTCTCAGCCCTTAGAATCGCAGTGTATCTGCCTGGCTCAGAAGAGCCCACTGAGTCAGCCCTTAACCCCAGTGTGCAGAAATTGTCACAACTTGTTTTTCTGCTGAAATAAACACGTTTTGGCAACGTTGGTCACCCCCATGTAAGTTATAGGGCAGGAACAGCACAGTTTTCAAAACGTGTTTTTCAGCCCGAAATAAACGCGTTTTCTCAACCCTTGGAATCGCAGTGTAACTGCCTGGGTCAGAAGAGCCCACTGAGTCAGCCCTTAACCCCAGTGATCAGAAATTGTCAAAACGTGTTTTTCAACTCAAATAAACACGTTTTGGCAACTTTGGTCAACCCCATGTAAGTTATAGGGCAGGAACAGCACAGTTTTCAAAACGTGTTTTTCAGCCCGAAATAAACGCGTTTTCTCAGCCCTTAGAATCACAGTGTAACTGCCTGGCTCAGAAGAGCACACTGAGTCAGCCCTTACCCCAGTGTGCAGAAATTGTCACAACTTGTTTTTCTGCTGAAATAAACACGTTTTGGCAACTTTGGTCAACCCCATGTAAGTTATAGGGCAGGAACAGCACAGTTTTCAAAACGTGTTTTTCAGCACAAATAAACACGTTTTGGCAACTTTGGTCACCCCCATGTAAGTTATAGGGCAGGAACAGCACAGTTTTCAAAACGTGTTTTTCAGCCCGAAATAAACGCGTTTTCTCAGCCCTTAGAATCACAGTGTAACTGCCTGGCTCAGAAGAGCCCACTGAGTCAGCCCTTAACCCCAATGATCAGAAATTGTCAAAACGTGTTTTTCAACACAAATAAACACGTTTTGGCAACTTTGGTCAACCCCATGTAAGTTATAGGGCAGGAACAGCACAGTTTTCAAAACGTGTTTTTCAGCCCGAAATAAACGCGTTTTCTCAGCCCTTAGAATCACAGTGTAACTGCCTGGCTTAGTAGAGCAAACTGAGTCAGACCTTAACCCCAGTGGGCAGAAATTGTCACAACGTGCTTTTCAGCAGAAATAAACACGTTTTGGCAACTTTGGTCACCCCCATGTAAGTTATAGGGCAGGAACAGCACAGTTTTCAAAACGTGTTTTTCAGCCCGAAATAAACGCGTTTTCTCAGCCCTTAGAATCACAGTGTAACTGCCTGGCTCAGAAGAGCACACTGAGTCAGCCCTTAACCCCAGTGTGCAGAAATTGTCACAACTTGTTTTTCTGCTGAAATAAACACGTTTTGGCAACGTTGGTCACCCCCATGTAAGTTATAGTGCAGGAACAGCACAGTTTTCAAAACGTGTTTTTCAGCCCGAAATAAACGCGTTTTCTCAGCCCTTAGAATCACAGTGTAACTGCCTGGCTCAGAAGAGCACACTGAGTCAGCCCTTAACCCCAGTGTGCAGAAATTGTCACAACTTGTTTTTCTGCTGAAATAAACACGTTTTGGCAACGTTGGTCACCCCCATGTAAGTTATAGGGCAGGAACAGCACAGTTTTCAAAACGTGTTTTTCAGCCCGAAATAAACGCGTTTTCTCAACCCTTGGAATCGCAGTGTAACTGCCTGGGTCAGAAGAGCCCACTGAGTCAGCCCTTAACCCCAGTGATCAGAAATTGTCAAAAGGTGTTTTTCAACTCAAATAAACACGTTTTGGCAACTTTGGTCAACCCCATGTAAGTTATAGGGCAGGAAAGGCACAGTTTTCAAAACGTGTTTTTCAGCCCGAAATAATTGCGTTTTCTCAGCCCTTAGAATCACAGTGTAACTGCCTGGCTCAGAAGAGCCAACTGAGTCAGCCCTTAACCCCAATGATCAGAATTTGTCAAAACGTGTTTTTCAGCAGAAATAAACACGTTTTGGCAACTTTGGTCACCCCCATGTAAGTTATAGGGCAGGAACAGCACAGTTTTCAAAACGTGTTTTTCAGCCCGAAATAAACACGTTTTCTCAGCCCTTAGAATCACAGTGTAACTGCTTGGCTCAGAAGAGCACACTGAGTCAGCCCTTAACCCCAGTGTGCAGAAATTGTCACAACTTGTTTTTCTGCTGAAATAAACACGTTTTGGCAACGTTGGTCACCCCCATGTAAGTTATAGGGAAGGAACAGCACAGTTTTCAAAACGTGTTTTTCAGCCCGAAATAAACGCGTTTTCTCAACCCTTGGAATCGCAGTGTAACTGCCTGGGTCAGAAGAGCCCACTGAGTCAGCCCTTAACCCCAGTGATCAGAAATTGTCAAAACGTGTTTTTCAACTCAAATAAACACGTTTTGGCAACTTTGGTCAACCCCATGTAAGTTATAGGGCAGGAACAGCACAGTTTTCAAAACGTGTTTTTCAGCCCGAAATAAACGCGTTTTCTCAGCCCTTAGAATCACAGTGTAACTGCCTGGCTTAGTAGAGCAAACTGAGTCAGACCTTAACCCCAGTGGGCAGAAATTGTCACAACGTGCTTTTCAGCAGAAATAAACACGTTTTGGCAACTTTGGTCACCCCCATGTAAGTTATAGGGCAGGAACAGCACAGTTTTCAAAACGTGTTTTTCAGCCCGAAATAAACGCGTTTTCTCAGCCCTTAGAATCACAGTGTAACTGCCTGGCTCAGAAGAGCACACTGAGTCAGCCCTTAACCCCAGTGTGCAGAAATTGTCACAACTTGTTTTTCTGCTGAAATAAACACGTTTTGGCAACGTTGGTCACCCCCATGTAAGTTATAGGGCAGGAACAGCACAGTTTTCAAAACGTGTTTTTCAGCCCGAAATAAACGCGTTTTCTCAGCCCTTAGAATCACAGTGTAACTGCCTGGCTCAGAAGAGCACACTGAGTCAGCCCTTAACCCCAGTGTGCAGAAATTGTCACAACTTGTTTTTCTGCTGAAATAAACACGTTTTGGCAACGTTGGTCACACCTCATGTAAGTTATAGGGCAGGAACAGCACAGTTTTCAAAAAGTGTTTTTCAGCCCGAAATAAACGCGTTTTCTCAACCCTTGGAATCGCAGTGTAACTGCCTGGGTCAGAAGAGCCCACTGAGTCAGCCCTTAACCCCAGTGATCAGAAATTGTCAAAAGGTGTTTTTCAACTCAAATAAACACGTTTTGGCAACTTTGGTCAACCCCATGTAAGTTATAGGGCAGGAAAGGCACAGTTTTCAAAACGTGTTTTTCAGCCCGAAATAATTGCGTTTTCTCAGCCCTTAGAATCACAGTGTAACTGCCTGGCTCAGAAGAGCCAACTGAGTCAGCCCTTAACCCCAATGATCAGAATTTGTCAAAACGTGTTTTTCAGCAGAAATAAACACGTTTTGGCAACTTTGGTCACCCCCATGTAAGTTATAGGGCAGGAACAGCACAGTTTTCAAAACGTGTTTTTCAGCCCGAAATAAACGCGTTTTCTCAGCCCTTAGAATCACAGTGTAACTGCTTGGCTCAGAAGAGCACACTGAGTCAGCCCTTAACCCCAGTGTGCAGAAATTGTCACAACTTGTTTTTCTGCTGAAATAAACACGTTTTGGCAACGTTGGTCACCCCCATGTAAGTTATAGGGAAGGAACAGCACAGTTTTCAAAACGTGTTTTTCAGCCCGAAATAAACGCGTTTTCTCAACCCTTGGAATCGCAGTGTAACTGCCTGGGTCAGAAGAGCCCACTGAGTCAGCCCTTAACCCCAGTGATCAGAAATTGTCAAAACGTGTTTTTCAACTCAAATAAACACGTTTTGGCAACTTTGGTCAACCCCATGTAAGTTATAGGGCAGGAACAGCACAGTTTTCAAAACGTGTTTTTCAGCCCGAAATAAACGCGTTTTCTCAGCCCTTAGAATCACAGTGTAACTGCCTGGCTTAGTAGAGCACACTGAGTCAGCCCTTAACCCCAGTGGGCAGAAATTGTCACAACGTGTTTTTCAGCAGAAATAAACACGTTTTGGCAACTTTGGTCACCCCCATGTAAGTTATAGGGCAGGAACAGCACAGTTTTCAAAACGTGTTTTTCAGCCCGAAATAAACGCGTTTTCTCAACCCTTGGAATCGCAGTGTAACTGCCTGGGTCAGAAGAGCCCACTGAGTCAGCCCTTAACCCCAGTGATCAGAAATTGTCAAAACGTATTTTTCAACTCAAATAAACACGTTTTGGCAACTTTGGTCAACCCCATGTAAGTTATAGGGCAGGAACAGCACAGTTTTCAAAACGTGTTTTTCAGCCCGAAATAAACGCGTTTTCTCAGCCCTTAGAATCATAGTGTAACTGCCTGGCTCAGAAGAGCACACTGAGTCAGCCCTTAACCCCAGTGTGCAGAAATTGTCACAACTTGTTTTTCTGCTGAAATAAACACGTTTTGGCAACTTTGGTCAACCCCATGTAAGTTATAGGGCAGGAACAGCACAGTTTTCAAAACGTGTTTTTCAGCACAAATAAACACGTTTTGGCAACTTTGGTCACCCCCATGTAAGTTATAGGGCAGGAACAGCACAGTTTTCAAAACGAGTTTTTCAGCCCGAAATAAACGCGTTTTCTCATCCCTTAGAATCACAGTGTAACTGCCTGGCTCAGAAGAGCCCACTGAGTCAGCCCTTAACCCCAGTGATCAGAAATTGTCAAAACGTATTTTTCAACTCAAATAAACACGTTTTGGCAACTTTGGTCAACCCCATGTAAGTTATAGGGCAGGAACAGCACAGTTTTCAAAACGTGTTTTTCAGCCCGAAATAAACGCGTTTTCTCAGCCCTTAGAATCACAGTGTAACTGCCTGGCTTAGTAGAGCAAACTGAGTCAGACCTTAACCCCAGTGGGCAGAAATTGTCACAACGTGCTTTTCAGCAGAAATAAACACTTTTTGGCAACTTTGGTCACCCCCATGTAAGTTATAGGGCAGGAACAGCACAGTTTTCAAAACGTGTTTTTCAGCCCGAAATAAACGCGTTTTCTCAGCCCTTAGAATCACAGTGTAACTGCCTGGCTCAGAAGAGCACACTGAGTCAGCCCTTAACCCCAGTGTGCAGAAATTGTCACAACTTGTTTTTCTGCTGAAATAAACACGTTTTGGCAACGTTGGTCACCCCCATGTAAGTTATAGGGCAGGAACAGCACAGTTTTCAAAACGTGTTTTTCAGCCCGAAATAAACGCGTTTTCTCAGCCCTTAGAATCACAGTGTAACTGCCTGGCTCAGAAGAGCACACTGAGTCAGCCCTTAACCCCAGTGTGCAGAAATTGTCACAACTTGTTTTTCTGCTGAAATAAACACGTTTTGGCAACGTTGGTCACCCCCATGTAAGTTATAGGGCAGGAACAGCACAGTTTTCAAAACGTGTTTTTCAGCCCGAAATAAACGCGTTTTCTCAACCCTTGGAATCGCAGTGTAACTGCCTGGGTCAGAAGAGCCCACTGAGTCAGCCCTTAACCCCAGTGATCAGAAATTGTCAAAACGTGTTTTTCAACTCAAATAAACACGTTTTGGCAACTTTGGTCAACCCCATGTAAGTTATAGGGCAGGAACAGCACAGTTTTCAAAACGTGTTTTTCAGCCCGAAATAAACGCGTTTTCTCAGCCCTTAGAATCACATTGTAACTGCCTGGCTCAGAAGAGCACACTGAGTCAGCCCTTACCCCAGTGTGCAGAAATTGTCACAACTTGTTTTTCTGCTGAAATAAACACGTTTTGGCAACTTTGGTCAACCCCATGTAAGTTATAGGGCAGGAACAGCACAGTTTTCAAAACGTGTTTTTCAGCACAAATAAACACGTTTTGGCAACTTTGGTCACCCCCATGTAAGTTATAGGGCAGGAACAGCACAGTTTTCAAAACGTGTTTTTCAGCCCGAAATAAACGCGTTTTCTCAGCCCTTAGAATCACAGTGTAACTGCCTGGCTCAGAAGAGCCCACTGAGTCAGCCCTTAACCCCAATGATCAGAAATTGTCAAAACGTGTTTTTCAACACAAATAAACACGTTTTGGCAACTTTGGTCAACCCCATGTAAGTTATAGGGCAGGAACAGCACAGTTTTCAAAACGTGTTTTTCAGCCCGAAATAAACGCGTTTTCTCAGCCCTTAGAATCACAGTGTAACTGCCTGGCTTAGTAGAGCAAACTGAGTCAGACCTTAACCCCAGTGGGCAGAAATTGTCACAACGTGCTTTTCAGCAGAAATAAACACGTTTTGGCAACTTTGGTCACCCCCATGTAAGTTATAGGGCAGGAACAGCACAGTTTTCAAAACGTGTTTTTCAGCCCGAAATAAACGCGTTTTCTCAGCCCTTAGAATCACAGTGTAACTGCCTGGCTCAGAAGAGCACACTGAGTCAGCCCTTAACCCCAGTGTGCAGAAATTGTCACAACTTGTTTTTCTGCTGAAATAAACACGTTTTGGCAACGTTGGTCACCCCCATGTAAGTTATAGGGCAGGAACAGCACAGTTTTCAAAACGTGTTTTTCAGCCCGAAATAAACGCGTTTTCTCAGCCCTTAGAATCACAGTGTAACTGCCTGGCTCAGAAGAGCACACTGAGTCAGCCCTTAACCCCAGTGTGCAGAAATTGTCACAACTTGTTTTTCTGCTGAAATAAACACGTTTTGGCAACGTTGGTCACCCCCATGTAAGTTATAGGGCAGGAACAGCACAGTTTTCAAAACGTGTTTTTCAGCCCGAAATAAACGCGTTTTCTCAACCCTTGGAATCGCAGTGTAACTGCCTGGGTCAGAAGAGCCCACTGAGTCAGCCCTTAACCCCAGTGATCAGAAATTGTCAAAAGGTGTTTTTCAACTCAAATAAACACGTTTTGGCAACTTTGGTCAACCCCATGTAAGTTATAGGGCAGGAAAGGCACAGTTTTCAAAACGTGTTTTTCAGCCCGAAATAATTGCGTTTTCTCAGCCCTTAGAATCACAGTGTAACTGCCTGGCTCAGAAGAGCCAACTGAGTCAGCCCTTAACCCCAATGATCAGAATTTGTCAAAACGTGTTTTTCAGCAGAAATAAACACGTTTTGGCAACTTTGGTCACCCCCATGTAAGTTATAGGGCAGGAACAGCACAGTTTTCAAAACGTGTTTTTCAGCCCGAAATAAACGCGTTTTCTCAGCCCTTAGAATCACAGTGTAACTGCTTGGCTCAGAAGAGCACACTGAGTCAGCCCTTAACCCCAGTGTGCAGAAATTGTCACAACTTGTTTTTCTGCTGAAATAAACACGTTTTGGCAACGTTGTCACCCCCATGTAAGTTATAGGGCAGGAACAGCACAGTTTTCAAAACGTGTTTTTCAGCCCGAAATAAACGCGTTTTCTCAACCCTTGGAATCGCAGTGTAACTGCCTGGGTCAGAAGAGCCCACTGAGTCAGCCCTTAACCCCAGTGATCAGAAATTGTCAAAACGTATTTTTCAACTCAAATAAACACGTTTTGGCAACTTTGGTCAACCCCATGTAAGTTATAGGGCAGGAACAGCACAGTTTTCAAAACGTGTTTTTCAGCCCGAAATAAACGCGTTTTCTCAGCCCTTAGAATCATAGTGTAACTGCCTGGCTCAGAAGAGCACACTGAGTCAGCCCTTAACCCCAGTGTGCAGAAATTGTCACAACTTGTTTTTCTGCTGAAATAAACACGTTTTGGCAACTTTGGTCAACCCCATGTAAGTTATAGGGCAGGAACAGCACAGTTTTCAAAACGTGTTTTTCAGCACAAATAAACACGTTTTGGCAACTTTGGTCACCCCCATGTAAGTTATAGGGCAGGAACAGCACAGTTTTCAAAACGTGTTTTTCAGCCCGAAATAAACGCGTTTTCTCATCCCTTAGAATCACAGTGTAACTGCCTGGCTCAGAAGAGCCCACTGAGTCAGCCCTTAACCCCAGTGATCAGAAATTGTCAAAACGTATTTTTCAACTCAAATAAACACGTTTTGGCAACTTTGGTCAACCCCATGTAAGTTATAGGGCAGGAACAGCACAGTTTTCAAAACGTGTTTTTCAGCCCGAAATAAACGCGTTTTCTCAGCCCTTAGAATCACAGTGTAACTGCCTGGCTTAGTAGAGCAAACTGAGTCAGACCTTAACCCCAGTGGGCAGAAATTGTCACAACGTGCTTTTCAGCAGAAATAAACACTTTTTGGCAACGTTGGTCACCCCCATGTAAGTTATAGGGCAGGAACAGCACAGTTTTCAAAACGTGTTTTTCATCCCGAAATAAACGCGTTTTCTCAGCCCTTAGAATCACAGTGTAACTGCCTGGCTCAGAAGAGCACACTGAGTCAGCCCTTAACCCCAGTGTGCAGAAATTGTCACAACTTGTTTTTCTGCTGAAATAAACACGTTTTGGCAACGTTGGTCACCCACATGTAAGTTATAGGGCAGGAACAGCACAGTTTTCAAAACGTGTTTTTCAGCCCGAAATAAACGCGTTTTCTCAACCCTTGGAATCGCAGTGTAACTGCCTGGGTCAGAAGAGCCCACTGAGTCAGCCCTTAACCCCAGTGATCAGAAATTGTCAAAACGTGTTTTTCAACTCAAATAAACACGTTTTGGCAACTTTGGTCAACCCCATGTAAGTTATAGGGCAGGAACAGCACAGTTTTCAAAACGTGTTTTTCAGCACAAATAAACACGTTTTGGCAACTTTGGTCAACCCCATGTAAGTTATAGGCCAGGTACAGCACCGTTTTCAAAACGTGTTTTTCAGCCAGAAATGAACACGTTTTCTCAGCCTTTGGAATCGCAGTGTATCTGCCTGGCTCAGAAGAGCCCACTGAGTCAGCCCTTAACCCCAGTGATCAGAAATTGTCAAAACGTGTTTTTCAGCACAAATAAACACGTTTTGGCAACTTTGGTCAACCCCATGTAAGTTATAGGGCAGGAACAGCACAGTTTTCAAAACGTGTTTTTCAGCCAGAAATAAACGCGTTTTCTCAGCCCTTAGAATCACAGTGTAACTGCCTGGCTTAGTAGAGCACACTGAGTCAGCCCTTCACCCCAGTGTGCAGAAATTGTCACAACTTGTTTTTCTGCTGAAATAAACACGTTTTGGCAACTTTGGTCACCCCCATGTAAGGTATAGGGCAGGAACAGCACAGTTTTCAAAACGTGTTTTTCAGCCAGAAATAAACACGTTTTCTCAGCCCTTGGAATCGCAGTGTATCTGCCTGGCTCAGAAGAGCCCACTGAGTCAGCCCTTAACCCCAGTGTGCCGAAATTGTCAAAACGTGTTTTTCAGCACAAATAAACACGTTTTGGCAACTTTGGTCAACCCCATGTAAGTTATAGGGCAGGAACAGCACAGTTTTCAAAACGTGTTTTTCAGCCCGAAATAAACGCGGTTTCTCAGCCCTCTGAATCACAGTGTATCTGCCTGGCTCAGAAGGGCCCACTGAGTCAGCCCTTAACCCCACTGATCAGAAATTGTCAAAACGTGTTTTTCAGCACAAATAAACACGTTTTGGCAACTTTGGTCACCCCCATGTAAGTTATAGGGCAGGAACAGAACAGTTTTCAAAACGTGTTTTCAGCCAGAAATAATCGCGTTTTCTCAGCCCTTAGAATCACAGTGTAACTGCCTGGCTCAGAAGAGCCCACTGAGTCAGCCCTTAACCCCAGTGATTAGAATTTGTCAAAACGTGTTTTTCAGCAGAAATAAACACGTTTTGGCAACTTTGGTCACCCCCATGTAAGTTATAGGGCAGGACCAGCACAGTTTTCAAAACGTGTTTTTCAGCCAGAAATAAACGCGTTTTCTCATCCCTTAGAATCACAGTGTAACTGCCTGGCTCAGAAGAGCCCACTGAGTCAGCCCTTAACCCCAATGATCAGAAATTTTCAAAATGTGTTTTTCAACACAAATAAACACGTTTTGGCAACTTTGGTCAACCCCATGTAAGTTATAGGGCAGGAACAGCACAGTTTTCAAAACGTGTTTTTCAGCCCGAAATAAACGCGTTTTCTCAGCCCTTAGAATCACAGTGTAACTGCCTGGCTTAGTAGAGCACACTGAGTCAGCCCTTAACCCCAGTGGGCAGAAATTGTCACAATGTGCTTTTCAGCAGTAATAACCACGTTTTGGCAACTTTGGTCACCCCCTTGTAAGTTATAGGGCAGGAACAGCACAGTTTTCAAAACGTGTTTTTCAGCCCGAAATAAACGCGTTTTCTCAGCCCTTAGAATCGCAGTGTATCTGCCTGGCTCAGAAGAGCCCACTGAGTCAGCCCTTAACCCCAGTGTGCAGAAATTGTCACAACTTGTTTTTCTGCTGAAATAAACACGTTTTGGCAACGTTGGTCACCCCCATGTAAGTTATAGGGCAGGAACAGCACAGTTTTCAAAACGTGTTTTTCAGCCCGAAATAAACGCGTTTTCTCAACCCTTGGAATCGCAGTGTAACTGCCTGGGTCAGAAGAGCCCACTGAGTCAGCCCTTAACCCCAGTGATCAGAAATTGTCAAAACGTGTTTTTCAACTCAAATAAACACGTTTTGGCAACTTTGGTCAACCCCATGTAAGTTATAGGGCAGGAACAGCACAGTTTTCAAAACGTGTTTTTCAGCCCGAAATAAACGCGTTTTCTCAGCCCTTAGAATCACAGTGTAACTGCCTGGCTCAGAAGAGCACACTGAGTCAGCCCTTACCCCAGTGTGCAGAAATTGTCACAACTTGTTTTTCTGCTGAAATAAACACGTTTTGGCAACTTTGGTCAACCCCATGTAAGTTATAGGGCAGGAACAGCACAGTTTTCAAAACGTGTTTTTCAGCACAAATAAACACGTTTTGGCAACTTTGGTCACCCCCATGTAAGTTATAGGGCAGGAACAGCACAGTTTTCAAAACGTGTTTTTCAGCCCGAAATAAACGCGTTTTCTCAGCCCTTAGAATCACAGTGTAACTGCCTGGCTCAGAAGAGCCCACTGAGTCAGCCCTTAACCCCAATGATCAGAAATTGTCAAAACGTGTTTTTCAACACAAATAAACACGTTTTGGCAACTTTGGTCAACCCCATGTAAGTTATAGGGCAGGAACAGCACAGTTTTCAAAACGTGTTTTTCAGCCCGAAATAAACGCGTTTTCTCAGCCCTTAGAATCACAGTGTAACTGCCTGGCTTAGTAGAGCAAACTGAGTCAGACCTTAACCCCAGTGGGCAGAAATTGTCACAACGTGCTTTTCAGCAGAAATAAACATGTTTTGGCAACTTTGGTCACCCCCATGTAAGTTATAGGGCAGGAACAGCACAGTTTTCAAAACGTGTTTTTCAGCCCGAAATAAACGCGTTTTCTCAGCCCTTAGAATCACAGTGTAACTGCTTGGCTCAGAAGAGCACACTGAGTCAGCCCTTAACCCCAGTGTGCAGAAATTGTCACAACTTGTTTTTCTGCTGAAATAAACACGTTTTGGCAACGTTGGTCACCCCCATGTAAGTTATAGGGAAGGAACAGCACAGTTTTCAAAACGTGTTTTTCAGCCCGAAATAAACGCGTTTTCTCAACCCTTGGAATCGCAGTGTAACTGCCTGGGTCAGAAGAGCCCACTGAGTCAGCCCTTAACCCCAGTGATCAGAAATTGTCAAAACGTGTTTTTCAACTCAAATAAACACGTTTTGGCAACTTTGGTCAACCCCATGTAAGTTATAGGGCAGGAACAGCACAGTTTTCAAAACGTGTTTTTCAGCCCGAAATAAACGCGTTTTCTCAGCCCTTAGAATCACAGTGTAACTGCCTGGCTTAGTAGAGCAAACTGAGTCAGACCTTAACCCCAGTGGGCAGAAATTGTCACAACGTGCTTTTCAGCAGAAATAAACACGTTTTGGCAACTTTGGTCACCCCCATGTAAGTTATAGGGCAGGAACAGCACAGTTTTCAAAACGTGTTTTTCAGCCCGAAATAAACGCGGTTTCTCAGCCCTTAGAATCACAGTGTAACTGCCTGGCTCAGAAGAGCACACTGAGTCAGCCCTTAACCCCAGTGTGCAGAAATTGTCACAACTTGTTTTTCTGCTGAAATAAACACGTTTTGACAACGTTGGTCACCCCCATGTAAGTTATAGGGCAGGAACAGCACAGTTTTCAAAACGTGTTTTTCAGCCCGAAATAAACGCGTTTTCTCAGCCCTTAGAATCACAGTGTAACTGCCTGGCTCAGAAGAGCACACTGAGTCAGCCCTTAACCCCAGTGTGCAGAAATTGTCACAACTTGTTTTTCTGCTGAAATAAACACGTTTTGGCAACGTTGGTCACACCTCATGTAAGTTATAGGGCAGGAACAGCACAGTTTTCAAAACGTGTTTTTCAGCCCGAAATAAACGCGTTTTCTCAACCCTTGGAATCGCAGTGTAACTGCCTGGGTCAGAAGAGCCCACTGAGTCAGCCCTTAACCCCAGTGATCAGAAATTGTCAAAAGGTGTTTTTCAACTCAAATAAACACGTTTTGGCAACTTTGGTCAACCCCATGTAAGTTATAGGGCAGGAAAGGCACAGTTTTCAAAACGTGTTTTTCAGCCCGAAATAATTGCGTTTTCTCAGCCCTTAGAATCACAGTGTAACTGCCTGGCTCAGAAGAGCCAACTGAGTCAGCCCTTAACCCCAATGATCAGAATTTGTCAAAACGTGTTTTTCAGCAGAAATAAACACGTTTTGGCAACTTTGGTCACCCCCATGTAAGTTATAGGGCAGGAACAGCACAGTTTTCAAAACGTGTTTTTCAGCCCGAAATAAACGCGTTTTCTCAGCCCTTAGAATCACAGTGTAACTGCTTGGCTCAGAAGAGCACACTGAGTCAGCCCTTAACCCCAGTGTGCAGAAATTGTCACAACTTGTTTTTCTGCTGAAATAAACACGTTTTGGCAACGTTGGTCACCCCCATGTAAGTTATAGGGAAGGAACAGCACAGTTTTCAAAACGTGTTTTTCAGCCCGAAATAAACGCGTTTTGGCAACTTTGGTCACCCCCATGTAAGTTATAGGGCAGGAACAGCACAGTTTTCAAAACGTGTTTTTCAGCCCGAAATAAACGCGTTTTCTCAACCCTTGGAATCGCAGTGTAACTGCCTGGGTCAGAAGAGCCCACTGAGTCAGCCCTTAACCCCAGTGATCAGAAATTGTCAAAACGTATTTTTCAACTCAAATAAACACGTTTTGGCAACTTTGGTCAACCCCATGTAAGTTATAGGGCAGGAACAGCACAGTTTTCAAAACGTGTTTTTCAGCCCGAAATAAACGCGTTTTCTCAGCCCTTAGAATCATAGTGTAACTGCCTGGCTCAGAAGAGCACACTGAGTCAGCCCTTAACCCCAGTGTGCAGAAATTGTCACAACTTGTTTTTCTGCTGAAATAAACACGTTTTGGCAACTTTGGTCAACCCCATGTAAGTTATAGGGCAGGAACAGCACAGTTTTCAAAACGTGTTTTTCAGCACAAATAAACACGTTTTGGCAACTTTGGTCACCCCCATGTAAGTTATAGGGCAGGAACAGCACAGTTTTCAAAACGAGTTTTTCAGCCCGAAATAAACGCGTTTTTTCATCCCTTAGAATCACAGTGTAACTGCCTGGCTCAGAAGAGCCCACTGAGTCAGCCCTTAACCCCAGTGATCAGAAATTGTCAAAACGTATTTTTCAACTCAAATAAACACGTTTTGGCAACTTTGGTCAACCCCATGTAAGTTATAGGGCAGGAACAGCACAGTTTTCAAAACGTGTTTTTCAGCCCGAAATAAACGCGTTTTCTCAGCCCTTAGAATCACAGTGTAACTGCCTGGCTTAGTAGAGCAAACTGAGTCAGACCTTAACCCCAGTGGGCAGAAATTGTCACAACGTGCTTTTCAGCAGAAATAAACACTTTTTGGCAACTTTGGTCACCCCCATGTAAGTTATAGGGCAGGAACAGCACAGTTTTCAAAACGTGTTTTTCAGCCCGAAATAAACGCGTTTTCTCAGCCCTTAGAATCACAGTGTAACTGCCTGGCTCAGAAGAGCACACTGAGTCAGCCCTTAACCCCAGTGTGCAGAAATTGTCACAACTTGTTTTTCTGCTGAAATAAACACGTTTTGGCAACGTTGGTCACCCCCATGTAAGTTATAGGGCAGGAACAGCACAGTTTTCAAAACGTGTTTTTCAGCCCGAAATAAACGCGTTTTCTCAACCCTTGGAATCGCAGTGTAACTGCCTGGGTCAGAAGAGCCCACTGAATCAGCCCTTAACCCCAGTGATCAGAAATTGTCAAAACGTGTTTTTCAACTCAAATAAACACGTTTTGGCAACTTTGGTCAACCCCATGTAAGTTATAGGGCAGGAACAGCACAGTTTTCAAAACGTGTTTTTCAGCACAAATAAACACGTTTTGGCAACTTTGGTCAACCCCATGTAAGTTATAGGCCAGGTACAGCACCGTTTTCAAAACGTGTTTTTCAGCCAGAAATGAACACGTTTTCTCAGCCTTTGGAATCGCAGTGTATCTGCCTGGCTCAGAAGAGCCCACTGAGTCAGCCCTTAACCCCAGTGATCAGAAATTGTCAAAACGTGTTTTTCAGCACAAATAAACACGTTTTGGCAACTTTGGTCAACCCCATGTAAGTTATAGGGCAGGAACGGCACAGTTTTCAAAACGTGTTTTTCAGCCAGAAATAAACGCGTTTTCTCAGC